>NC_056543.1:18794041-19105291 GCF_910596095.1 Thunnus maccoyii | reverse complement strand
AGGGAGCGACGGAGAGACACTCTGGGAGACACTAGAGACTGTAGAGAACACACTTTCTCTACAGTCTCTAGTGTCTTTAGAGTCTCTTGAGTCATTCATACTGGAAGTGCTTGCTGTCCAAAGTCCAGGCCCAGCACAGGAGTGGGCAGGCCTTTAAGCCGGTGAGGGGCGGAGTGCGCCGATGAGACAGCCAGATTATACACCTCCTGTCTGGCGCTGGACGACCAATGACACACTTCTCGAAAGGATACTTCATCATGATAACAACAAATACAACGGGAGACGACAGAGCACCGGAATAATGCGGCACGCGTTGACTTTTTAAAGCGATGAGATCGAGAAGTGGGAGTGAATCAGCAGCCACGCCACAACATGACCCAGCTTCAAACTCGTGGTGCGCACTAGTGTGGAACGGACAGACGGATAAACCAGTGATGAATTTCTTTTAAACTTTGTTGATATAACTTGTGGATAGGACGCACATTAATGCAAAGTGCTGCGCAGCGATGGCTACTCCTGCGCACCCGGAGACCAGGAAATTTACGCGGGGTCTGGGTAAACCTGGCACGGCGGCTGAACTCAGGCAAAGTGTCTCTGAGGTGGTCAGGACGTCGGTGCTCGTTGTAAGTACACACCTAAACACCCTTCCTCCTCCTCTTCCTTCTTTCCTCCTCCACTTCCATCATCACGTCTGGGTAAACTTTCGTGGAGCAGAGGATAACCTGCTTTACGCACATTTTCAGCAACGAGTCAGCTGACTTAAGATCAGCTGGGTGGGAGCACATGTGGGCTTATGAGGTTGGAAAAACTACAGGTCATGTTATGGAGTGAGTGACCCTGACCTGTATATGTGTGAGAGAGGGTGATTTAAAGTGAACGAATGAGGGTTTGTTTAAGGGACATTTAGATAGAGGAAATGGAGTGATTTATAAAAATTTTAGGTGGATTCCTGAATGTAAAAAAAAGCTTTTACAATTATTTCTCTTGCTTGTAGTTTATGGAGTAAAATACACTTTGTGAGTTCTTGAAACCTTCACTTTCAGGCTCACTTGTTACACTTATTTTAAGTGTCTTCTTTCTTCCAGAGCCTGTAAAGAATCAGTGCCTGATCAAGGTGTTTTGTACCTGGTGTTGATGATGGCATCAGTTTTCATGGGGATGCAGTGAGATGACATAATACCTCTTCACAAGGGAAAGCATGTGGCTTCCATTTCATGCCTCAGACACATACAAAGTGTCCAGTGACAGTGACATTACGCTGAATTTGAACCACCATCCTCTTCGCGTGGAACATCTGGGCGACGAGGACCTGCACTTACCCTTCGGTATCACTTTTCCTGGGGGCTCGGGAGGGGGAAAGGAGTCGAGCCTTTTGTTGTGTCCGAGTGTGTTTGGTGTTTGGTGTTCTGTCTTGATTGTTCCAGCTTTCCTGGAAGAAGTTGCTAGGTAACAGAAACGGACACCGTCCAGGATCTCTGTCAGGGAAATGGAATCCTGAGTCAGGATCCCAGACATCCAACCACACCTTCATATTATTTATTCATTCTCACTCTGGTGCACTGCCAGAGACGCCAGAGGGAGGAGAGCAGAAGTGGATACAACTATGTATGTTGGGAAATCAACATGTTTAGAAGGACGGAGCTAATATGTAGAAACACTGCACGGGACTGTCTTTTGTGTTAGTATCAGCACTGCATGTGTTGGTCGACATACTGAGCCAATACAGTATGTGAACTGTAGAAGTGAGTATATATGAATGTGTTGTATAGAGTTCACTTGAGCTTCTCAGTGGGACAAGAATGTGACTGTACACAAGAGCACTGTCCACACAGCTTGTAATTAATTCCTCCATGAAACATGTAAATACCGCAGCAGGAATGGAGGGATCTGTTACAGGGACATAAAGGGGAGATTGTCACCCATTCTGATTCCCACCATGATGCTGTTTCAACTTGAAACACAAATGTTTCTCTCCTTTTTTTAAAAGTCCAGAAACACATTTCGATTATAACATACTAGATAGTACAAGCACGTCCCCACTGGTCATTCGAGCAGTTCCTCTGCTAGTCAAGTGCACTTCTCTCCGTCTCCCAACAATTTGTGCATTTTCACGAAGGCACACACTGACCAGAGCCTCTTTGTTTATTGTTAGAGTGGAGAGCAGAGAGACTTGTAATAGGACAGAGCCCTCAGCTGAGCCATCCCTCTGTTTCTCCACACTCTAGGCATGCTGAGAACACTATTAGCTCCATGATTGCTGTCATCAGCTTTGAATTTGTTGTGCTGATGATGTACTTCGAAAACGACCCAAGACAATGCCTTTCCACCTTTGCTTCGCATGGAATTAGAGCAGAAATTGTTGAGTGTATGAAGAGTTTTGTAGAGTGTCTGCACTCAATAGCCTGCCTGCACATGTCATTAATGTATCACCTGATGGGTATATAACAAATCAATGGCAGTTGGAAATGTTTAGTTAGTGTATGCATTGTATGAACCAGCTGGGGGGCTGTTGTGTAATTGCAATCAATAGTCCTAACTGCCTGCCAACTAATGGTAATATACTCAGATCCACAGTGTTCCTGCTATGTGCACGACCTGCGGGAGCTGTAAACCAGATGGGTGTCATTATGTCGGAGTGATGCCATTAGCAGCCTGTGGCCAGTATACACACACACACAACTGATCTACTGTACATCTAGAAGGGACAGTGGGACTGTCACGTGTGGTCTGGACAACGTGTTCAATTATAAAGTACGCTGAGTGCAGAACTGCTTAATGTCAGCAGGTGGATGACTGCGAACAAGCTGTCACTCTATTTAGGAAAAATAGAATCCATATTGTTTGGGTCAAGGATAAAATTGAAAAGGTCTCCTGGTTTTAATGTTGTTGTTGTTGGTGGTGGTGGTGACACCGTGCTCGCAGCTAAGGAGTCAGTCAATTACCTTGGCTGTGTACTAGATAGCCATATGTCAGGAGTTGGCTGGGTTGAAAAGGTGCTCACTAAGGTCAGTCAATGAATATGCATTTTAGCCAGAATTTCTTGACAGGAAAGCAATGATGACTCTGGCAGGAGATCTTGTCCAGCCTTATGTTGACTATGCCTGTTGGTCATGGTACAATGGCCTAACTTCATACCTTAAAAACAGACTTCAGACTCCTCAAAACAAGGTAGTCAGGATTATTCTGAAACTCCCCATGAGAACTCACCTTGACCCTTCTCACTTTGAGAGCCTTGGGTGGGTGAAAGTACAGGAGAGAGTCTCTCAGATCGGGTTGTGCATTGTACATAAGATTGTGCCTGGTGCTGTTCCTCAATACCTTAGAAATGATTTAATCCAGGTGAGGGATATCCACAGCAATTCCACAATAGGGGCACTTCCACTGACTTTGTTCCTCCCAGGTTTAAGAGTAACCTGGAGAAGGAAACTTTTTTTCCTGCTAAACTTTTTTGCAGTAAAGGAGTTAATCTGTTAATCTGTGGAATAGATTGCCAGGAAATCTTAAAATCATAAGCAGCTTGGGAGGTTTCAAGCTGGCACTTAAGAATTGGTTTAGAGGTTATTTATAGTAGCATATTACGTCTGATAATAGGGTGTCTTTTTATATTTTGTTTGTTTTGATGTAGCTTATTTATTTTAATTATTATGTACAGACCCAGACTTGTATGTAATCTGCTGAGGGGGCTTTGAAGTAATGTTGATATATTCATGTATTCATCTCGGTTGTTTTTTGAGTTTTTAACTAGTTTTATTAACTGAGTGGCTGGTAGAGTCATGCGTTGTCCAATGAAGTGCTGAGGTAGTGATTGATGTCGTTAATACAATGAATAACTTGCTGAGTGTATTGTATTATTGTTTTTATTGATGTTTTTGTGTCATTCTTGCCGTTTTGACCCCTCCTTTGCACAGCCCCCTCATCCCCAAAGGGACCATAATGGAAATAAACCTCTGGGCTTTATTGTGTTATCCTGACTTTCCCTTTTTATGTATGCATCCAATGCCATGGCAGAGTTGGTGTTTTTAAAATTAAACTGTCAAATAAAATCAATCAACAGAGAACGCATGTTGCTGCGTAGCCTAGTTGTTATCATTAATGAACATTAAGATTCATATTTGCAAGCTTGATTGCTTTGACAAGTTTCTCTAAGTCTCTCGGGGGTCTTTGTGCTTATGAAAATGATGATTGATGAACGATTGTGTTACCTGTGCTGCTTCTTCTTCCTGCGCCATGTGGCTGCGTAACATTTTAGACTGTGTTTGCTCAAGTTAAATATTGCCAGTAATGAGCTCCTTCCGCAATGCAGAGAAGACACAGAGGCACATTTGGTGATGTCAACTCCCAAACTGTAACCTCTATTGCTTTATCTGATAAAGAACAATACTCTATGCTTATGTTTGCCCTCTTGATTACATCACACCTGCACACCTCTGACGTTTAGCTTTTTGTAGGCTTTGCAAATTTCCCCAAGATGTGGGATGTGGGAATCCCGGGAATACCCCCAGTGGGTATTCAAATATAGCAAGTGTGTCGGAGACTTTTTTTTATCAACTTCTAGTTTTGACTTCCTTCTTTGATCGTTCACTAGGATTAAGTCATGTTCTGTCATGTAGTAAAGCCAGATTTGTTGGTCATGCCACTCTCCAAATATGGGCTCAGTAGATTTTCAAGATTAACTTCTACAACTGAGTTTAGGTGAATGAGTCTATTAGCAGCAGCTTGACCTCCCTCTGTATTCTTCTGTCTGTCTGTCTCTCTTCCTATATGGTCTGTCAGCATACAGACTAAAAGGTTGCATAGGTTGCCTTTGTTTCTGTGATGGTAAATGGTACAAGAACGAACCCAGGGAGGTAGAGATGGGAGAGCAGATGAGTTCTCTGAACAGGTCAATAATACATGAGGCTGCTCTAGTAACCAAAGCATCCATTAAGAGACTCTCACTCTCCCTCTCATGCTGTGGATAAGAGGAGCCCCAAACTTTGATAGCATTTGATACAAAATTATGCAATCCCAATCAAACTTTCCATCACCTCAGTGTGTCTGCAGTATGTATAAACCATGCAGCCCTACGCAATCGCACAGTTCGGAACAGAAAGTAATAGTCATGATGATGTTACATAACAGCCAGCAGCCCTCCTGGAGTTTTTCACACTTGTGTGAAACATTTGTCTTTGTTTGGTGATTTGCCCCAGAAATGGATTTTCCTGAATAGTGAGTCATATAAAGTATGCTTTTATATTGTTAAGATTATATTGATTTGAGCTGAAACACCAAGTCAATTGACCGATTAGACAATTCACAGAAAACTATTTTAATAATAGTTTAATCATTGGCGTTTATCAAGAAAAGAGACCAACATCAGCTGGTTCCCAGTTCTGACATTTGATTACATCACCTTGAGCTGAGGGAAATCGTAATGAGCATTACTCACAGTTTTCTGGGGTTTTATAAACCAAATTTTTTTTGATTCATTGAAAAAAGTAATTGACAGATTAATCAGTAATGAAAATAACCATTAGTTGCAGCCCTAATATTGAATATCATTCAAATTTAGCGTCTGATCTGTCCCTCCTAGAATGGAGGAGAAGTCCTGAAGGTGTAGTGTATTCAGATTACAGGTTACAATGCAAATTTGTAATTGGTTACAGTCCCTGAAGAGACATGACATGAGAAGATAAAGCAAACAATGTCCGCCTGTCAGCTGTTCATATAGTATAATATGCATTCACTATAGTCTCTGAATGTTTTCAAGTTACTTCTCTGAATGTATAAAGACAATTTAACTGGAGTGAAAACATTCAAAGTCCCCAAGACACAGATATATAAGCAGTGATACACTTCTTGTGAAGCGAAAAGTGAGACATAAAACACACCCATCAAACTCACTATAAAATTTGTCTGCTCGGGTTTGGGCATGTCTCTTGGCACTTGTGGTTATAATCTAAACCAGATTTGCCACTCTTGGCTCTTGCAGTTAGAGTGGGAGGTTTGAGAATTCCTCAACTAAGTACATAAATGTTGAGATTTTATAGAGCACTTAGTCGAAAACTCAAAGGGTTTCCTCTATGCAGCCCTGACTGACCCTGGTTAGTCTACAGCCAGTGGCCAGACAGACAGATTGTGTTCCAGTGCAAATAAAAACTGATTAAATTTCACAGACTTGAATTGAACTTGGTTTATCGCGTTGGTACAGCCTCTTTGTGCCAGAATGTATTGTAACCACATGTCAAAATAAGTGTTAAATATATGAACTTTGAGCCAGAACAGAATCCCAAGATTTGGTTTGTGGTCACATGACGAGATTATTTAACAATTTCCTGGCTCAGCGTGGGAAATGAGGAAATATTTAACAGATTTTGCCCGTCAAAAATCTGCGTACCCTGTAATCTGCATTACATTGATTTTTGGTACAGTGGCTGCACACAGAGATCTATGTACCAATTTAATGGTTGTTACATAATTTTCTAATTTTAGCTTTCCATTTCCATTCCAGTGTAGATGAATGTCAGAGTTGTTGACATTTGATTTTTTTTCTCAGAATAGAACAGAGCTCATTGCCACCATGAGCAAGTCTCCAAAGTCTTTCCATCCTGCCCGAACAGGAAGTGCCCATGACTTCCTGTCTTCCATCTTCTTGTGGGAGAGCAGGGGCCTGTCCTTTCCTAGATAGAGCAGGTTTCCTGCGGCTTTATTTGGGCTGAACAGAAGTTTTGGGCAGGGCCCACTGTTAAAAGTGTTCTGCCTGATAGAGCAGGACTGTTTTGGAGAACAGAGGAGGTTACCATAACAGAGAGAGCCTGCTAAAGAGCCTGTACAGTGAGTGTTTTCCTGTTAGCAAGTGCCTGCCACCACTCTGGGACTTGTTTTAACACTCACCTCCTCAGAACATATACACTCTCCTAATACAACAGTACTTTGCTTCTTTATAGTCTCCTCCAGTATTCATGATTCATAAGGCAATGCTTAAAGTGTTTCTACCCTGCAGTTTGTTTTTTAATACTCAGAATCCATGTGAATCAATCTTCTTCTCACATCTCACTGTTGAGGCCTACATCCTGCCATGGAGCCATGATTGCAGCGAATTATCATCAGGAGCAGTAATCAAATGGAGAACCGTTCTGCTTCCATCTTCCAGGCCATTAAGGTTGCTATTTTTGAGTCTCTGGGGTACACACCTAAGTGCTTCTGTGTAAGACTTGCTGACTCACAACCCCCTCTGCCTTCTCTTCCCTCTGCGGTTGTTACTGTATGTGGTTAATCCAGTTTGCATTCTTCTGTAAACCGATAAACAACTCTGTTATCATCATCTATGATCTAATAAGGAACTGCATTTGAATGAATGGAATAAAGATCACAGTTTACATGTCACACAAACAACTGCATAAACATACTTAAGACCTTATGCAGAATGTAAAATACAACTGAAAAGGAGTCTTTGTTGGGATGTGCTCCATTTTTGGCTCTATGGATAGCAATGTCAGTTTGGTGGTTGGTCAATATGACCACCAACTATTGGATGGATTGCCTTAAAATTTCAAACTGACATTTATGGTCTCTGGAGGATGATTCTAACTGGCTTTAGTGACCCCATCACTTTTCCTCTAGCATCACCATGAGGTTCATGTTCATGATTTTGACTGAAATGTCTCAACAACCATTGGATGGATTACCGTAAAAGTTGGTACAGACATTCATGTCCTCTAACTTTTTTATCTAGTGCCATCATCAGGTCACCATTCCAGTTTGTCCAATTCTTTGGTTCATGACAAATACCTGCAAAACTAACGTTACACCCATCAGCCTCAGCTGTACTTTGTGTGTAGTGCTAATTAGAAAATGTTAGCATGCTAACACACTAAATTAAGATGGTGAACATGGTAAACAATATACCTGCTAAACATGAGCTTGTTAACATCATCACTGAGCATTTTAGCATGCTGATGTTGAGCATGTAGCTCAAAATGTTTCTGGATTCTTAGGCTAGATCCAAATGTCCAGACTTCACTGCAGTTGCAGACTTTGCAGGCGCGTTCCTTGGAAGTCTGTGAGTGCCAAAGGGCTCTCCAAATCCGCAATTCATCAAGTCGCCAAGGAGCCTCAAGCTGACTTCCTGCAGACTTCCAGAGAGTTTGCTTGGAAAACAGCTTCTTCTTCTCACTTTGATGACATTTGCTTTTCTCAGTTTTGTTGTATAAGTTTATTGATGAAGTGAGGTTTGATAATGCACACACACAGAATATTCATTGGCCTTAATCATGTGGATTTTTCATTATAGTCTGCTCAACTAGATGGACAAAGGTCACTTTGAAATGAGTTACAGGGTCAGGAATTTCAATTCATCTTAATGGAAACACCTAAGGTCTTAAGTCCCATCTCACAGACTTGCTGTGATGACAGTGAACATGTCACGGTACTTACGACTGAAGTCCACAAGGGCTCAGTACACAAGTCTGGAGGGTGGATATTTGTATTCAGCCATAGTCTTGACTAAACTATATAGTGGCTGAGCATGTTATTGTATAACAAATGTAATAATAATAATAATAATAATCTAAACAGTCATTCTGCAGTCTGTGTAGAAAATGTCTTCTTTTGAGAGCACTCTAGACACAGTTTATTCTTCATGACATGTTTTTTTTATAGCCTCCCCTACATCAGAGCCTCGTGAGGAAGTAGAGGCCTGCATGGCAGAAAATCTAGCCTCAAGCTGCTACAGAGAGTCATATGAATGGCACCATTACAAACGTGTTTTTACATGGCCCAGCCCACAAGCAAGTGAATGAGAGGAATATATCAAGTGTAGGTGGATACTGCTCAGCCAGCCATCCCTGATTCATTAGTTTTGCAAGAGGCCAGCCAGAGTATTAGCAAAGAGGTGAAACTGGTCAAGCCTAAAGCTCCCAATGCAAAATCGTTGTGCTGCACACATGCACTGGCCCGCAGATTAAGCTCATCGGATTAAGCCCTGAAAAGCACTACAACACTCCTGACTGAAGACTATGAACAGCACATCCATGCTGGCTGATGGAGAAATGTCTAGAAAGAGAAGTTAATGACTAACACATTTCCTTTTAAGGCCTTGCATGTTTTTTTGTAAGGTGTATTTACTCTTAGCCTCCTTGATTTTTCTATAAAAGTAATGTTTCCCTTCCATCCTTCACTGTAACTGACCATTAACTTGTAATTGTGGGAATGCGGCTGTTACCGTGACAGCGGAGATTTGAGGGTACGCTCTAGGCTAACACTCCTAACCTTGTCATTATTTTCTACGCCCCATAGATAGCATTTTCTCCATTTTTGAATCACTGCCAATTACAGGATTTGCCCTCTCTTCAGAGTAGAGGTTCACTCTTTTACTCAAAGAGCGTGGAGCTGATTTACTGTAATTATTTGATTTATGATACAAGCTTTGAACTTTGATAAACTTGATAAACTTGGGTTGGTTTTAGATTTTGCCAATTTGGCTTGTTTATTCCCTTAATGATCAAACCCAGTCACCCAAGCATATCAACATCAGCATGGGAAACACTTCCTTGTGTTCTCTCTGAGCAAAGACAAAATGCGGAAACAAAGACACGTTTTTAAAATGATGAGTGGCATTTGATAAAGCTCACTTGCACTTGTTTTTTTTTATCACACACTCTTCTGTGTGACTGATGTGACTCCCGGGGAGGTTTAGTGTCAAGCTAACGGCCCATTCTCAGGTTAATCTGCTTTGAACACCTTATCTGTCCCTGTGGCCCCTCTGGAATTGCCTCACTGTGCTCACTGACCTTCCATTCACACTCGCTACGCAGATCACACCAGGATCAGCTGCAGTCGGACGTGGTGTAACATAGGGATGGATTAGAACACAATTGGCTGATACAGAAGCTAGCTTCCTTTATTGAGATTTAGAGTTAAGTCTCAGGCATATGAAGAATCTGTACACAGAGAATACTGATTTGTTTTAATATTTTCAGTTCAAGTATCAACAATGGCACAGGAAAGGCAAATGTTAGATGTGTTTTTCGCAGGTGTGGAAAAGTATATATTTGTTTTGCGTTGAAGTTTGACAGCTGCTGTGTAGTGTTTGGGGAACTACTTAACATTCCTGTCGAACTGCTATCAGACTGGAGAGATGAAAGTGAAAGTTACTACTGATGTTTTTATCATTCATCGGGGATTTCCCTGAATGTTTAGGGTCTTTTTATGCCTACTTGAATTCACCCGAGGCACCAAAGCAGAGGCGGGTAAATGCATCGTAATTTAGATAAACAGATAAAAGTTACACTTTCCTCATGTGAAGTTAACCCTTCCCTGTGATATTCCTCTCTTTCCCACAGTGCATGCTGTTAGTTTAATTAAAACAGTTTAAAATCTCTCTGCAGTCCTCCGCCCTGGTTCTTGTGGTTTTCTGCACAGTGCAGTGTGTGGATGGGACCTGCCACAGCCAGAGGGGATCAATTCCAATGACTTTTCACCAGCCCGGCTGCATAGTTTGCATTCCTCACTCTGACACTGTAGGCCAGCGCAGGAAGGAGGGGGTGGGGCACAACCTACAAGGGGCGGGGACAAGGACAGGGTAGTTTTGAGGCATCTCACCTTTGGATTTTGATGTAAACTTGACTTTGGATAAGACAGGTGCAAAACAGACTTCTACAGTTCTAGCTGAGATTGTGAAAACACACTTATTTAGCTTTGTAGACATAATATCTACAACACTTAAAATACACTTAAAATACAAACAAGGAATTGTGATGAATTGCTGCCCATTCAAGAGAAATTTACATGAAACACAGAGTTCCTTTTTTTCTTTTGAAAGCCGACACAAGCTCATTGTGCACTCTCTGCCCACAGTAAACAAATGAGTTCTGTTCAAAGTGACAATTTCGCAGAGATTTGGGACCTTCATTTATAAAAAAAAGTCCTTCATCTGCTGTTATATTAGCTGACATTCAGAAAAAATGTTATGGAGAAAAGTCTTATGCAGCAGTGGCCCAAGTAATCAGTGTTTGGTTTTTCTGTCAAAGCCTGTGCATACAATAGAGACAGAGTTCTCCTTGAGGCTTTGTTTTTGTTTGCTCCTTGTTTATTTTTCAGGGAGTTAGCATTAGCAGGCAGGATTGTACCGAGTGTGCACTATGCTGATGCGGTGTCCCCTTGCTGGAATAGATAAATAAAGTGATCTCAGATTCAAGATTCAAGTCTTTATTTGCCATTTGCTCAGGTACAGGTGTACAAGGGCATTGGAATTCTTGTGTAAATCTCCCAGTCAAGTAATAAAAAAATACAATAACGATATGGACATAATAATAAATAAGTAAAGTAATAAAAATACAATCAAAATATGCACATAATAAATAAAAAAAGATGCACACAATTATAAAAAACAACAGATAATAAAAGATGTATATAGTAGAAAGTATCAAAAGTATTAAGTGAGTGTGTGCGTGTATGGGGTTGGGTGGGTGGTTTGTGTGTGTGTGGGGGGGGGGGGGGGGGTAGTCAGACTGTTATCACAGTTCAGAGGAGTTTATACTGGGAGGGCAGGGTATTCATACCAGCTTGAATGTCTTTTGCAAGTGGTCTGATGGCTGGGAAGAAACTGTTATGGAAACGCTTCCTGTTTGTTCTGATGCTCTCTGGTCGGAGGTGTCTTAGCTGTTGTCTACAGCTTCTCCACTTAAACAGAGAGTGTCCAGGATGATGTGGGTCTCTGAGAATGTCCCGCAGTTTTTTTCCTGCAGCGGTGGGTGAACTGAGTGTTCATGGAAGGGAGCTGTGTTCCTATGATCCTCTCTGCGATTTTAATCGTCGTCTGGAGGGCCTTCCTCTCTTTTAGTGTGGTGATTCCTTACCACACCATTATATCTCTGGTGAGGACACTCTCCACAAGACCTTTGTAAGCCTGGATAAGAGGCTGACGGCTCAGGCCGGCTTTCTTCAGTGACCTGATGAAATAGAGCCACTGTTGTGCCTTCTTGACAGTGGCCAAGGTATTTACTGTCTAGCTCAGGTTGTTGGTGATGTGCAGGCCCAGAAACCTGAAGCTGTCGACCCATTCCACCTCAGTACCTTTAATCCACAGAGGTTAGAGAGGGGGAGCTTTCTTCCTGAAATCCAGGATAAGCTCCTTGGTCTTGTCATTGTTAAAGACAAGACTGTTTTCCTCCCCATAGGCGAGTGTCTCATTCACCAGCTGCCTGTAGTGTGATTCATTGTTTCCCTCGATAAGTCCTAGGATGATCATCTACAAATTTGAAGATGTAGCTAAGTTTATGGGTGGACAGGCAGTCATGAATTTAGAGGGAAAAGAGTCTAGGGATGAGGCAGCAGCTCTGGGGAGTTCCCATGCTGATGTTCAGTGTTGCTGATACCCTATTCCCCACCCTAACCACCTGAGGTCTTTCTGTCAAATAATGTAAATTCCAATTGCAGGTGGGAGTGGGCAGCCTCAGATCTGCCAGCTTTGCTACTAATTTAGCGAGGTGGACAGTGTTAAAAGCTGAGCTATAGTCCAAAAAGAGCATGCATAGAAGGTGCTGGGGTTGTCCAGTGCTGAGTGAAGAGCGAGAGCCACAGCATCGTCCACCGATCTGTTTTCCCAGTAGGCAAACTGAAGAGGATCGGTGGTCACAGGTATGATTGAGTCCATGAAGTCCCTGAATCTCAGCACCAGTTTCTCTAGACACTTCATGGCGACTGATGTGAGCACAACCAGACAAAAGTCATTCATGTTCATGTGTGTTTAAAGTGGTGCGTTGAAAGATGTTGAAGTGTTGAATGTCTGTATACACCTTTGCCAGCTCAGCAGAACAGGCTTTCAGAGCTCTGGGTGACACTCCGTCCGGCGCTGCTGCCTTATGAGGGTTAACCTGCTGCAGAGACTTAACAACCTCTGGGGGTATCACCTGGAGAACACTCTCCTCTGGGCCACATAGTGGTATTGGTAGTGCTGGTGAAGTGTCCAGATGGGGGTTATCAAAGTGAGCGTAAAAAGCATTGAGTCTGTCTGGGAGGGTGATGTCTGAAGTGGAGACTGTGTGTTTGTTTCCCTTGTAGTGACAGCCTAGATGCCCTGCAGAATACTACGGGTGTTGTTGTCAGTATAGCAGCATTCCAGTTTTTGTGCATGGGTCCTTTTTGCTGCCCTGATTGATTTCAGCAGAGCATAACAGGCTCTTGTACTGTTGGTTACTGCCTGACTGGAAAGACATGATGCGTTCCCTGATCTTAACTCGTACATCTTGATTAAACCATAGTTTCTGACTAGGAAAAACCCGGATAGTCCTGAGCGACACACACATTGATGTACACTCAGTCTCTGTATATTCCTGGATGTTGTCTGTGGCCTCCCTGAACACCTCCATGTCAGTTGTCTCAAAGCAGTCCTGCAGATCAGCCAATGTGTTGTCTGACCACTTTTGCACAGTCCTGACCATGACCGGTTCAGCTTTAAGATATTGTTATGTGATGGCAATATAGCCAGATTTACCAAAGTTAGACTTGGGGACTATAGTCTATGCCTTTTTGATATTATTGTATTATTGGTCCAGTGTGTTATTTCCTCAGGTAGGAAAGGTGAAATTTTGGTAAAATGGACTTCAGATTGCAACAATTACTCTGTGATGTTTACAGAGAAAAGCAGTGTGGCGCTGTGCCTGAAGGCCTGCTCTTAATCACACTTGTTTGTGATGGAGGCGAACAAAGTGATCCTGCACCCTGGACAGTGTACTGTGTGACACCTGGCCAGGCGTGATGTTGTATGACGTGCATGACGGTGATGAACGTTATAAACATGCAGAGTCACATCCCTGTTCTTCACCGCTGTGCAGATAAACAGCTCAGTATCCCTGACTTGACTTAATCTCCTATTAGTGTCTCAAGGCTCAGGATACCATCCCCCTCGCACGTAGCAGTGTGTTGAATTTACTGCACCCATCTGATCAGCCAGGAAAATTTCTGTGTTTCTCCTCATTGGACAGAACTGTTTGTGTTTTTCAGTAAGTTTCTTATTTGAAATTTCTTTAACAGTGTTTCCTAAATAACTCAACCTTATATGAATAACAAATCTCTTGGACTATATTGAATTTGGATTGATAGGTTCTGATTTGATTCTATGGTGCAGCTATTATGCATTTTTCTGTTTCTTGACTAGCATTTTCTCAAGAGACTCACTCGATACCGGCAAAAATGTCAAATCCATCTTAGTTGCCATAGCAGCCACACTACTCATTATGGTATTAACCTGATCCGTGAGGCAGGTTAAATCTTACAAAATGCCAACAACAGAGACCAGATCAGCAGCGAATAATGAGATTTTTTTTGTCATGAGAGAGTAGCTCAGTGATCTCTTCTGTGCTGTGTGTGTTACTGCATGTGGGACTGAGGGGGCTCTGCTGCTCCAAAAATAAAAGACTCAAGAAACAGACAGGCCAAGAGACAAAATATGCAGTTCAGTATTGACTGTTCCAGTCAAGCCATTCAGTCTAAAACAGGGATGTATCCCATAACATGTGTTTCCTCTGTCAGGAAGGGCGGTAGCCTCTGAAAAAGGGTTGTCGGGGCACCGCTTGGTTTGCTCAGGCAGTACCAACAAACTGCAGCTACAACAGGAAGAAGGCGATGTGCCACTCCTGGATTTTCTACACCATTTGAAAGTCAGTCCCAAAAATTACCACATGGCTAATGATTACCACATGTTTATTCATTCATTGTGATAACTAAAGGCATGCTGATTTCTTTTAATATAAAATTGTAGTAACACTTGACTGCATTTCTGTATACAATTAACAATTGAAAACCCCTAATTTATACATGCAAGTAAAGGTATTTTTCTGTAATGATATACTGTATGTAATTTTGTATTTGTATTTTGGTGATAATGATTTATTAGGAAGTTCAGTTGAGCAACTTTATGCAGAAAAGAGACAGAAATGTCTGTTTTTGGCTTATCTAACAAATTAAATACCACATTGATCCAAACATCATAGAAATCCATTATTGCTGTAATGCAGTTCTACTCATTGTTTTACAGCATTGCCTGCAATGGTCCAGTACAACCAGAAAGATTAAAGGGAGAGATACCAGTCTATAGAGGGTATGGTGAAATCTTAGACTGCAAATGTATACATCTACATCCAAGATCGATGCTGTTTGGATTACAAAACATTCTACTGTATCTGCACAGTGCAAATATGCCCACTGTGCAGTCGCCATCATAGATTACGGCTCCTCGTAGCAGCTGTTTGTGACTGTTTGTGACTCCTTGGGGAGTTCTGTGGTGCCGTATTACAGTTAAATCCACTGCCACTTGCAGGCGTTGCAGGTGCACGGACATGCACTCATCTCCTCCTCCATCCTTTTGTTTCCCTTGATTGTCAGCAGCACTCACTGAAACAGGCTCAAGAGGATTTCCACTGATTACAAACAAAGAGCCAGCTGAGATTAGCTGATCCTTAAGGGTTCCCAAACTCCCACCTCCCCTCCCCTCATCATCCCCACCCCATCTCCCTGCTGCACGGCGTCTTCAAGTCGCTACCATACCAGGAAAAAAATGTCTGGATCGCCTTGAATTAGCATATTATCTTTTTTTTTTTATTTCTCTCTACTTAAAATACCTATGCACTCTGCTGAAGTATAATGTGCTCTTCTTTGCTTCATCCTGTTTGTCTTTGGTTCCACTTTCACATTAAAACCTGCCCCATGCTGTTTGTCAGTTTAAAGGCTGAAGAGATTAATCTCCTCTCTCACTACATCTCAGACTTAAACCTTCCTCCCACACTGCTCCATGTTAATTGACAATAACTTCCTACCATTCTTCCTTGCTTCCCTCACCTGACACCTTCTACAGTCTGCTGTCTATTCAGCAGTAAGATATACAGTATCATGCTTCTGAACCGCTTTGTTGAAAGTAAGAGAGCTACTTTTTAATCTGCTCAGTCTAACTGGCTTTCATTGTGGGCTATTTATTTACCAGTAAAGCTTACTTTGTACTACCTGTTGGACAACAAGATTGTTTTCTAAGGCTGTTTGAGGATATTAGCCATTAGCTGCTCCAAACTGAAAGCACCTGGCTTAATGATTGACTGTTCATTACTTCTGTTTTATGTTAAGACAACACACTTAATAAATGATCTAGTTGTTAATGACTGATGAGACGTTTGATGTGCAGTTTTTAGGTCAGCTGAAGTCTGCAAATGTTTGAACATATAAGTACAATGTATCAGTGACTCTACATATTCTTGTATTTCAGTAAGCAAACCATATCTGCATTCATACCGGCATCTATTTCAAATGAACTTGTCATTCATTTGTGAGTAACAGCATTTTGTGGATCAGATCAATATTAATATATACTGTTTAATGTTTCAGTCATAGTAGATTAATACTTCATGGGAAAAGAATTTTGTTTCTGCTCTTACACTTAAATGATGTCAAATTGATTACGTTTAACCTCAGTAACTTGTTACTGCAGGAAAAGTTTCCATACATCATTAACTTAACTGTGTAAGAAAAGTGAGAAAAGAAACTTTGAGTGCTGTAAGTCATCGGTTTATAGTTCCAGCCTTTAAAACAACGGTGGAGCCGAAGTTGTGACTAACAGATTGTAGCTGTCTCGCCCTGCGATCACCTCAAGTCAGGCCAGTGTGGGCTTGTTTCAGGATCTCTCAGCTCTCAGGCTTCCATGCTGCATGTCAGAGCCTGACCCTGATGACAACACTCCCTCCACAATCTCCTTCACACCTGTGCACTGCCCTCTGACCCGGCTACGGTTATTTATACATACAAATCATACAAATCATAGTCACCACAATTAAGCGATGACGGCTTGTCATAGAGTTGACATTTTTAACTCTGTGCAAAACATGAAACCTGGATATTTTGGAGTTTTATGCCTTGTATTGAATAAACTTAAATAAAAACTAGTGAAGACTGTAGTCATCACAAGTCGATGTTGGCAGCCAGAACATCTGCCTCTGTTTGGGATTTGAATTAGTTTTTAGAGCTCTGAAAATACTCTCTCTTTCTGTATGGTCCAGTTTACATACAGTCACCTCTTCTTCCTGTGAAGTGTCAGGAATTACTGTTTTCACACTGAGCTACAGGAAATAACACGCATTTGACAAACAATGGCTGCATTATACCAATAGTCTGAGTACAGGGAGGAAATTGTTGCCTACTGTGTCTATAGAGTATAGTATCACACACAGTGGCAGCACTGTCACTGTGTGAGTCATCACTCCTTGTATCTTCAGTGACTGTGAATTTTGTCAAAATGCATAAATAACCCACAGTCATGCAGTAATTTTGTTATAATTCAGTGATCAATCTTGTCATTATGGCATTAAATATGGTAGAAATTATATTTTTTAAGTGTAGTATAATCCTGTGCCTGTAGGTGGCAGTAACAACATTCTTACAATGATGTTTTTCTACCTTTTACCTCTTCAGAGAGCTTCTCAGTGCTCTGTGAGTGTCATACTGTGTACAACAATTTTTAAATGGCTACTTTTACCAAAAATATGATAGGAAATTAAGTGAGATCTATATATATTGTTTTTCTTTGCCTTAAATGCTCCCCTGTTTTTGTTTTCTTGTGTGCTGTGCAGCAAATTCATCCTTCACTTTACTGAGTAAGACAAAAAGTCAAGGCAACTGCATTTTAGAGGTAATTTGAAAAATGCAGTGCGGTCAAGTTTTGTGATGCACTGATAGCTGGAGTAAGCAAGTATTTTTTATTTTTATTTTTTTTTTTATGAGATGACTCTGTGTTGTGTCCAGTGAAGCCAAAACACAGTTGGCAGGGGTAAGAGGGTGACTGTAGGCCCTCAGGGCTTGGCACCGCTTCAGACCATCTCTGCTGGTGCTGCGGCACAAGCTGTGGAAAGGCACTGCTTGATTAGTTGCATCTATTAATGATAAACTGAACCCACTTCAGAAACCTCACTGCAACACTCCAGTACAGATACAGTGCATGGCTCCTGTGTGTGTCTGTGTACATACTTTTAATTTGTGCCTGCGTCCTTTGTGCAACATATACTTATTGTGCGCCTGGTGGCCCCACTACAAAGTAACGGAAGCGGTACCCCTCAGGGAAATGGGTCATTTTCTTCTCCTGGGATAAATAAACCATCCCAAAATACCAAGTTAAAGGAAAAGGATGTGGCCCCCGTTGTATTTGTTTTGCACCATTTTAAGAGGGGCAGGATAACCTGGGTGTCAGCTCCAGGTTAAGCAGAGACTAAAAGCCATACGTGCTGAAGTCAGTCGAGGAAATTATTTAAATCCACTCTGTTGTATGTTGTCACAAGTATTTTGGGGTTGTGATGTAAACTCTGCATCTAAAATGTGAAGCATTTGACTTTGAAATTCCAGGTCTATCTTTGTAGCCCACCCACATGTGTAACTGTAGCCCCCTGCCTGCATAACTTTTCTCTCAAACAAAAATCCTTGACAAACTAGAGAGTTTTTCGCCAGGAAGCAGCACACTCTACATTTTCAAAAACCTCTCCAGGGTTAATAGCACTCCTGACTTTGTGCTCCTTCAATAAAACTTCTTCCATTTGTGTTGTTGAACTTTGGTGGAGGTGAGCGTTACCCTGACAAAATATCCACAAAACTCAGGAGTGCAGGAGTTTTGATTGGGTTTGAAGGACAGTGGGTAGAGAGAGGCGGCTTTGTTATGACAGGGTTTACATACACACATCAGCAGGAAACAGCCACTTCCCTTTTTGAGTCCCTGGAGAGTTCCAGCTGGGAGCCAGCCTGTGTGATCGGCCCCGGTGAGCTGGATAAGTGGGTGATGTCACTGTGGTCCACGATTTTGTGGCCTCTGTCAGGACTAACACTTCTACACAGACAAAACACACACACACACACATGTCTCCCTGCAGAGCCCCGCAGCAGACGCTGGGCATGGAAACACAGCCAGCTGTAGACTTGACCTTCATCCTAGTGAGACTCTTCAGATGAGATGCCAGCTCCTCTTGAACTCCTCTCTACTCCTCTGAGCCATGCAGGGACATTTCTGCCTTTGTTGTGTGTAGGATGGTCCACTCCTGAGTGTGAAAGGGGAAATTTGGGCTGACCCTCCTCTGTCAACATGTGCCAGCTTTGAAGTTTTCATTTCAGCTCCACCTACCACTTGCTGCTAACAGCTTGAAACTGCTGTATTGCAGGCCAGCGGTAGTGTCCACATGCAGCAGATGTTGTGACTGTGGCCACTGACTCCAGGTGGAGAAGACAAACAGTTGTTTCATTTGCTTTGAAAATGTCAGAAGATGATAGGTGTTGACTGAGATGAAAACTGAAATCAAATCATGTGATCTGACACCACTGCAGTTCTCCTTACACATGTAAGTTAGAAAACTGTGTGCATTGGGTTATGAAGTTATGCTTACATTCCAGATAGCCCAGATCCGGCCCACACAAACACTTTTGGTACTTTCATCCAGCCCACATACTACGTGGAATGATGGCACTTGGACGGTCCAC
Source organism: Thunnus maccoyii (assembly GCF_910596095.1). Classification (NCBI taxonomy): domain Eukaryota; kingdom Metazoa; phylum Chordata; class Actinopteri; order Scombriformes; family Scombridae; genus Thunnus; species Thunnus maccoyii. The sequence goes on along the minus strand of NC_056543.1, from coordinate 19,085,815 downwards.
TCCTGTTTCACAGATCTGGGTTACAAGCAAGCCGTATGTCAACCAAGAACAAACCAGATAAACCAGAACTGGCCCACATCCAGAATACACATACGCATCCCATTTGATTTGGGATATTTGGGCCATATTTGCTTTTTTACATGTGGGTCATTTCAGAATCACATCCATTTTGTCTGGGCCAGAAGAAGGCCAGCAGTGCCGCATCATTGCCTGAAGTGGTCCGCATCTTTATGCTATCTGGGATGCAGTGACACATCACAAAATTCAGCCTCAGTGGGCCCCTTTTTCTCTTTTTAATACATACATTGTCACACCTGTGCAAATAGCTGAATTGAGAAATAAACACACACATCTCTAGTAGTATTAGCTTAATCAGTAGTGTTTGTAATTAGAGCTGCAATGATTAGTTGATTGACAGAAAATTAATGTGCAACTATTTTACATAATTTTTAAGCAAAAATGCCCAAAATTTTATTTTCTGGTTTCAGCTCCTCAAATGTGATGATTTCATGCTTTTCTTTGTTATACATGGTAGTAAAATCAGTCTTTGAGTATTTGACTCAGTCGGGCAAAACTAGACATTTGGAGACAACACATTCTCTCTGGGGACTCTGTGAAATTATAACATTTTTTTTTACTATTTTCTAACATTTTATAGACCAAACAATTAATAGATTATAGAGCTGAAAAGACTAATCAATTAGTCAATAAACAGGAAATTAATTGCCTACTATTTTGATAATCGCTTAATTGCTTTGAGTATTTTTTTTATAAATTCTACATTTCTCTGGTTCCAGCTTATATGTGAATATTTCCAGGATTCTTTTAGTCTTTTATGATAGTAAACTGAATATCTTTGGGTTGTGGACCATTGGTCGGGACAAAACAAAACCTAATATCTTAGGTTGCATCTTGAGCTTTAGGAAATGGTGATCAACATTTTTCACCATTTTCTGGCATTTTTTAGACCAAACAACTAAGTAATAAATCAGATGAATCGATAATTACAATAATTGTGAGTTGCAGCCCTGTTTTCAATGCATTGAAGAACTTTTTTCCTTCAACATACCGTTATTGCTGTGTGAAGCTTTCATTACGAGGTTTTAGAACATTATTCTGTCACAATTTCTAATATTGTTTCAGAAACAAATTTGCAAAACTATTTATTCAACAGTAATAGCTGAAAAAAACGCATATAACATATTAAAAAGGCTTGTTTGTTAATGAGAAGCATACTGACATTTTAAGTGATATTGTAAATGCATATCTAAGTATTATGATATTCCCTTTATTGTTTTCAGCAAAATTTGCAGCTTGGCTTGTTATAAAGATTAGAGCTGCAATGATGAATTGATTGGTCGATAATTTATTATTAGTTGATAGACAGAAAATTAATCAAATGATTGTTCAAGATAAAGAAAAATACCAAATATTCTCTGAATCCAGCTTCTCCGATATGAATGTTTGCTGCTTTTCTGTTTTTATATGATTGTAAACTAAATAGTTCAGTGTTTGGACAGTTGGTCGAACAAAAAAAGACATTTGAAGATGTCACCTCACCTTCCGGGAAATTGTGATGGAAATTTTTCACTTTTTTCTGACATTTTATTGATGAAATGATTAATCAATTAACTCAAATAATTATTAGTTGCAGCTCTAATATTAATAATGTTACAAAAAAATCATACTGTACAGCTTCATTTGAAGATGTAAATACTCAGCATCATCATCAGTTATAAAATAAATATATCTAATACCATGCGAGGAAGGTTAACCCACTGCAGTGTAGCCTTGCTGTAACAACAGCAGCAGTAATCCAGGTCTCTCCACACACACCCAGCGGTGCTTCAAACTAGTTCTTATCTCCTCTGCAGCTGCTGCAGATTTGAGTGAAGCCGTGCAGTGTGGAACCTCAGAGCTTCACAGAGGATGTTCACACTTGAACATCCACAGATCGACCCACACTGTGCCTCAGCTCACTTTAAACCCCCAACCATACTCATTGTAGCCTCGCCTCGAGCTTCAACTAAAGATTCAGTGTGGCTGACACAGTCCGACTGTGTACTGCCGGAGGCTACAGTATCACTTCATTTGTCAGCTACAGACGTGAACAGTATAGATGTCCTCTGGCTGTGCAGGGCTCTCAAATGTTTTTCATGTCAGGCAGTAATATATATTATATTATACTGATTATACTTAGGCAGTGTGTGTCGCAGTTAACTGGACATGTGAAAGTATTTCTAACGTGAAGTATGTTTTTACCCTCCTAGAAGCATTTGTTTGGTGGATGCTGCAGACAGTAGAACCCCTGCTACACCTAATGACTCAGCAATCCTCTGTCTGACCTTAATAATTCATCACCGGTAGAGTATACTGTAAGCCTGTTGCAGAATTCAGTGCACAAAATCGTTACTTGAGAAAACGCGGAGGGCATCTAATCAAACTTTCTACAGGCTTGTGTACCTTTTCTGTGACACAGTTATACATGAAGAATAGGAGGAAATGCAGGAATGACGTGGCTGGATTCAAACCCAGGATTTGGTGGTTTACATGGTTGACTGATTCAACAGGACGCCACCAGATTAAACATTGAGCTGCCTGTGCCCCTGCAAAATGTTAGCATTTTAGTAGCAGCCAACTCTTGCTCTTTTGGGCTTGTATTCTGAGACGTGTGATTGGCTGATGATGAATAGGAATCCTCACAATGCAAATAACCAGCTCCAGCTCCTCATGGACATTCCTCTAACATATATTAAGTACATTTTATGTGCTTAGCCTACAATCACAGATCTCAAATTTACCTCAGATGGCTTCATTTTTATTGGGATATCAGAAAAACATTTCAGCATGATTCTAAAGTAGTTTGTGTTGTGTTTGACCACCTGGTCTGGTTTGGACTATTTCCCCCTGCAATGCATTTAAAATATATAAGCTTTATTTCAGCCCCCTTGAAACTGGAATACATGCACATACGGGTCTTGGGTAAACAAAACATTTGATTGCAGCTGGAGGCCTTTGTTGCATATCACACCCATCTGTCTGTTTCTTTCCATGTTTTCTGGCTGTGTCTCTACTTTCACTTTCAAATAACAGCAAACATTTAAAAAAAAAAAGTTATCGTAATAAAAAAACAATTTGTTTTATGGCGCATCATCACTGTAGTGCTCCAAAGTTAAATTACAATCATATTTTTGGTTTATGAAATCCTGTAAAGCGCCTTCACAACAGTATTGTCAGTGCCTCATTACACCATTGCAGTCATGTCCTTACATGCACGAGAAGAATCTGCGTCCTCAGGGCAAAAGATTTACGACCACCAGCTGTAACACTTCAAACAATGTCTTCTTGTAGCCATGCATCATCATCCATTTTTCCAAGCCCTTATTGATGTTGCTACTCACTTAGTAATAACTAGCAGCATTCATTTCCAAAAGTAATAAATATTCTTGAGAAGACAAATGCTTATTTGTTTTCAGTCGGACTTGCATAAATTTCTATTTTAGGAAACAATAGTTTGTATTTAAGAATAATATTCTGAAAGCCAAGTTGGGCTTTGATTTTTTTTATGTCCATAAAACTCTAAAAAAGCATTAAAAGCATAATCTGCCCTCAAAGTAAAAAAAAGTGTTCAATTTAAAGAAAATCTGTGTTACTACTCGCCTACATAGCCTCAAATAGGGGATTTATGACTTTGCAGTTTTACCAGTTTTACACCAGATTGCTTCTTGTTATTTTGTACACAGTAGTAAGCCTAAAATCTCTTTTTGCAGCGACAGGGGGGGATGGAGACTGGCTCAGAGGTGTGAGAAAAGAAAAACCAAAGACGAGGCACATTTCTAACAGCTCAATGGGCGAAGTCTCTCTCTGTCTTTCTGAATCCCCTCATCGACGGGCTCAGCTGCTCTCGTCTGCAGCTCAACTCACCGTACAGTCGAATGTAGTTCAGTGTGTCAAGCACTGCTGAAATATTAACACAGCAGCAGGCAGGAATGCGTGCAAGCATTCATGGTTTAGTGCATCATAGTGATGTAAGGGAGCGCTTCACTTTCACCAGACGTACACATTTATATGTGTATTTAAAAAAAAAAAAAAAAGGTGAAAAATTTCTCACAATCCTGTGATTTTCTTAAAGGAAGTTTCCAGATAGACACTTTTTAGACACTTGCACGCTTTTGTTACAGAATGAAGCAATATGAAAGTAAGCACAGCTGCTCCCGGCGGGACATACTGTATTTCAGTAGCTGGAACATATGCGTGCCACACCGTGACAAGTATAATTTTTTTTGACAATTCCCATCGAGGTCTTTCGGGTCTTTGAGTGTGTGAACTTGCAGCTGCAGGAAGGGAAGAGACAGGGACAAATAAACCAAGATGAACACTGCTATGTTTCCTAGTCCATCCCCCCCCTCCATTTTCCTCATCAGGATGTGAAACTTCCAACAACTCACAGCATGTGAACAGCACCTCTGTTTTGTCAAATGGCTTTAACAGTTTTTTTAACCCACAGGTGGATTTATATGGGTTTTGTAATAAGGACGACTTGTATCAAAGAAACAAAAGCAAGCGTTTTTGCAAATCTGGGAGCAGCACATTATAACGACGACCTGTAGATAGCCAAACCGCAGAGACAGGAAAGTGATTTTCCAGCTGGTTTTCACGATTTCAGTTTTTTTTATGATATATTTACTGCTTTCCTGCTTTCATCTTTTGTCTTCTGCCTCACAGTCCCAATACGTTCTAATCAAAGGTCATGCTGGCAGATGAATCATTCCCTGGCATTTCAGAAGCTTGTGTATGATCACATTTTTTGCCGTTCCACTCCCGATATATCTGTGTACTTGGCAGAATGGCTAGCTTGTAATCAAGCAGCAGCTTATCTTTTTGTAGAAAAAAAAAAACTCCCTATTTGATGTCTTGGCCTAAAAGGTTTAAATCCTCCCATGTCCTTGGTATGTTGTGTAAACAGAGATTTCTTTGAGGCTTAAGTCAGGTCATCGGGTTTTCCACCATATTTCATTTTATTTCAGTGAATGTGTGGCACTTTTTGATTATTTGCTTTGTTTTATGCCCTTTTGCTAGGGTTAGGGTTGTCTGAATATATTTTTATATTCATACTGTACTTTTTTAAGTAACATAGGCTGCTGACTGCTGCATATTTATAGCCATCCATTTAATGTGATTCATCCATTTGTTCTGCCATTGGCCCTGGTTTCTCAGCTGAACTAAATAAGCATTCAGCCATATTGCTGTTTTCCTGACCATGGAATCAGACTCTCCCTCTGGATACAAGACTGCATTTAGTGTAACCCATTTATTTCACAATTACTCATCTGGCTCCCAGAAGGAGTCTATTTTGCAGAGTAAAAATTAAACAGGTTAATTCATCTCATGTGTAGCCACAGTATGCAAATGTAGGAATAAAAAGAATGACAGCTGGAAAGAATTTGGAAATACGGAGAGTGATTGAGTAAGTGAGACAGATGCACATATGAGCCTGCGTTGCACCGAGGCTCAGCATTGGTTGAAGCTGCAGCAGAGCTCACACAGCATCCTTCATCCCCCCCATCCCTCGTTCGCTGCTCTACCTCACTCACTCACTCACACACTCACTCACTGTATCTCTTCTGCTGACTGGGGTATTCCTACAAACACAGACTTGGAGCAGCCAGGAATTACAGTGAGATTCTTCTCTGTGTTTGTGCATAAATTCATTCTCCTGGATCCTTTTGCCTGGACTCCAGCGCTCCCTCTCCGGGTCAGAAGCTGTGGATTTGCGGGTCAGAGTTAGATCATGGACCAGGGAGGAGCAGGGGGATGATCAAGGAAACTGGGTCACTGGCAGGCTCTCCTGTCTGATGCCTGTTTGGACCTGGAGGAATGGGGTGCACCACCAGCACGGTTGTGTATGATGGGCTACGTACTGTCTTAGAGAGGAACTGTAGTGGCTACATCTGTAAGGAAGCAGCTGAGCCTATTGGGCCATCTGAGGCTGAGCGGGCACTGAGTCGGAGAGAGTCGCGTGTACTGCCAACACCGAGAGTACTTAAGGTGTGTGTGTGTTTGTGTGAGTGTGTGTGTGCTGTATATTAGCTGAAACTGAAACCAGCAATTGTCGGTTGATCTTTCAGTTATTTTTTCAATAAATTGATGAATTTTTTCCACTATAAAATGTCAGAAAATAGAGAAAATAACTATCACATGTTCCCAGAGTTCATGGTGACGCCTTCAAATTCCTTGTTTTGTTCAATCATTACTCCAAAACCCAAATATGTTTCATCTGAAATTTTATTTTTTTAAAAAAAAGCAAGAGCAACAAATCTTAAAATTTGTGTAAAATGTGTGAATGTTTGGCATTTTTACTTGATGAATGAATTAAATGATTAATCAATTATCTAAATTGTTATTGATTAATTTACTGTTGACCGACTAATAGTTTCAGCACTAATGTGTACATCAATATATGTCTTTAAGTGTCTAAAACACATATTATTCCTCCTATAAAACAGCTTCCAAGTTGTTGTAAATCTGAAATGTATGCTAAGCAAATTATTTATACTGCATCCCTTCCTTGATTTCTTCTATTGGGAGGGCAAGATACAGGACATGGAGACAATAAATCATTCACATGGTAGTAATAATGCTGTAGAAAATGTATGTGCAACCTTTCCTCTGTCAAGGAAACATCCCCCTTTTGACAGAAAACTACAACTGCTGGTGTTTGATTTTATTGGACAGATTTATAGATGCAGCAACTGCAGCATTAATAATAACCATCATCATCCTTATTTCAGCTATGTAAATATATAACCATGAGTGTATAAAATGTAGGGCAGTAGGAAGGCTGGATCTTGCTTCTCACTAAGCACTGCATGGGTTAAAGCCTCTGTGGACTAGGATTGGGGGTGAGGAGGGTGAGGAAGGGGGGACAGTGAGCTCTGTGTCTGCTGGAAATCAATCACCACTCTTCATCTGTGAACCAGCGGGCTTGGCAGGGCTTCTGCTGCTCCGTACCAGCTTGTCTTGCCCTTCTTGTTTGTGTGTTTACTCGCTACTTCACTGTGTGTTTGTGACGTCTCCTTCCCCTCGCTGGTGCATCAGATTCGCAGCAGAGAGCAGAGTGACAGTGGCCCTGACTGAGAGCAGGGAATTAGGTCAAGGGCACGGTTGCTTCTGTTGGCTCAGGGATGGTCTTATCATCCAGTCGGAGTCAATTAATCCTCTGTCAGCATTTAGCAGTCTTACAAATCAATAGTTAAAAGTGTGCATGCATGGGATGTGGTTTGCCTGACACATTTTTATAACAGTGCAAATGTAAGATACAAGTCTGTGTCATTGACCTTATCTATGCACAAGAATGTACTTCCTTCCGTATGGGATGAAATACTTCTCTTGTTCGTTTCTCATCATTTTTTGCACCTTTTTAATCCACTAGGTCTATAAAAAGATATGGACCATTAGGTTTGCCCTTTTAATTCCCTCTGACTGCAGCAGGTTATTTCTGGGAATTTAAAAAACAGAAATGACGGGGTAAAGGCCACGTACACAGACAAAGCTGTCTGTGAGAGGCTGATCTGTAGTCATGCAGGCGAATAGTAAGTAATTAAATGGCCTGTTTTGGCTGTTTTACTAATCTGTTATTTCACTCACTGATTACAACAGCTCGCCCTTTTCCTTCCTCGTGGAAACTCACATTTAACTCTCCTCAGAAGGTGATCTGACTCCAAAAATAAAATATAGATTTAAATAACACAGCAATATGCATGCTGATGATTTCACTCTTGTTCTTAAGAAAAGCTATCTTTTCAGTGTTCATGTATCATCATTATTTGCTTTCACAATGATTCAGCTTCCTTCCTAGATTTCAATGAAATGCTTGAGGCCAACAACAGTAATGCTTGAGTGTCTGCTAGTTTTATCAGAGGAATGTTGTTACAAGGAAAAAAAAAAAGAAAACGGTGATGTCAGTTTGGTCACAGATAAAAGCAGCTTTTATCCAATATTTTGGGAGTAATGCCTCCTAGTTAGACCTGTGAAGGTTTTGCTTTCAGGGAACCATGTCTAATGAGTCAATTATTCTTTGTTTATAAGTTCATTGTGTTGGGGAGTTGATGAAATACTTAACCAGGTCTGCATGTCATCAACCAGAAACTATGCGCCAATTAAATCCATATAATAGATTGGATTACTAGACTAATGCTCTCTTTTCCTTCTTGCCTTATGCTGTTTATCTTAATATGGCATTGTGAAATTTCGGTGAAAATCAGCGAGCCTTATCTCATTATATAGAGGACGAAAAATGAATAAATAATTGTCTTTAATGTATTAATACATTGCTTCAAATCTACAGTGACAGTGACAGTGATCTATGTATTTCTAATGTTTTACTTGTATTTATTTCTATATTTTTTACATTTCTTCCTTTATTTATTTCTGTGTCTGTGTGTTAATGAAGTAGGTGGCCAGATAGGTAGAATTTCATGCAAGTCTGACTGGAAACAAATAAGTGTTTGTCCTCTCAAGACTGTTTTATTACTTTCGGAAAACAGTCAATGATTGCTGTTAGTTATTACTAAGTGAATAGCAACATAAAGAAGGGCAAGTAGACGGCAAGTAGACCAGGCCAAAACAAAAAAATTGCATTTTGATTCAATTATGCATTTTTCATAACCTGGGCCACAACAAAAACAGGAACGGATATGCAAAGGCCCACAAATTGAGATTATTTATAATAATAAAGCTGAATGATGGGTCACCTTTATTTTTTAATGAATTTATTATTTTATTTATTTCAGTATTTATTTCAGTATTTATATTTTTAATTAATTGATGAATATGTCATTTTTTGTCTTCCATATATAATCTCCTGTATACTCTACAAGCACACACAGTACACATCTCTGCATAAACGTTTAGTCTGCTATACAGATGTTTTCTCTTTGATATCGCTCTGACGGTGGAACATTTGGCAGATAACCAGCGTTATGTACACATTGTGTTCACTTAGACAACCAATAAGTTCTCTCATCTCACAGCTTTCATGTCTTGGTCTTATGGATCTACAGTAAAACATCAGCATATTTTGCTTGGCTACAGGGTTGTTTTTCCTGGTGATTGCTTCCTACTTTTGAGACATTTTAGTCATCCTGGTCTTTCTCTATAGGGAGGGTTTCAGACATCACATAACATCAAGGCTTGTGTGAGTGTGCGTGCTCACGTGGTGACTGATACACTGGACCATTATCTCCAGCACTCAGGCTCACTTAAAAGACACTCTGGCTACAGCAGTTTGATTTTCCCACAGACTTCAGTGCAGCATTATTCTTACTCAATAATGTTAGTTACTCTGAAGTCTTGCATTGATCAATGAAGTTGTCTTTAAGTTTTGCGCTGTAGCAGCTTTACTGTAAGTATTGCAACAATGATAGGTTTAATAAGTGCACTGATGTACAGTAACCCAAGAAGTTTTTCATTTTCTAGCTCTGACGACTGTCTTTGCCTCCTGATTACATCCTGTTATGTTTAGATGCCATTGTGTCCCACATCCTACTATAGTGATGTTATTATCAGAGACATGGCGTGGTGTCATTATTACATCCATGTTAAAATCTCATTCTTGGAACTCTCTGGGAGACGGACTGGAAACAGGCTGCTGGGTGGTGGACCCTGGTGTAGAGGGGCGGTGAGGGGTGGGCCGTGTTTTTGTTACATTCCAGGTTACACCCTGTTTTGCTATGGCTCATGCTGGGAAGGCCCAGTGATTGCATCAAACCCTTGTTATGTAATCAAGAAGTCCAGCTGTAGTTCTGTTCAGGCTAAGAATTACAACTTGATAGATGTGGGTGATATCTTGCCAACTTATGTTGTTTTTTTTTTTTTTTTACAAGTACAGAGCAAAGCTGAACAATGAACATAAAAAAATGACATAACGACAACAACAACAAATGAACCCACCCCAATCTGAATCTAGTCCTGTCATGTACTGCATACAACAGTATGCTAAAACAGTTTTGACAAATGCCTACAGTGAGTCCAGTCAGCAGTGCATCAGTGACCATGTCATCTGGGGTGAAGATATTTATGCTTTTAATGAATGATATCCCAAAAAACAACCCTCTGTCCAGTTGATGTTCGTCTGATCTCAGACCTCTGAATCACTGGCCACATCTTGAATGCATTCAGTGATTCGTACGAAGTGAAACAGTCTGAGACACACCATCACAATGTGGAGTCATAAGAGAGTCACTTTTTGCACATACTGTATGTGCCAACAGTTTATTTGCACTGAGGGCATATTCAGCTGTGCTTGGCCAGCAAACACTTTGGGAAACTTTATTGCTCAACACAAGTGTTTGTTCTGCCACTAAAAGTGCGCAGTGGGCCTTCCTGTCCTGAAGTGCCAGCTTGCCCCAAAGAAATACATTTGTACTGGTTTCCATGGAAAGATTTGCATAACATTGCAAGGTCTGAATTTAATTTAAGCACCAAGCCAAAAGGTTTTAGCTCTGTTCCCCCCACCAACATGACAATATACACTAGTTGTCAGCCACTTGGGAATGAAGTATGAGGGCTTCAGTGTAGAGAGGAAGTCTCTCTGACATTATCTCTTATTGCTGCAGATATGAGATGTAGTGGAGAGGAAGCCTGCCTCAATACAAACAGAATAAGCTTCAGAGATCAAAGTAAAACATCTTGTAATGTGGCACTATTCACTATGCACAATTACATTAAAGGAGTTGCGCAATACTGCCAGCGGGTCATCACTTTGTATTGTAGCTGAAGGGATAGGCCACCCAAAAGAGCATTTTTATTGAACAATACTGTGCCAACTGTTTTATCTGCAATCTTGTTGTTCAGAATGTGAAATGACTTGATGGATTAGTTAATGTAATAGTTAATCATAGAATAAATCAGAGGATTTTATACTGTAAACAAGTGTGTTTTAAAAAGATGTCTGATAAAATAGGCCCTAGGATCGTGGTTGGAGGCAACGCTCTTGAACCTGCAGAGAGCATCCAAACTGGAATTATGGTTACAATAACATTCACTGGAATATAGTAAATACAGAAGTTGAAACAACAAATGTAATGCTGATGCATGTTTTATTATCTTGCCAAGTTTTTAGTTTCCCTCTTTTAAAGCATTTCACTTCTACTGTGTGTGTATTGTAAGTGACTGGAAATACCACAGTTATCTGAGACAGGAAGTGTATGATGACTCACTCCTGAACCTTTTTAAACCCATTGAGAGTTCATATGCCCTCAGGATGACACTGGTTTGTAACTTGCTCCACTACCTGGAACCTCTTTCCACTTGATGTTTAGATTAGCTAAAATCACTCAAAGACACACACTCTCCCTGCATATTTCAAGGTATGCTAATGTGGATCAATGCCAGAGGGCAGTTTACACCTTTGTCAGCTTTTCTTATGCTGTTATCAGAATGTTTCATTGTGATGTGCCAAACTGGTGTGACCTGGTCTTGTGTCAAAGTCTGTTTCCCTTTTGAACAGTGTATAACGTAGCATTTTCCTCAGTGGTTAGGTTGAGGTTTTTGGTTGGGTTCATGTTAAGGTAAAGTGAAACTTTAGGTCAAGTTTTTAACCTGACGCCCCAGCACGTTCCTTTTCTTGCATGCCTCTCTCCGCTTGTGTCCTACTACTACTTCTTATGTCACTATTTAATTTCAAGTTTCTTAAATTGTCAGCTAGTAAAAAAAATTAAAAATATATACTTTATCCAGGTAACTTTGCTTGCAGCTCAATGTCAAATATGGTGATAGTATGTTCAAATAAGCAAGACCAAACAGCCTCCATCAGAAGTGAAAAGAAACATACCTGCAAACTAGGCCTGGGTGATATGGACAAAATCAAATATCGCAATATTTTTGACCAAATACCTCAATATCAATATTGCAACAATATTGTAGGGATGACTATTGGTGCTTTCACAAAATATTTACATGAGATTTTTATCATCAGTAATGTGGATATAATGACTAAGTGGGTAAAGGCTAATAATAGAACAGCTAGAACAGTCTGATAAGTTCAGAAAATTACATCACTTTACTGTAATGAAGCGTTTAAAACCAGGAAATGACGACACTTATGCCATATCACGATATTAAGATATCCAAAATCTAAGATGGTATGTAGTTTCACAATATCGCTCTAATATCGATATATTGCCCAGCCCTACTGCAAACAATTCTTGGTCTATATTTAGTTACACCTTGTCAGCGAACGTTAGCAAACAAGCACCCTGAGTTATTAGTGTAATATGGTGTCCCACAATTCTCGACTTGAAACTGATATTGTATTATCTAACATCATAAGACAGCAAACAAATTGTTACTTCCAAAAAAAGTCAGTGTATTTTCCAAAATGCCAATAATTCATTTTCACTGTCATGTAGCTGCAGTGAGCTCAAAACACCACATATTATTGTTGCAAACATTACTGCTTTGTTGCTAAGTGCTGTTTACTAGCTAGTTGGGGTCAAACAAGTTAACATGCACACTCCATCCATTTGAGAGCCCAGCACTACATACATTTAGGTAATTTTTTGTGATCTCAAAGATCTGTTATCTCTGCCCTAAATAATAAAAGAAGAAGAGCAGAGTGCAGTCTGTATATTGGATTTAAATGTTGTTTGCGCCCCTGGCAAAAATGTTACTGTTACTGGCATCCATAAGATCACAAAAAACATGTTTGAAGATGCCACCCGCTGCTAGATGACCGGTAAAAAATAAATTTTTAATAATATTTTTTTCCTCTGGGTATCTGTTGGGAAATCTTTGTAACTGAATCACGGCATTAAGTGGGTGCTGAAGTCACAAATGGGACTTCCACCTCAGGCTTCACCCATATCATTCAATTTATGTTATTGGTGATTACCTAATTGCTTAATAACTGCTGACTAACATTGCAAGCTGACTCATATTAAACTCATCACTACTTCTATGAAACATCAGCACTATGGTGGGAAGCTTCTTTGAAAGGAGCATTTTTGCCAAATTCAGTGACATTAGATCAATGGTGGTTAGATCAATGACAACACTTGCATTACCTGATCTTCTATATTGATATGCAAAATAACTAATAACAGAGAAAGTGAGAGGCAACTGAAACCTGGCCCCTTGACTGCTTCAGGCAGTGTATATTGGCCATGTTTACAGTGTCAAAAAATCAAAAGCTAAGTGTTTGAATATTTTATAAAGCTTGAGGCAACTGTGTCAACTGTGGTAGATGAAATTTGAAAAGAGGTGGGAGACTTTTTTTAACAAATTCTGTTTGATTATTTCAAATGTAAATTCGCAGAAATTTGTCTTATACATCTGATAAAATATTCGTATTAATATCATGATATTGATTTTGAACCATATCCCTGTGTGGGGCTCTTAGGAGCATGTGACAGTGGGAGGGGAGCAGCTGGAGAGCTGACCTGGCCCCTCTCTCCCCTTCTCCTTACACCCAGTGGCAGGAGTGAAAAGATAACATCCTCCCCTGCTGTGGCCCACCAAGGAATCTGTAAGGTCGGGCCCACTCTGAGGTGGGTTGACTGGGGCTGCGTCGCGTTGGAATGCCCCTCAAGCAGTTGCATCAACAAGCAGCGAGACAGAAGCTGGGCCTGATCTCAACTGTGTGATTATGAACAGTCACTATCTCTGCTACAGTCATGCAGTGGAACCTGGGGCCCATTTCACCAAATTTGCAAGCTGCGACTTGCGACATGAGATCATTTCCTCTTGCAATCATTTTGACACCTTTTACTAATCAAAAGAGACACCATACTTACGACTCATGCCTGGGGATGCGAGAGCAGAAATTTAAATTTATCAGCAATTTGCGTGCGGCAAACATTTGATGAGGCTCTGACACTATTTACTATTGTGCTCGCAAATCGCTTTTGTGAAAAAGGCCTCTTGCTGGCAATAAAAATGTAAATGACTCATGTTTGTCTTTCATAGTTTGTGATGACTAATTTGACTGACTGATGAATGATTTGCTCTTCAGTCCTCAATCTTGGTCTTAGCAGTTAAAATGGGTCAAGATTTGTCCGTGTTGTTTCTGAAGCGCCTGCTACAATCTGATGAGCTCAGTCTGGCAGCTTATCTGATGTTTACGTGCTAAATCACTGCAGCTAGTGGGTGCCCTCATACTGTATGTATTCTTTGACTGGTTTCTTTGAATATTTCCGCACAAATGCAACGGAATTGCCCTCATTCTCTCCTAGCTTCTTCCTCTTGATGAAATGTAAGGCAGCTCTTATTTCAGCTGTCCCACACAAGGCGTGGACAGTCCCTGACCAGACTGTAATACTTGAGGAATGCGTGTCTTTTGTTTGCCTTTGTCAACCCCGTGTCACTGTGCAGGTGGACGGTGCGGGGTCAGATAACATTAGTGTGTGTGTGTGTGTCTGTGTGTGTGAGAGGGTGTTTAACTCCCCCGGGCAGCACAGCTGAGTGTAGGAGGGGCCATCATCTCCTCAGCCTGAGTGTGAGTCCAGTGCACTCAGACAGAGCAGAGAAGGGAGGGCGTGAGTGCGAGTCTATAAGGGAGGAATACAAACTTCTCAAACTTTTGCCAGTATAAGGATTTTTCTCCATCGGACATGCTGGCTGCCTACTTCTCTTTGGGATCTAGCTCGGAGATATCTTACCACAACTGTTGACAATGCAAGGAAGGGCGAGTAAAGCTCCAAAGAAGGAGTTAGTCATTGAGAGTCCTCAGCAGTATAAGAGTTTGGCTGCAGCTGAGACTGAGGTAGACACAGTGCCACAGGTGGTGGTAAGTCATTCAAAGATTGTGGATGTATTGACAAATTTGACGTTTTTGGTTTGTGTTAAAAAGTTTGCTTGTGTGCAAGTGCGTCTTACAGTATGTAATGCTGTAAAGGTTAACAACAGTCATAAAGTTTCGGAGCAGGTGTCACATGAGCATCGGTGCCGGTTCGCTTTTGTCATCTCTTTCATTTTACACAGCGCAGCAAACTCCAGTGTAAAAAAACAAACAAAAAAATGCAACGTTAGCACCAACAAAAAGGAATGTTGGACTTTACCAGCACTAACAGCAGTTTCCTCAAGTTTATTCTCAGTTATTAACTTGGCTTGTAAAACATTTAATTTGGCTCAAAAGTCAACCTGAATGACAGCAATAGTGCCCTGCCCTGAAGATACAGGTTTCCAGAGGTTGGGTCTTTTCAAAGCCATCTGAATAGTCAGTAGCAATAGATTTAATGTATTGGTTAGTAGAGCGGCACTACACAGCACCATTGTTCAAGCCTGTTAGAGGGTGCAGTGATGGGAGGAGTGGGAGATGCAGATAAACAGCTGCTAGATCACTGTGGTGAGGGAGTGGAAGAGACGGCTTCATATGTTTGTTTTATGCTTTCTCCAGGCACAGCTGTCTGTTTGCTCACTTAAATATACAGATGTTTCATATGCAGAATGCATTGTTCTAGTCTGTATTATATATATATATATATATATATATACTGCATTCAAAGTTGTTTATGTGGTATTGTAGAAATCCAACAATATTCCCTGATTGACAGTTAAGATGTACTGTTGTAAGTCAGAAACTCAACAAGTGCTTTAAAAAGCCAACTTCAAGTAAGATAATTTAAAAGTTGAGATGAGGTCCATCGTGGTTTGAGGGAATGACCGTGCTCTTGCCTATGAATGCTGATTTTTCTTACACAGTGCTGAGTGTACTGGTGGTTGACCACCTTGAACCACTGACAAAGCAATGTGGAAAAGCCCAGAGGGGGATGCAAAGAGACAATAGTCAGCAACAACAGTGTGGGGTTAGGAATCCATCACTGGTGAGAAGAGGGCACTGTCCCTATAATGTGGTCAAGTCTTTCAGCAGTTACTTTATTTAAATATCAGAATTGTTTAGCCACTTTAATTGCAGGGTTTTTGAGTGCTGCAACTCAAGTTTCATCAGGTATTTGTAGCAGTAAAATGTTCTCCCAGACAAAATGCTCTCCCTTTGTTTTTGTGTGGAAGGTGTCTCTCTTGCAGGAGGTGTTTCTGCTTCATCAGCTTCTGTGTTATTGCTTTTTTTTTTCTCCGGACATCAGATAATAATGTCAAATCCTCTGTTTGTACCTGATGTTCCTTAAGGTTTCAGTGTCTGGCACAGGCTGTCTGGCTATGTATAGAGATGTAGAGATTTTAGACATTGGAGCAAGCGAGACACAGACACACATACACATACATCTTATCTCTCTGATGTCTTTAAATCCTTCCTGACTTACCTGTTCTGCCAGCATTCATCTCTGCCTCAATCTCTCCACTTCTTCTTTCCTGTCTTAGAGAGAAAAAAAACTGTTTGCTGAACTGTGACTGCATTAAATTATTACTCTGTGAGCTGTGTCCAGATACAGTTGTGAATAAACCGTGTTTATATAATGACTGATAATGTCACAACTGCTTAAGCTGGCAGACATGGTGGCACCATCTCCTCTCTGCTACCCCCCTCCTTGTCCTTGAAAACTGATACAAGGTCCTGCCCCCCTCTGCCCTCAGTGTGAGCCGCTGTGCTGTTGTTATTAACAAGGTTGTTGGCAACATGTATTTAAGCAGGTCATTATCCATGACTCTCCCTTTCTGAGATCATGCTAGTATTATGAGTCCCAGATGTGGAAGCAACATGTGAGCAGTGCTGTCACTCAGCCGTGAACTCTGGCGGTGTGTCACTGTTCATTTTGTACTTTGCTATCTCTCTGGCTGTTAGATTTATCCTCTTGTCCCATGTGCTAAAAGTGTTGAGAGCTTACTTTCCATCTAATGGCCACTGTATCTCTGCAGCTTATAAGCTCTCTCCGGCCTCGGCCACTGGAGTTTAGTGCATCAATACTTCAACGTTATACAGACACTTTGTCACAGTGTCCCATAATTCCGTGATCAACTTCTGATTACATAGCCACATCTGCTCTGAGAGTCAGATATAAAACAACATGGCATTTGTAAGCTCAACCTAATTTCTGATTAATGTAACTAAAAGAGTGGAAACTAGTGCATAACTTGTCTTGTATGCAGTGCCTATAATTGAAGTGGAGTGTGATCGTTTCTTTGACTGACATGTCATGCGTGTTGGCTCGTCACGAAGGGATAAGCTCATCAAGACCCTCCCACTTCTGAGGCGGATGCATTTTCTCCGGCCAGATGAAGCCCTGAAAGACTTATCTCAGTGTATCTAACAGATAGCATGTGCTGGTGTAGTCCAATGTGAAAGTACAGCTAGATCGATCAGTTTAGAGACCTGTCTGTGCACGGCACCATCTCTGCTCCTGTGCATATCAAATGCTTCACCTGTTGGATTTCAAATCTGCATGCTTACATATCAGATGCTTAAATGCTGTGCATACATGTCAGACATGTTGACATAACTGTACATTTTCCATGCACATACTAGTCTCTGTTGTTACTGTGCCACAAGTGAACACATACATAGCAGTAGTTTGTTAAGTGTGAGGTCTTTCAGGATTAAAGATGGGTTCAGCTCACTACCAATTCAATTAGAAATACAGTATATTTCCTCCTAAAAGCTGTCTCTTTCGATGCATGTTACCTTTAATGCCAGACTGTACAGTTATGGTGAACTTACAACAAAATGTCCCTGTAACAGAGTGCTCTGTCTGTGTTCTCCAGGTGAAACCCAAGGTGATCGAGCCGCTGGACTATGAAAATGTGCTGGTCCAGAGGAAGACGCAGATCCTCAGTGATGTTCTCAGAGACATGCTGCAGTTCCCCCTGGAGGACTTTGAGGTGAGTTTCACACCATGCATGTTTCCTGAGCAGAATGTGTCACATCCGCACTTGGTGACTGGGGCAAATATCTCAGTAAATGTGGTTCCCAGTATCGTTGCCAGGATAATGTTGGTATAGGAAGTTAGGAAGGTTTTATGGAAGTGATGTTAAGTGTTTGGCACTACTGTATGAAGCTTAGGGAGTGGTAATAACACCACAAGAGTTATGGCTTTGATTTCCTCATGTTACTGTTGTAGAAAATAGTGCACTCAAGACAAATGTTGAACAAAGAAATGTCAGCTCAGCTACTTATGATACATGTCCTGAAAATCTTTTTTTTTTTTTTTAATGTGCTCCATAACCATACGAGGTCACACCATTTAATGTTATCTGTCCAACATCATTGGTCACCTCCCACTTGCGTGTTTTCTTTGTTGTATTTGTTTGGCTTCTGAAGTCTTTTCCTTTGGCACAGGCGCGGCCAATGTTGTGAGTACTGGGTGGGGTCGTTCACAGAGGCTTTCCTTTTGTTTACATCCCTCCATACTGTAGCGAGAGAGGGGTCAGGGGCCATCTGTTTAATTGGCTCATTCTGTCTCCTATGTTGTGACAGAGTAAGTGTTATCTCTAGCCACATTGCACAGGACGTTCGCTCCCTCACACTTTCCACGTTGAGGATGGAAAATCTAAAATGGAAATCTGGCCCAGCGCTGCTACTTCAGGAAATGAGACTACTTTGAAAGATGTCCGTACCCGCTGCGGCAATGAGATGTACTGTATGTCCTCAAATCTCACCCTGCCTTCTCACGGTTTAGTGGAAATTTTATAGTCTGGGATTTTACTGTTATAGCTCTCCTTTCAGTGAGAGAAGCCTTTGTTTTGCCATGATGACTTTAACATCTTTCCTTTGAGTACCCGCATTGGAGAATAAAACAGTACAAATAAGAGGTAGCAAATGTTGTATAAAGTTACTATTTATTGTTTCATGTGAGTATAAAAAAATTATTGGTGCACATTAAAATGCTTAATCTCAGTCCTCCCTCTCACACCTGCACTGTAACATTTATATGTGGGGCTGTGCTCCATGTCGTTGTCGACTGGGTAGAGAAGCTGGAATTGATTTTTCGTGTAAGACGCTGAGGACACTGGAGAGAGAGGGATTTTTCACAGAGCAGTGAGTTTAGCAGAGAGACTCAGGAAGTCCAAGTATTGATCAAAAGCTCCAGCATCTGTGACTTTTTCCTCAAAGAACCAAAGTGCTGCATCATTGTGGTTTGTTGTTGCATCAACATAACACTTAATTAAAGTTAAATTAACATTTTGATGCAATTTTTGCAGACAATATTCAAAACATAGACAACAAACAAACAACAAAAACTGCTGCAAAGAGAAACCTAATGGATTTTTAAATCTGATGCCTCAGTATATCCAGGTTTGAATGAGGAAATAGATTATAAACCCTTTTTATAAGCAGCCTCCTTAGTTGCACTTACCAAGGAT
Source organism: Thunnus maccoyii (assembly GCF_910596095.1). Lineage (NCBI taxonomy): Eukaryota > Metazoa > Chordata > Actinopteri > Scombriformes > Scombridae > Thunnus > Thunnus maccoyii. The sequence continues at coordinate 19,066,561 of NC_056543.1, read as the reverse complement.
CATTCTGAGTGTTATGATTTGTATGATTATTTCTTATTTTTATTAATATTTTCATGTTTTTTTAATAGCTTGGTTTCCTGCATTCGTTGGTCACTTTATTATTTCCATTTCCTTTATTGTTTCCAGTACCACTTAGAGTACCAGGTCACAGGTGTAGGAAGTCTGTTTTCACCCTTTCTGCCCTGATGAAAACCCTGTGAGGTCGAAACTGTTCAGCAATTTAACAAATATGCCTGAGTGAATAAAGTCTTTTAATATAACGTCTCTCCTTGCTTTACCTAAGAGTGCCTGAAGATTATTTTCTTCTCTGTTACCAATACTCAAACCATGTTGGTTATATAATTTTTAAAATCAATACCACCATCATACTCAGGAATTCTGATAAGACCGTTGAGTGTTATTAGTTGTCCATTTCTGCCATAGCAGACATGGACATTGTATAAAGAATAATGGTAATTTGTAAATTGTTTGGATTAAAAAAATCAATTATTTATATGCTAACACCTGAATACACCTGATGGGTTTTTAAATCAATCTGCTAAATTGCTATGCATCAATAACATAATTAGGACAAAAATAGAAACAGAGAATTGCAGACATATGTGAGCATTATTTGATCTTCATGGAATGGTCTTGTCATGTGGGAACGGACTTGACACAAGCTTTTTTTCCATGAAAATGACATATGTGCGTGAAATGTGAATGACTAAAACTGCTGCCTGACCCATATACATGGCCCTGGCAATGTGGCTGGTTTCCAGTGTGTAAGGGACACTCTCACAGAACTGTACAAACTTATCTTAATGAGCATGAATGAGGCTATGTTGGAAAGACTTAAGACAAAAAGGGAAAATTAAGTGTTTTTAACTCTGGGTTAGGCTCTTGATAAAGCCAGGGGTTTTTGCGGAGCTTTTTTCAGTTTGCAAAGACCTGGCAGCTGGGTGCCCAGTGACAGCAGAGTAGCCTTGACTTTGTCTTCTCTTGTATCACGCTCCTCAAGCCTGCTGTTATGAACACAACATACCAGCTTTACACATAAACAGTACGTTGTCAGGGGCTGACAGGTGATTCTGACTGAGAAAAAAAAACACCAGAGGCACAGTGATTGAACCTAACATCTGTTCCAGCCTCCACAGACTGTTGTTCAAGTAAGGTTTCAATCAGCTTCTGTGTCAGCGACCTTTGAGTGCTGGGTGCTTTTAGTGAAAGGAGGTGACACCAGTATGTATTCATACAGAGACCTCAATATGCTGAGAGAGTGCTAAGTATACAGTGCTAGTTGGTGATAAATCAAGGCCAAAACAAGCAGAAAGAGCTCCTCTGTCAGTGAGTTATTTTTGTATAAATCCTGTGTTTCTCTTTTCCTCCACAATAGAAACCACTATCAGGTCAATACCTTATATTATCCCCCGCTGGCACATCAAAAGTCATGTGTTGGTACTGTTCTTTTCTGAGGCAATGTTTATATCATCTCCATCTGGTTTTGATCTGGAAGTTGTTAGCAAAGTGGAGTTGTTTCTCTGTGCTCTCTCTGCAAGGTTTCTGGAGAAATTTGCCCAGGATTACCACCCTTTCTATCCCTCGCTTCTTCAATTTGAGGTGTACAGTACTCAAGCCCACCCAGCGTAAAGCCCACATGTCTGCAACTAATGATTATTTTTTTAATCATTTAATCTGCTAGTTACTTTGTCAATTAATCTATTAACTGTTTATGCTATAAAATGTCAGCAAATAGTGAAAAACATCAATCCATTTCTGTTTTACAAGAGTCAAGGTGATATCTTTAGATTTTGTTTTGTCTAACAAACAGTCCAAAACCCCAAAATATTCAGTTTACAGTGAAATTAAACAGAGGAAACACCAAATCCTCACATTGGAGAAGCTACAACCAGGCAATTATTTTTCTGATTAATACACTAATCTTTTCAGTTTTACAACTTTTTTCCTTTACTTCAACCACCTAACATTTTTCAAATGACTAGAGACACACAACATGCTGTATGTTTTTAATATCAGGTTGAAACCAGGATATATGAGATCAGTGCTGAAGTGTAAAGTGCATATTTGCACTTTGGTTCAGGTCAGGTTGAGAAAGGAGAATTTTGCAAATAAAATGGTCATGGTTTCCTGCTGAGCACAACTATATCCTTTGCTAATTTTAGTCTTCTTTCACCAGAGAATCTTATGGTTCTCCCTGGTGACTTATAGTCCAATTAAAAGCTTCCTGTTGCCCACTTCCTGGCTCCCTCTCACCTCCATGCCTGTTTACTTCTGCTGCTTGGATTACAAAGATTACCATCTCCCCTGTAGGAAACCTGGCTAGCAGAGAGGAAAGGGAGACTTCAGATTCCCAAATACGAGCTCGGTTTGGAATTTGTAAAAAAAAAATTGACTAGTGCTCAGTCTGACACCTAATGCAAGGTGAACAGAGAGACAAAAAAGCTTTAGTGTCACTCAAGACACATTAATGAAGTGATCATGATTATTGTATGAATTACTGCTAATTGTCTTAAAGCTGGTTTTTTCACTATTTGTGCATCAATTAGCATTAAAAGCACCATGATAAGAAAAAAACTTATACTACATAACTATTGTTAAAAAGAGGAATCGCTGCCATGGTGTGTAAAGATACAAATAGGGATGTCACTTTCAGTTAATTTTGCTTTTGATAGACCGACCACCTATTAACCAGTAACTAACCAGTTGATTTTTAAGAAAAGTTGTAACTTTCATTTGTTAGAGCTGTCCAGCAGTCAGTGGTCATAGCTAGCTTGTCTGCCCTGGCTAGCTTGATTTTTAGCTCATCCTTTTTTACCTCGAAGTGATTTTCAATGTGTTTAGTCGCAGTAGCTCAATAGCATAACATACTCGAGCTTGATGTACTGAACTAGCTCTTTCAATCCCACACCCTCTACCACACTGATTGGCAGCATATTAGTCTCAATCATTCAGCAAACCAACTGGCTGATGGCCTCAGACCGGCGCACATCACACTTTCTCCCCCCGGCTGTGACTGCGAGCCATCCTAGGACATGACAGTCGGGTCCTTGTTCTTAATGTGGTACAGCATAATGCCAGTACCATATTGGCACAAATATAAGGCGACCCTGATTATAAGACGAGCCCCCCTTTTCCAACACCTGCTTTTGGGAAAAAAATGTTACTTTTTGAATATAACTTACATCATAGTATAGTTACATACTCAGTTAGTCAGCAGTTAGCATTTATAAGACTGCCTGATTGTCTTTTTGAGCTCTTTATCATCTGTCACAGTGGTATTTGACAGCTTGACATATTCCGTTCCTGCAGTAGACACGTTAGAAGATGCTTTGGACTCGTTTTCACTTGTCATGAATTTATTTCCTCTGTGGCAGAAAAACATTTTACACGAGCCTTCAGAAACTCCTGCAGGTTAAACTAGACTAACAAAACACTTTTAGGGCTGACTGACTCAAACACACTCACTATAAACAGACTCGTTAGCCTAGCAACATTAATGCTACAAACAACCCATAATGCAACACTCTTTGTAGAAGTCAGTTTTTACATCGCTACTTTATCCATTCAAAAAGAAGATGTGATGTTGTGAACACATAACTGTCTAGCCATTAGCAGAATGTGTATGCAAATTAACCTATAGACCGACATGTGTAACCGGTCAAAAATATTCTCTGCAGTTAATCAGTTAACTGTTAACTGTTGACATCCCTAATTAAAATAATCAGTGTAACTCTGACAGTGTTGCACAATTTATCTTCTCATGAAAGGGAAACCATTCTATTCATGATTTCATGATCATCATGATTTTTAAAAGTTAGACAGTTGTAAAAAATTGTTATATTTATTCCATAAACTTGTTGTTTTTAAGGTTGTTTGAAGTAATTCCTTTAGATTGGCTACCTGGGCTCTCATTTTGTGTGTAAATTTGTTTTGGATATAGAAATATTTGGAGATTATACACACATTTGGCTGATTGCCATATGTGGTTAGCACTTGACTAATGTTTGTTCTTCAATAGATACACATATTATTTGGTTAAAGTAGTTTCATTCATTTAGGTCTGCAGTAAATTGGATTGTAAACTAATGATATGGAACATATTTCTACAGCAAACACATTTCATTTCAATATATGTGTTAAGAAAAGATAGAGATAGAGAGAGGTATTGTCTGCATCCTTCACAATCATAGAAAACGCAGCTCGCATTCACATCAGACAAGCCTTTAACTCACACACAAAGCCAGAATTCATTTGTTTCCTTTTAACTAAGTCAGCTGAACTGCCATCACATAATGCTTGTATTTATATTTCCCACTTGCTCACGGGGATTATGTGGGGTCAAATGCACATTAGTTTTACAGTCAGAATTAATCCTCCTGCAAAGACTTGATGGAAATATTGTCACTCATTGGAGTATCATACTCAAGTTTTAACAATCTGCTGTTTGAAAAAAAAAATACATGAAGTGTAAGATTTCCTGCTATCTTGAAATACTTTTGATATTCATCGCTATAATCTTAAAATATATATATATATACTTTACTGGAAGTCACATAGGTACTGTTGGAGCCAAGCCCATTGGAGGAGTGTTAATGAATGAAAGTCAAGAAGGGAAAATGAAGTTTCCTCTTTTTTTGATGTATTTTTTGACAATATTCCCCTCTCTGTCAGCCACACGAGGCAAGTCCTCTCTAGTGTCTCTGAGACATTATTTGTGTTCTGTTTCTAGCTCTTTAAAATACCAAAGGGTCAAATGTTGGAAGAGAGCTCTAAAACATGTCTTTATCATGAGGGATCTTAAAGTTACTACAAGGAACTTTTAACTGGTTATGCAACAGTCTGAATTTAATACTGATGCCTCTGTATGTTGGATTCCCCGCAAAATTAGACAAAATGATTTATGGCACGCAGATCGGAAGAGCCTATGTTTACATTATATGTAGCATTGTAGCATGAGGGTGTACAAAGACATTACTAGGACGAGGGGAGGACATTTCTCTTTGTTTGATAACGTTAAGTAAAGTTAGACTCGTTGTCCGCTTCCTGACTAATTTTAAAAAAGACGAGAGAAAAAGAGAGAGAGAGAGAGGGGGAGAGCAGTAGTGGTCAAGCGAGCTAGAGAGTTAATGAAGAGAACGAGTGGTGGTGTAGTGAGAACAGGAGTGAATCAGAGAAATAAAACGTTATTTTCTGACTGTTTCACAGTGGTTATGTTCTAAAGCACAAATAAACACGCCCACACCTCCACACAACCACACCCCACACACGGACTTGGTGTGAATTCAACCTTACATGTAACCTAGGTGTATGAACAGTACTAAAACAAAGTTTACTTTGTTTCACCATCATCATGTTACAATCATTGATCTTACATAGTCACAAACAGATACATTACTTCATTGCTATGTATCCTGCAAACAGCTGTGTTTAAAAAAAATAGCATCAAAAATAAGTAGCGTCTTTCTTTCACTCACTTCCAAACAAATGCACGCACTAGCCACGCCTTTTTTTTCCCCACCGTCATTCCATGAAGACCCGCCCTGCTCTGCCTCTAATTGGCTAGTACTCGTTGCTTTTGTTAGTTAGGTTGGTTAGGTTTAGGCATGAGGCGTGAGATGGTTGCGTAAACTGTAACTGCGCTCATTGAGAAGGTTAGGATGAAAATATCAGGGTCAGAGCCAATCAGAGGCAGACTAGGGGCAGGTCTTTGCATAATGTGGGCGGTAAAAAAATAGTAATAACACGCAAGCCGCATCTTTATGACACAAAGTGGTGGTGCTCATGGGAAACGCAGTCTTCATTCCAGGAAACACTACCGCTTTTGTCCACAGGGGCCACCAAAATCAACACAAAATGAAAGTTCCTTGTCGTAACTTTAAATGAGATGTTGTATTTCAAACGCTGAATGAGCACTTGAAAAGTGGCTTGTATTTATAACTGCAATGAATTTATTATAATCTGTGCTAAGAACTTCAGCAGTATTAGTCCTGCATTGCAGTCAATTGTGTACAGTAATCGCTCAAAGTGGATGTTTTTCTTGTTAAGGAACGTTTTAGGAAAGCTTTATTCTGTATTTGTCGGTGGATGAATGAGAAAGAAAGGTTATTGATTATTTTCCTATGGCATCAAAATGTATCAACTTTATATGCTGGGTTGTGTTTTGTAAATACGATTGTGGGCTTTTACTTAGAGGGCAGAGCCTTGCGTCTTGTCCCTGCTGTGAAACTGCAGTTTGGCAGAGTGAACCCGTTGGTCATTAGAGAAAGGCTTTAGGGAAGCATTAGAGGCACTGAGACGCCGATTAATCAGAGACCGCCTGTACAACAGTGGCAGAGAGCCAGAGTCAGGGTGTGTCTGTGGGTCCTGGAGATGAGTAGTATGGGTAAGCATCCTGCCCTCCCGCACATTCAGCCCTGTTGAATCCTCAGAAAGACATCTGCCCTTTCCCTAGCATAAAACAATATTTAAAAGAACAGCAATTGTGTCCAGCTGAGACCGCCCACTGTAATTCTGGGAAAAAGGTGTCCAGCCGGAGAAATGTCTTCCACATTTTCAATTTCACTTTTACTATGTTGATCATCACTGTGTTGTGGTCTGTTGTAAATCCCCTGTTCTGTTTTTCTTGTTGAATGAAATCTTGCTTTGTCTCGCAGATTTCAACTTTGAGGCGGCAAGGCAGAAGCCTCTACCCTACAGTGCCTGAAAATGCAGAGAGAGAAGCCCAGAGTCTGTTTGTCCAAGAGGTAAGCTGTGGTACAGTATGAAATGACATATACAACCTTTTTCAAGCCATAAAAAGGACAGCTGGGATATGAATATTCCTCTCAATATGAGTGTCAACAAAACATTAAAATATGTAGATAAAAAATATACTGTAGACATTATGTACGTAAACCAAAAATTTGCTTAAAGGTACATTTAAAGGAAATACTGGGAGCATTCAGGAGCAGTAATCCCACATGAGCAACTGAACCACTGACACTAATGTAGAGTAGGCTTATTTAAACTATGTCAGTGTAATCTTTATGATTATAAGAGAGACCACTAGTGTGCAAGTCGGACGCACAAAGCACACACAAGTACATTTACATACAACAATTCTTTCTGCAATGCTATTAGCCAGTAAGTAAGACATCAAACATCATAATTGTTGAAACAAATAAAGTCTATTTAATTGTTGAACTGGTGAAAAAAACCTGGTGGCAGTGCATGGAAAGTCTGGTACATTTTATTACCTAAAATTAGCAGTAAGCAGTAGCACATCACCGCAGATCAGGAAACCTCTTTATTTCATGTGTCCACTTAATTGGAGCTTCCATCTAACTTTGAAGCTGTTGCGTAGACTGTAACTGTGCTCATTACAGATCATTACTGGAGGCTGCCAAATCAACTGGACTATCTGTACTGAATTTCCTCAGTAATGTCTATTTATGCCAGAAGAATAATGAATGATAAAGAGTAATTAAATTCCACGAGTTTATCAAACATCTGAGATTTTTCTGTCAGTGTTTGTTTATAATGCTGCTTGTCTTGAACATGTTTACTCAAATGAGTCATCTGTGATGTTCACTTCAGTCTTTAATCAAATCTTAAAGTCATTTTTTTTGCAGCATAAGACAATAAGACAAAGCAAAATGAACAGCAAGAGCTCAGTGTGAGTTTTTTCCAGTTGTTGCTGATAAAATGATGAATTATGGCCAAGACAGGGTGAATGTATTTTTCCTCTAACCATCAGTGGTTTTCCATCCGGCCCATGCACACTGCTCTTACTGTTTTTTAAGCCAAAGACCAACTGGCTGCTGACAGTTCACCTTCCAGGTCAAAGGTCATTGTTAAGGGAGCCTTGTCTAATGTCTTAAAGATACAAAAAAACTCTTGATCAAGTGTTGTGTGACATCACTAGGACAGCTGTGAAGATAAACTCAGCGAGAGTCTCTCTGTTTTTCCGATTGCTCTCCTGATCAGGTTGCATTTTATCTGCCCGTCGGGGCAGTTCTTGTAAACGGCACGCATTTCTGGAAAATAAGTGAGCTGCTCCTATCACTGACTAACAATGAACAGATGTCTTTTTTCCAAGTCACAGAGATAGAGATACATTCCCTCCCAGTTTGTGTTGGTGGGTATTAGGTTGGGGTGTGAACGCTTACCGCACACTCATCTTTTTTTGATTTCATTGTATTGAGGCTTTAATTGGTGGTCAGAACAACTATTCTATTGTAATTGTGCTTTCTATTGTGGCAACCACATCACAATACTGTGTATCATACTTGTCAAACCATTTCAACATTATACTTTTTAATCTTGTGGATAGTTCATTTCTGCTCAGTGGGATATCTGCTGATCTTTGATGATAATCAGACCTGTCTTAGAGTGGAAAAACTTATATTAAAGGTTTCAGTATGCTTCAACCGAAGTGCTTGTCAGACAGTCAGACAGTGTCTTAAACCCCTTCCTCCAACACCTTCCCAAAGTTGAAAGTACTGAGGCTGCGTCTCACCATTTCTGTAACTTTCCACTTCACTTCCACTTCATGGCCACTTCACACAGCGATTGGCCAGGGTTTGATCGTCTCTCTCAAGCTCTCTTTTTGAATTCTCTACAGAATTTTTCTTATCACTTTTCACGTGAACAACAAAATTATCCCCATTTTACATTGTATCTCATCCTTCTTTATGATGGCCAATTTTCAATTCCGATTCAAGTGTTGTTATTCAGGACAGCCACAAACACTTTAGCCTGCAGACGTGGTTTCCCAACATGTCGTATGAACTAGTTTGTCAAGCATAATGACACCCTAACACAGCCCTTAAGTCCTACTGTACTGTATATTGTATCGTGTTGACACTGTAAAGTATGTTAGAGAGGTTTGTAATCAGTTTTCATTGTATCTTCTCAGTGCATTAAGACCTACAAGACGGACTGGCATGTTGTCAACTACAAGTATGAAGACTATTCTGGAGACTTTCGACAGCTTCCAAAGTAAGTGTGTAGTTACAGGTAATGTGTTAGTGTGCTGAGACATTCTTATTATGGGCAAGTAACAACAGCTACTCCATATAATACATGGATGCCAGAAATTTTAAACTAAAACGCACAGTACACACACCAGTCACACACAGGTTCGCTTGTGTTTTCGGTTCACCGAGATAAGCTGCCCCCTTTTTGTGTTTGACACAATGTTGTCGTGACTTGATTACAAGGAAACGCAACATATCAATAAATCTTATTTCCTTGCAACAGAAGTGTGTTTCCTTTTTACGGTTCACTGGATAATTCCCAACTGCCGCCAGAGTGGAAACCACCCTCATTGTCAGGAGATTGTGTCATCAGCTTCAGCCTCTTCCCTTATGAATATCTATTTTACTGTTATTATGTTCAAATATGAGTTGACAGTGACCTTCATGCTATCACTGCTGCCAAATGTTTTGTCACTTTACTGAATCTGGGGAAGTTAAAACAATACACCATGACGTGGTTCGCTTGTTAAAAATCTGACGCTATTTTCGTATTTCAAATGATTCTTACCTTTGGCACATTTTCATTTTCCAACACGCAGTTTACACCTTAACATGCTTCAATGAACAGTCAAGTGCTGGTTTTCCACTCCTCTGGAAAATGCATTTACTCTGACTTTATAGAGACAGCTGCATATAATCAAAATTACTTCATTAAAAAATGACATACAACATAAGGAAAAATCTGATAATCGCTGTCACACCACTTTAGACGTCATGTGCTAGAAAGATATTCAGACTAGGGATGTGCAGAGAGCCCAGTATTTGTATTTGTACTTGTTGAGGCAGTAGAATTATTTGAATTTGTATTCAAATAAAAGTGGAAATAGGTGTAAAAATCCTGTTTTTGTTTTTATTACACTTTTAATTTTAGGATATTAAAGTGTTCATCAATAAACTGCCTTGGGAAGGAGATCCCTACACTGAGTCTCAAAATCAAATCTCCCAGATCATAGACGACTGCACTGACTACTGAGCTAAAGCGCAGCTCTGTGCCACTGTATAGATAGACCAGTAGCTATTTATACACCCATAACACAGAGACAGCACAGTGTGTAAAGTGTAGGGAAGATCATCAAAGGTGATTATTGCTTTGCAGTTTTCATTTATTGCCTATTTTTTACAACCTAACTTTGTGGAAAGGAGAAGAGGAACAACAGATTATGTAGCGTCACTTGGGAAATCTTTGCACATGTCAGTAGCTCAGCTTTATCTCTGGGAAACACCCCCAACTCCGGGAATTTTGTCCAAATAAGGAAATGTGCGTCATGCAGCAGGTGGATGTGACTCCCCTCGTTAGGAGCTGCTAATAGAAGTAAACAGCGGAGCAGTTGACCTGCAACTGACCTGCGCGCACTCATTTGACATGGTTTTTTTTTTACTTTCCAAAAACAAATAATTTGTAAAATATATGTACAAAATAAATATTCATAAAAACCCACTGTTTGTGCTTTTCTGAATACCGTATTCAGCTCCACCCCTAATTCAGACTTACCCCATTAAAAGAATTTTAGTTGTTAAATGAACGTAGATGTGCAAAGTAAATGTGTTGATAGTGAAGAAGTGGTAAATTCATCAGATATCATATTATATGAGCTTGAATGTCAAACATGTATGGTCTTAATCTGCTAAGTAACTAGTAGCTTCAGCCATCAGACAAATGTGTTGCAATAGAAAAATACTAATTAATCAATATTTACCTTTTAAAATGCAGCTGACTCAAATTGTAAAATAGATATTAAAGTAATGTTGTAATTTCCTCAGAACTGTGCCAACAATTCCACAGTAGTTAGTCACTGTTGTTTTGATATTATATTTCACAGTAAAGTGTCCAGGCCTGATAAACTGGCGGTCCATGTTTTTGAAGTGGATGAGGATGTGGATAAAGATGAGGTGAGTTTCTATCCTACTTCTTTACTATCAGTGTTAATAACAGTGTGTAGAACCTTTACTGACTTCTCATTTACAGTGTCTATTGCACATTTGAGTTATCCTGTTTCTAGATCGCATTTCTGTTTAGTATCAGACCCCTTTAATCAAATCCTCGCCCCTAAAAAGACTGCATGCAGCTAAATACGACTTATTCCAGTCATCAGTTTTGGCTTTCCTGTTTTCATTATAGTTGTTAAATATATAAAAGTCATTTTTATGTCTAATAGCTGGATTAAATGGAAAGAATGAAGTCTAATTACACTTAAAGACTCTTGCTGGCACCATGTCTCAAAATTGCCTATTTTTTTTTTTCACAATGAAATTTTCAAGACCCCTGTGCAGTATTTGAATCTTTTCATCCTCTGCTAATTCATGTATGGCAGACTGGGTGTGTATTTTAGCGCTGATTAAATGAGTATTTGTTGTCTTTGGAATAGCTTGTTAGAGCGCATCACAAGGAGGCTCATACGTCACCTGACAGATACTCAGATTTGATCAGAGTCAAAGTTCAAAGATGATATGAAGCTGTGGCTGAAACCAGCGTTATCTAACATAGTTTAAGGTCATGATGCTTCACAAGATGTATGATGATGATCCTGAGCTACTCTCCTCACATGATATGTCAAACTACGCCTCCTACAGGCAAGAAAGTATCCTTGATTATTGACTGAAAGACAAACTTTGCAAATACCTTTGCATGACCTTTTTAATGTTTTTAGAAAACAAAACAACGTGTTTCTCTTCCTTTTAACTGTGTGTTACTGTAGTTCATGCAGCTGAGGGAAGTGCATACTTGAAAGTGTGAAACTCTGCCAGGTCGTCATAGGTCAGGGTCTATCCTGTTCTACCTCACAGTCAGCCTTACCTCTGACAGGGCAGGAGGAGCAGGACCTCCACACAGCCGTTGACAAGATCCAAATAACCCCTGATTCAACTCTTGCCTCTCTCTTTCTCTGGCCCTCATCCCTCCACAGTCATGCCAAGATTTGTTTCCCAAACAGGGAGGTTGCTTGTGCAGATGAAAGAAAAGGATTTGAACTCTTCCCCACCAAAATCCCCCCAAATAAATCAGATTTAAATAATAAATTATTTTTACAATTGTGTGTTTTGGAGCACTTCTAACATTGGTTGTGTGATTTGGTTCGTCTTCCCTTTATTTGACTTTGATTCAACTGTTTGGTTGGCACTTTCTTATCTGTCCTTGACAGAGTTTTCTGGAGCAAATTGGTGGATTTATATGGATTTGTATGCCCCTCTGGGGACTGGTGAATGTTGTCTAGACTTTGATGCGGAGAAGCAGGCACCAAACCTTCCCAGATGCTTTTCAGATTACTCCATGAGGCACATTAAAGATATTATAATTCCTGCCAGCACTTTTTAAAAATCCTTGTTTGCTTTATGAGACTGAAAAAGGAGAAAGAAGAAGAAGAAGCTGGATCAGAATAATGACATCTTGAAAGGCCATTTACTCTTTTCAGTGTGTGAAAGTGTCAGGTACACAACTCCTCACTATAGTTTTTCAAAGTCAGGAGTCTAAGATGTAAATGACACATCTTATGTCAATGCAGGATGATCTAAATCAGGGCATGGTTGTGTAGTTTGTCCCCATCTCCTCCCTTTTCATTACCCTTCTAATAGGTTTATTTTGACAGATCATTATAGCCGGTGGATCTTGGTAGCTTTGTGTTTTGTCACATGTAATCTCTGCCAGCGCAGGACGTGATCTCATGCTACCCCGCCTTACAAGTGTGAGACGATCGGGTCCGTGTGTCATGGATCTGCTGTGAAAATCAAGATATTTATTTGAGTTCACAGTCATAGTTTGTTTAATGTTCTTCTGCCTGCTTGTTTGGACTGAGACAGACCTACATCATGTTGGGCTTTGTGTCATCAAACCACAAGATCAAAGGTTTTCAGCACAGTAAGCCAATTCTTTGGTAGAGTGTGTTATACAGTGAGTATTGGTGATATGATATTATGATATGATGCTCCTACTGATGAGTCTTCTTTAAGTAAAGTAAGTTTTCTCTGCATATCTGTTTATTTTGGACAATTGAAACCATTTTTAGGGGGATTTATAGAGTCATTTGCTCCATTTTAAAATATTATAACTTGTTTCAACACGAAATTCAATAGTCAACTACATGACTAAGATTTCTTTCCTTGCAATGGGTGCAGCGTGACTGTGTCTTTTTGTCTCCTGCAGGACACGGCCTCCCTAGGATCCCAGAAAGGCGGGATCACCAAACATGGCTGGCTCTATAAAGGCAATATGAACAGTGCCATCAGCGTTACCATGAGGGTGAGACAGTGGGAATAGCCACATTATTTCGCAAATTACAAAAACTGCATAGTATATTGTTTGTATATTGTGTATGTAGTTATAGTATGAAGTAAGCATAAAATTTTCAGGTGTCAGGGTCCTAATTTTTTCACTATTATCCAGAATAATTTAAAGATATTTTATAAAAAGTAAAAACATTAACAAGACAGGGGAAGCAAGTGGGGTACATATTCCGTACTCAGTTGCCTTCATGTCCATATTGTCCTTGTCCTTAATACGACAGCACTCTTGTTCTTTGCAATGGTGATCTCCTTCATCGTCATGGGAAAAGTCTGTTTTTCCATCAGAAATACAGTACCAGCCAAAACTTTCGACGCACAACTCCCATTCTCTTGAATGAGAAAGTGTGTCCAAATGTACTGTATTACCATGACTCTGTCCACCTGTTTTTTAGTTATTGCCTTTTTACAGACAAGTAAAATCTTACATGAATACATGTCGCTTCTTATTACTTGGAGCCTGATCTTATATAATACTAAGGGTGCACACTACTTGAAATTATTGTTACCAAAATGTTGCATTGTCTTTTCTAATAACTGAAAGGCATAATGTTATTTCTTCTTATTGTTTCAGTCGTTCAAGAGGAGATATTTCCATCTGACCCAGCTGGGTGACGGCTCTTACAATTTAAACTTCTACAAGGATGAGAAGATCTCCAAAGAGCCCAAAGGAACCATTTTCTTGGACTCTTGTATGGGTGTTGTTCAGGTACGCTCTAATATATTCCAATCATCTCTGGCACGAAGGCAGTGATTGTTAAACTACGGTGACCCTTGTGCCAAACGGGATATCCCTACTGGCGCCTTAGTAGTACAGGGTGTAACCAGGTCCTCAATGGAAATTAAAATGTCATTTACTAGGAGTAAACTGAGAATGCAGCCATAGCAACTTCCTCCGCACAATTCTTGTTTCTCTAAATGTATTTTCCATCTTGCAGGCTTAAAACATAAAATATAACTGGAAAACGTTCAAACAAATTGCTTTAACAATAGTGGACTGCTGCTGAAAGGTATCTCTCCTGTCCATTTCCCTGAAACTTGAGCTCTCTCTTCCCCAGGGTCACGCTTTATTGCTGACTCTCAGCTGGTGAAACAAGGTGAATGCTGAGGTCTCACTTCGGTGCACTGCCTCACAATCAATGCCATCTGAATGTAGGCCAAGACTCACTGGGTGCATTATCATCTGTCTATCATCTCAATAGATGGAAAGGACCTGATTCGACTGAGGAGGCGCCCAGCTGGCATTAATCAGATATTTATTGTGGAATGTGTTATGAGAAGGAAGGTTGAGTGTTTCGCCAGGACTGCCTGATTCCTATCATGTGGAGGGGGAGATTGTTGGAGGAGAAGGGGTGCATTTGGTATTTGAATGCTTTAAGATGTTTGGAGGCTTTATCAGTGCAGGTTATGGTATCCATGCCGTCCCCTGAGTTCCTCCGAACCTCCGCACCACCCTGTTTCCAAACACAGACCTTCGCTCTGTCACATTCCTAAGTGGTGGACAGAGTGAAGAATGTACCTCTAGGTTCAGATCAGTCAAATGAGAGATACAAGCTGTTGTCAGTTTTCTGTGCCATAATATTTTCAACATTTTTAACTAAATGCCACAAAATTTTTTCTTACATACTTCAACTTATTTAAATATAAAAATCCTGTCCCACAGTTTGATGTTTTTAAATAAGCCACTTCAGTGTTATGTCCCATTCTTCTACTGCTTCAACTGGAAAAAACATCCAATTAAGGAGATGCTCTTGGTGAAGGTGATTTAGTTGATTATACACTTACTATGAGCCTGGTTTGCTAATTAAAGTACACAGCCTGTACTTGGTGATTAGCCTATTGCTAATTGGCACTAATGCTACTCAACAGCATTGCACAGCCTCTTTTACAACACATACACTATAGTTATGTGTTTTCTGCTCAGTTGAAGTTATAGACATAATATAACCTAAACTCAACCAGCAGTATTTGGTCTGTGTGGAACTGCAGATGTTTAACTCTGCAGCTGTAATGGCGTGTGGAGTGACATCATACTGAGCCTCAAGCTGCTCCTGCGCTTTGTTAAAATGCCAACATATTGTATATTCAAACATACAAAGCATTTCTCACATACTAACCTGCTGTCTAAAGTAGGAATACAGATACTGATAATATTGTGAAAATAATCTTAAATTCTCTGGGGATGTGTACAGTTCCTCCTGCCAATTAAATGATTAAGTCTGTTTGTCAAGACTCCAGTTTTATTTCTGTCTTAAACACCCATCTCCATGTTTACTTAGCTAGCCTGCAGATAATGGCTCTCCCTCCCATCACTCCCACTCTACTGTTTCAACATTTTAGGCAAACTACAGCGATAACAACAACATAACAATCCACCAACTTCTCACAATAACGAGATGACTTCTCTATACCTCTAAAGAAATACTTGTTGGACATTTTATTGAGCTATATAAGCGACTGACCTCAGCACGGTCACAGCAGCAGATGTGTGTCATGGACAAACTGCAGCTGAATCAGCAGTTATAGGTTATACTGAATGAGCTGTAATAGAGTAACGCTAAAGCCCAAATGGGACCGTGACATCACTCTTCCTGGCTGTTTGGAGGTTATTGTTCGGCTCTGCGGATCCAGCTCATTTTCTGTTGACTCCCCTCAACAGCACCGTCTTACTTCAGAGAGTCTCTGCTGCCGTCCTGGCAGGTCTGGAGGCTTTGTTGCGCAGATGGAAATACTCCGTCCCTCCCTAACTCACCCCATCCATCTGCTTTGTGCAGCAGTTAAATTATACGTCTTTCCAAAACAGTGACTCACGTTTTGAAAATTTTTGTAGCTAAATAGTGTCATTTTTAGTTCAGTATTTTGTGACTCAAAACATTTGGTTTTTTTTACAAACTCTCAATGTTTTTGCAGGTTCAGAGAGAATAATACTTAGGGATGATAGTGAAGATAAGATTTAAGTGAAGCGAGCTATGATTTAAATCATAGAAATAAGCATCAACTGCCGTCTGGTGAGCTGGCAGTGGTTAGCTGTTAGCTTTGGAGAGTGAGATGAAACATTCCTTCAGCTCTGCCATGTCCACAGTTGAGTATTTGGTATTTAAATGTTAAAAACTCTTAGTCAATCAATCATTCAATATCAGATACCAACATACTTGGCAAACATGGGACCCCACTTTTCAAAAACAAAAATCTCTCTTCTGACTTTTTGTTTTGTACTCTTCTGAGCTTGGCTCTCTAATTTTAGATAACCTTTTTATAAAATTCATATGTTTTTTTTCTCCCTTTGTTCTCTCCTTTGTGCTCTTATCTAACCTGCAGAACAACAAGGTTAGGAGGTTTGCTTTTGAGCTGAAGATGCAGGACAAGAGCACCTACCTGCTGGCTTCGGACAGTGAAGGGGAGATGGAGGATTGGATCAACACGCTCAACAAGATCTTGCACAGTAGTTTTGAGATCGCCATGCAGGAGAAGAGGAATGGAGACATTCATGATGGTGTGTGCACCTGAAGGAACACAAATATGAAAGGGAATATTATTTTGTGTCCTCTCAAAATATTTGCCAAGTTCTTGAGGAGTTTATGCTTCTCAAAGTCCTGTAAAAATATCCAGGATTTAATTATGAAGTGCTTTTTGCAGACTGAAATGTCAGACAAGAGCAACTTTCACATAGACACATTGGCCAAAATTTATGAAAAATAAAAATGTTTTCCTTCTTAAAAGAATCAGAGACAGTCCAGACAACTGATGCAGACATATGAAATGTATGAAATTCTTATTAGTAATAAACTTCTCAGTATTAAGTCAATAGTTAGTGCAAAGTTCCTAAGATAAAAATGTCCTCAGCTAAGAATCAAGTAAAACCACTCATCAGCATACAGTCATCATCAGCATATTTACTCTGGCATACTGTATCTACCTGAGGATGTTTTTAAATGAGACGCTGTTCATTCACACCACCATTCACGAGCCTCACTTCTAAACTTTTTCCTGGTTTTATATACATGTAGTCTGTGGCGATGTGATACTGGACCACCCAGACTTTTAATACCCACCTCCTGTCTCATAGGAAGCTTAGCCATGGAAGAAAGCGAATGAATGAAATGAATGCCTCTGCACAAAATGCTTCACTAATCTTCCTAACTCCCCGGCTTTTATTAATCACACTGTGCATGAGAAAAAAACAATTCTGCTTGAGGAGATCTCTGAGCTTTCTTAAAATATGCCATTGAGACTTGTAATATCTCCCACTCAATCCTAACTGATTCTTGTGCGGCTGAATTATTGTTCTGAACTTTACATATCAGTAAGAGATTAAGGAGGGTTTTTTTTACACAAGGGGGTTATTTTTATCATCGACATCTTTGGCCTGCATCCGTTTATTTCTTGTTTTGTTTTGTTCTTTTTTTCTAGATGATGATCTTGGAAAGTCAGACAGTTCCTCTGGCAGTATGGACAGCTTTCAGGTAGGTCCTGCTTTCTCAGCTAGATGCTCATACATTCGAGACATCATCACACGGAGTTGCACCATTAAATCTCTGGTTCCTCACTGAAGTCAAAAGGAAGAGGAAAGAAGGAAAGAAGGCCTCTTTTGCCGCAAACATGTGGCTTAAATTTAGATGTAGGAGTTACTGGTTACACACCTAATTTCTCAGCCATTCATTTGTTTTTGTAGGTTTGATCTGACGTTAAACACAGACATCTTGTCATGTGATAATCTCTTCAGACTTTTCCACCCATAATGTTATTTGGATTTTCTCTACAATGGAAATTAAACATCATGGCTTCAAAAAAGCAGGCACTTGCTATGACATTATGACTGTTCACATAAGTACCCCCACATGAAGAATATTATAGAGTTTTGTGGATAGAAACATCTGCGTTATTAAATGATATGCTGACTGATGACTTACAGGCTTAAATTGACATTTAGTGCTTTAGAATAAAACTCTTCACACTGGTATGACGCTAAGCTACAGGCAATAGTTAAGCCATATGTGCATGGAAACAGTTAGCTGGAAAACATCTTGACAGGTTACAGCAATGAAATGCATTGAAATATATTTTTGTGCCACCTGACTCTCACGCTTGAGCCTGTCTGCCCAACGTGATCAGCTTGTAAAATATGAAGCCTAATTTCCAGATTGGTCCGAATCACAAAAAATGTGCTAACGATAAAACCAACAGACTGAAAATCTCTCAGACGGTGCTTCTGGAATTTCAGAGAGTTTGTGGTTTCAATCGATTTAGGAAATGCTTTCCTGTCCTCAGAGCACAAGAGATATCGAATCCAGGATGAGGAACGAGACCAGATTGAAGCTGTTCACCCTTGACCCTGACACACAGGTAACTGAGTGTAAAGCGCGTTGAAGTTCACTTATTCCCATGTGGTAATAAGATCCAACATAACACTCCTTAATGAAATGTAATAGCTTCCTTTGTATTGTCTTTAGAAACTAGATTTCTCAGGAATAGAACCGGATGTGAAGCAGTTTGAGGAGAAGTTCGGCAAGCGCGTCATGGTAAACTGCAACGACCTCTCATTTAATCTGCAAAGCTGTGTGGCCGAGAACGAAGAAGGACCAACAACAAACGTAAGACTGATCTTTTTCTAGCCACAATAGGCACTAAATGACAGAAATATCATTATCCGCCTGACTAAAGACGGATGAGATGGTTTGTTATAGCGGCCGGATGGACTCATTATTTGATCCACTGAAGGTCTTCTGTTGGCATAGCAACCAGACTACAGGCACAATAATGGCAAACAATCTGTATAATGGAGTCTGATGTCCTGCTGTCCCTCCCAGCAGAAACTGTCTGTTAAAGACTCTCCAAAGAGACACTGACCTGACACGCACATCCAGCTCCCTCCACTGAAATTTTATTGAAATAGCTACCAGCAGTGCGTCACACCGTAACCACTGTATCCTGATTATGCAGACTGGTTGATAAAATATGAAAGAAAAATGCAAAACTGTAAATAAGCATCAGCATGTGTTTAATACAGAATTATTACTCTGCTCCTTCTCCAGGTGGAACCATTTTATGTCACCCTGTCACTGTTCGACATCCAAAATGGCAGAAAGATCTCCTCTGACTTCCACGTTGACCTCAACCACCCGTCTGTCAGGGGCATGGTGCCCAGTAACAACAGTCAGTATATTAACGGTGGTGGGGACGTCCATTCTGAGGGGCAACGATTGGTCCACGGCGTGCCAGAAACAGCCTTGCAGTACCCCAGACAGGTGAAAATAAAGAAAACTTAATAATACAAAACAGTAGAAAATGTGGCTTTAGTTTCATATTTAAATCTACTAATACATTTTCGATCTGTTCTAACATATCCATCATCACTCCCATCGTACAGGGAGTGTTCTCAGTAACATGCCCCCACCCAGATATCTTCCTGGTGGCTCGCATTGAGAAGGTGCTTCAGGGAGGAATCAACCACTGTGCCGAGCCATACATGAAGAGTTCAGACTCCACCAAGGTACTGACCCACACACGAACTTCTCACCAGCCTCCTCACAAGGCAGTGTGTAAGCCCACACTCAGCAGATTCCACCAGATCATCCCACATTATGCACAGATAATCATCCCTGTTTTAAGTACTGACCCGTCACACAGACACTCAGCACAAGCATTGACTTTGGCTGAACAACTGTGGTTGTGCACCCTGAAGGGACCGTGGTGGGCAGTAATGTGATTCAGGCGAGGAGAAAAATGTGAAATGTATTTGCACATGGTTGAAGAAAGAGTGTGTTTGTGTGTGTGTTATCAAGACTTTTGTGTGTCTTGTGTTGAGACTGGCAGCATGCTGAATATGTTACAGTGCTGCAAGTGGTGAAATGCAAATCACTGTTCCTGTTTTCCACCAGGTGGCACAGAAGGTCCTGAAAAATGCCAAGCTGGCTTGTAACCGGTTAGGCCAGTACAGGATGCCTTTTGCCTGGGCAGCGAGGTACTTTATCTCTTTTGATAAAGAAGATTTGAATGTTTATTTTCTGTCTGTATGTAATCAGAGTTACGCCCAGTTTTTCACCAGAAACATATGTTTACTTTCTACTAGGGCTACAGTATATGTTGCGGTCTTTCAGAAAACAATTGATTAGTTTATTGACAGTAAGTTAATCGCTAACAGTTTTGATAATCAGATGATTGTTTAAGTCAATTATCAAGCTAAAATGCAAAGAAT
Source organism: Thunnus maccoyii (assembly GCF_910596095.1). Classification (NCBI taxonomy): domain Eukaryota; kingdom Metazoa; phylum Chordata; class Actinopteri; order Scombriformes; family Scombridae; genus Thunnus; species Thunnus maccoyii. The sequence continues at coordinate 19,046,077 of NC_056543.1, read as the reverse complement.
TTGACTGGTTCCAGTTTCTCAAATGTTAAAATTTGCTGCTTTTCTGTTTCATTTGAGCATTCATTTAATACTTTTGGGTTTTTAAGTGTTGGCTAGACAAAAAAAGCAATTGAAGACATCTCCTTGGGCTCTAAGAAACTGTGATGGGCATGTTTTACTAATTTCTAACATCTTACGAAAAATAAGAAAAATGAGAAATGAAAAAAGAATTGACAAAATAATTGTTATTAGTTGCAGCCTGTAGACCGTAGATATTCTTCCTTTGTCAAATGAAACATCAACATTCAAGTACTTTTGCTCATACAAACACACTTGTAGGTGTGTGTGCAGGACAAGAGAAATGTTCCTGACTCTACTTTTCTCCGTTGCAGGCCACTGTTCAAAGATGCTTCAGGGACGCTTGACAAAAGTGCTCGTTTCTCGGCTCTGTACAGACAGGACAGCAACAAGCTGTCCAATGACGACATGCTCAAACTGCTGGCTGACTTCAGAAAGTTAGTAATGCTTCTCTGAGTATTATAAATGTATCTGAGTAATTTCACAGATGCACTGGAAAGGAAAATATGTGCCTATAGTTTGTACTTTGGAAAATGCGGGTTACAATTGAAAATAATATAATAAAATAATAACATCTGTAAATGTGATAATATACCATTTGTTTCTTTTCAATTCTCAGCTGCCCGCCTGTTTTTATATTCAATTTATGGTTGATGATAGCAAAGACTTAACTCGAGTTTATTTTCCTTTCCTCAGGCCAGAGAAGATGGCCAAGCTGCCTGTAATCCTAGGAAACCTCGATGTTACCATTGACAATGTAGCTCCTGACTTGACAAGTAAGCCCTCTAAATTCACTCCATGCGTCCAACATGAGAAACGAAATCTTTTCCTGCGCAGACCAGATGGGTCACATTGTCTGCCGGGCTGTTTATTTTGGTTCCCCTCCCTCCTGCTTCTGTATATAGATTGTGTTACCTCATCCTACATTCCTGTGAAGCAGTTCGATGTGAGCGAGAAGACCAACATCTTCTTTGAAGTGGAGGAGTTTGTGCCGTGCATAGCCAAATGTTCTCAGCCTTTCACAATCTACAACAATCACCTCTACATCTACCCGAAGCACTTGAAGTATGACAGCCAGAAGTCATTTGCAAAGGTATCACCAACTTTTACCATACATTCTGGTTTATTGGCGCGGTAGCAGAAATTATGAAATTATGAAATTGAAATATCGTAACTAGACAGATTCTACGCCAACTTGTTTAAGTAGAGACCCCTTGTTTCTCTCATTGTGTGGCTAACTGGATTAATTTTGCTCGTTGTGTCTGTCTGCAGGCTAGAAACATAGCTGTCTGCATTGAGTTTAAGGACTCAGACGAGGAAGAGGCTGTTTCGCTGAAGGTAAACTCAAATGTTTCCTGGAAGTGCTTCCGAATCCCCAAAGGACAGCCCCACCTGTCACAGGAACTAACCAGCTATTGTTATCATTCCGCAGTGCATCTATGGCCGACCTGGAGGACCCTTGTTTACCAAAAATGCCTTTGCTGCAGTGTTACATCACCAGCACAACCCCGAATTCTACGATGAGGTAAGACAAATTTCTTCAAAAGCCTCAGCAATGAGAACCGCACATATGAGTCAGTAACAAATGTATGAATTAGTCAATGATTAAATACTTATTTGTGCTCTTATGCCTTAGTTTAAGATTGAGCTTCCAACACAGCTCCATGAGAAGCACCATTTGCTCTTCACTTTCTACCATGTCAGCTGTGACAGCAACAGCAAGGCCAGCACAAAAAAGAGAGACCTGGTTGAGATGCAAGGTAACACACTGCAAAAACTGAATCTGCAGAACAATGATTTTGTTAAAATTACAGTATCTGTATTTGCTGTTTTGAGATCTTCCATGTGTTATTGTTGTTACTGGCATGAAGTGTGAGGCTGCTAGCTGAGTATCTTCTGTTCTGCCTCTGCTCTCAGTGGGTTACGCCTGGCTCCCCTTGCTGAAGGATGGCCGGGTGATCATAAATGAGATTCAAATCCCTGTGGCTGCCAACCTGCCGGCTGGATACCTCAGCTGTCAGGAGGGTGCCAGCAAGGTAGAGCACAACCTCATTCACCTCACCTACTCAGAGTTCAAGTGCTGTACTTTCTTTTTCAGCCTTTCATGTCTGCAAAGCTGATTTATATTCATACTATTGGAGATGCCAAGCCACAAGCTACAATATCAAAAATGTGTCTCTATTAGTGGAATATGAAAATCTACTGCAGTTGTCTATTTACATAATGGTATGGAATACTGCAGAATACTATTAGTTATTGAGCAAAGGATTGTTTTATTTATTGCAGCATTCAGGTCCTGAGGTCAAATGGGTGGATGGAGGAAAGCCTTTATTCAAGGTGTCTGCTCACCTTGTGTCCACTGTCTACACTCAGGTTAGTTTTTTTCTTTTTTTAGCAAACTGTGAGTCTGGTTAGACACCTGATTTATCTGCATCTTATGACATTTTTTTAATGTAATGTCTGAACTTCTGCTGTGATTTCCTTACAACAAAGCTTCATAGAATATCTCCTGCAATCTGACCTTCTTTGTGTTTCAGGATCAACATTTGCACAATTTCTTTCATCACTGTCAGAGCACAGCATCTGCAGCCCAGGTATCAGGAGGAGAACTGGTCAAATACCTGAAGGTAAAGTATAAAAACATGAAGGATTTTTAGAGTAGAGATACTGATACAGTTAACTAGAATTTCTAATAGCTGATACACATCCCGGTAAACACTAAAAATGCTCTTTTTCTATTTTTTTATTGGAATAATATTCATTTGCTTGATATTGTTCATTTCTAGGATAATTTATTGATTAGAATTGGCAACGCATGCCAGAAAGAGACTGTTAATCTTACACTGAGTTGTATTTAACCCATAATCCACAGTGTTGACATACTTCTTCATTTCTGGCTTATGCTGTAAAACTGTGTGCACATGCTCTACATAAATAACTGTACATAAATAGAGGATTGGGAATTATGTCTGAACAGGATGACATTTTTTACAATTTTTTTGTTAACTGAGGGGAAAGATCAGATGTGTTTTTACACTTTTGCCTCTCTGTATCAACTTATGATCTAACTCATACTCGCCATGAAACCACAGAGAGTCACACTTGATTTGTGGTGAATCACATGGAGATTAATGTGTTTTGATCTTCTATTTTGTGCTGTAGCTTCCCAACCGCACATATTTCATGACAATTTGTGCTTCACCGTTTATAAAGAATTTATTTGTCGCCAAAGATTTTATTGATACCAGTAAATCTGTTCAACGTTATCTGCCACACGTCAGCCCCTCGCTGACGCTTCTTTTCCTAAAGTGTTCGTTGTGTTCGTTGTGTCCGTATGTCTGTCTAGCTGTTTTTTTCTGTAGTGCTGGTAGTTCAATTATCACTCTTCCCCCTACTCGCTCTCTTATTCTAGTCCATGGGAATCTCAGTTCACATCTCCCCTGGTGGACATTGACATGGAAAGCAACACTTGGACCAATGCATCTCTTGGGGTCTAATGTAAACACAGCAGTGCACACAAACAATAGCCAGAGGGTCAAACAGCAGGTCAGCCATGCCGAATGGCAGCTCGCCAAATGACTTGGCAGGGTTTGTGTTAGTTTCCTGTGCACAGGCAGAGATGCACCAGTACCCAAACTCTGCCATGTTCCAGGCACTGAGGCATAAGGTGTGGCTGATTAGCACAGGGTTGTTCACTCATGTTCTCCTGTTGTTGTTATTGGATTAGGTTCCTCACACATTATTCTGCATGAGCATTAGCCTTCTGTGCTCTTTGTTAAAGTGGGGAAGGAAGACGACCACATTGTTTTTTTTTTGAGAATTCCCCTTAGTATGTATGAAGAGTTATGCAATTGAACTCAACCCAAATATACTTCTTTGATTGTTCTGTCAGAGTCTGCATGCCATGGAGAGTCATGTGATGATCAAGTTCCTGCCCACCACCCTGAATCAGCTGTTTAGGGTGCTAACCAGTGTCACCCAAGAGGACGTGGCAGTCAACGTCACCAGGCAAGCATTCCTGACACCTTCTTTGACTGGACACCAGCAGGATTGGAAATATCAAACTTTCATTGTTTATGTGTACAATAGAAATGTATAGAAAGCTTTTGATGTGTACCATGAAATCAAAGTGAGAAGATTTTCAAGGACTGCCCACAAGAAATGAGTTTTGGATTCTCTATAATTAGTCTTCTCTGTATTGGATGTGAAGAAATCCATTCATAATGCAATGTAATGTGTACAATGTAAGGGGCAAAATCCATTGTCCACCTGAAGCTAATATAAGGCTTTAGCAGATTGTGTTAGACAAGTCCAGTGGGTATCTTCCAAAGTTAGTCTTTTTATTGCAAAGTCTCCTCTTTGTGTTTCCCCACACGTTGTTTCCTTGCTGAGCTGCAGTGGAGAATAGTACTGTAAGCCAAGAAGGAAATTTTGTACTAAAAAGCTTAACTTTTATAAGATCCCCCCCATCTCATACATTGGAATTGCTTTAGGAAGGGATGTCTTCATGGCCAGTATGGACAGGAGGAATGATTACAGCAACCAATAACACTTTCAACATTAAGATAGACTTGAAAAAATGTGAACTTATTAAAAATTTAACTTGTAAAGGACTATTAGCACTGAAATGTATGTGTCAATAAATGAAGCCTCCAGCTGCCTCAGCCCTGCTCAGATCCATTTCCTCACACATCTTTTCCTTTTCCATTGTTTGCACTTTAGAGTCATGATCCACATTGTTGCCCAGTGCCATGAGGAGGGATTGGAGCACTACCTGAGATCATATGTGAAGGTAAAATTCCCATGCCGCATATCACAACCGACTGTCTGTATTTGATGTTTGTACTGGAGGATTGACATGGCTCTCTGATACAGTTTGTATTCAAGACTGAGCCATACACATCCTCCACCACCCGAACAGTGCATGAAGAGTTGGCTAAAACCATGACTGCGATCCTGAAGCCTTCCACTGATTTTCTCACGAGTAACAAGCTACTCAAGGTTACATATTTGTACTTTTTTGAAGGACTATACAGTGTATAATTATATCTTACACGAATTTCCTCTTTATTGTTCTCTGATTGATGTCTGTTTGCCCTGCAGTACTCCTGGTATTTCTTTGAAGCCTTAGTCAAGTCCATGGCTCAGTACTTGATTGAAAGCTGTAAAGTGAGGGTAAGTCTGCCTCAACATTACACTCAGAGGTGTCTGCTTGTGTCTGCTTTATTACAGCTTCGGTTCTTCACTGTAGTTTACAACATGCCAAGTCTTGTGGACAGCCACAGTACCACAGTCAAAGTATCATGTATCCACAGTCTGTCCTACACTGCTGTGCAGTTTAATTGACTGCATTTGTTCATACCCCATAACCAACCACATCCCTGTGTTTAACCTCCACTGGCATAATCTGGAAGCAAGATCTACAAGAGTTGGTCATAACAGTCTGAGAACAGAGCAACCCTGCTCTGTGACGTATCAGTGAAAGATGAGGCTGACATTACTCTACATTTTTTGTTATTGACCACAAATCTTGTGAAAACACCAAAACCAACAATGTGTTAGTCCATCTATATTTTCCAACTTCCTTACCCTGTCTGTGACACACAGCCCCAAGCCCAATCATTCCTACAAGCTGCTATCATCTATTTTTATTATACCAATGTATCAAATGACAATGTGTAATGTCAGAGGTGTCGCATGTGGTGATGAACCAACAATTACAAAACTGATTATCAACCAACTCTGCAGCTTTATAGTGAGTTTCAGCTCATTGTTTAGTATTGTCTTACTGCTTTGATTCACTCTCTCTGCCCTCATAGTGTTTTTGGCAGCAGCGTGCAGCTGTTTTCAGTGAAAAAGCTCTAAAAACCTACTGAACTGTACTGTTAAGCAGCTAAAAAGCCAGATATTTCCCCCAGAAGTTTATAAAGCTTAAAAAAAGAGCTAACAGAGAGCAAATGTTTGACTTGGATTCACCAGGTGGACAGAAACATGACCCCAAATCAATGATAATGTTGCTCCATAACTGCTGGATGTGTAAATAAGCAACTGTTTGCCAACAAGTTCACCATATCAACTAAAAGGTGATGACATGTCAGTGTTGTGTTCACAACTTGTTTCCACTGCCCCCAAGTGGCTAAAAAAAATCAGTTAATGCAGGTTTTTAAGACTTAAATATTTAAAAGTAGGTAATAAATACATATTTTTATTTTCAAAAAACATGAGCTGGGCACTGTAGTTTTTAGCAAACACTATCCAAAGAGGAGTAGTCCATTTGTTGAGGACTACTTTCATCTGCAGATTAATACACATTTGGTGCTCTATATTATGTATTTATGGCAACAGGACAGTGTTTGTGGGGTTCATGAATGCAACAGTGTGGCACATTGATGTGTTTTTTAATACTTTTTGGACAATAATGGAGCTCTATGACACAGAAAAATAAGCTGTATCAGGCTTTGACCACAGAGACTATACCTCTTTGTAGGATCAGTTAATTAATGGTTTTGGTCTTTTCAGGGATTTTTGACAATAAGAAATTGACTTATCCTTTAAAATGGGATGCATTATGTTGCTACATTTGTACCAACATCCTAAATGTCCCCTTCAGCTGTCCAGGAATCAGCGTTTCTCAGCGTCCTTCCATCACACCGTGGAGACTCTGGTCAACATGATGATGCCACACATCACTCAGAAATACAAAGACAACTTGGATGCCGCCAGGAACGCCAACCACAGCCTGGCAGTCTTCATCAAGGTCAGGATCCACAGTTACTGTCACTTCTTTAAATGTTAATATTGATTTATTTCTTGTACTATAAATAATGCATTCCCCCTCCTTCATTCTGTAGCGCTGTTTCAACCTGATGGATAGAGGATTTGTGTTCAAGCAGATCAACAACTATATCAACAGTTTTATGCCTGGAGACCCAAAGGTAACAGTATCAACATTTTAGAAACAAATTGAACAGCTTGTTTGTGTCAGTTTATTTGAACAGTAATGGAGGATGTCAGGCTTTGCTCCAGATACCACATGTTTTGGTCAAAGTCGTGTTTGTGAGAGTTTGTTTATTGGTTTCTGTTGTTTCTAACTGCAGACACTGTTCGAGTTCAAGTTTGAGTTCCTGCGTGTTGTGTGCAACCACGAGCACTACGTCCCCTTAAACCTGCCCATGCCATTTGGAAAGGGAAGGATACTGAGATTTCAAGGTGAGAAGATCATAAAATGTATCTCCTGGTAAAGAGTCAAGCCTAATGATAGCTCACTCCAGTTTGATTATACTGCTTGTGTTAAAGTAGAATACTGAAATCAAACCAAATTGCTCGGCTGTACAAAGCCAACACTAACAAAACGGTTCCAAACATAATAGATTTAATGGATTGTGTCCAATGTTAGTTTTACAACAACAAAATGAGTCTGTTTTATTGGGTTACACTACACACTTATAATACAAGAAGTTTAATTAAGTAATATTAAATATACTTTCTTTTGTTGTAGCACTCTTTGGTTTTACAGAATGTATTTTGTTTCTTCTTTGTGTTCCTTGTTTCTTTTGTCAATTAGATTTATTATCTCCATGTAATACTCCAGGTAGGTGCAAGGATTGTTGCTTGACTGGATCGACTTGGATCGAATCATTCAGCCATGACTGGAACGTTGAAAATTCCCTCAGAAATCTGTCTTCCAACTTTGTTGCAAACCGGCTGATGTGGAATGTTTTTTCTATTTCAAATCCTGACAGATAATACAGCAAATCATTTGTAGTCATATATTTAAAACTGGCTCTTTGTAGAGATGTGGGTGATTATAATTGCAAGAATATTTTCCCTGTCTTGAAGTGGTTTGGAGTGATGAGAATAATTCCAGGAGCAATTTATTTTATGTCACTTAAGAAATCAGATGTCTTTTTAAAGCTTGCATTTGAATGTGGGTTTTTAAAAAAAATGCAAGTAGATAAATGCATTTTAATTCTCATTTTGGTGAAGCATTTGTGTGTGTGTGATTTCTTAACTTGTCTTTAATGCTATTGGAAACCATCTGTGAACAGCTGCCTCTGTTCAATCACAAGCTTTAATCCTTTTTTGTCCACAATAATCTCTGGTGATGTAGAACAGCAGCTCAGTCACACAACCTGAATCTTTCAAACATGAAAGTCTGAGTCTGTGTGTATGTCTGGTTTTTCCTCATATAGATGATTAGATGAAAATCAACAAGAATCATTTGTCAGCAAGGAACATATTTGCATTGCTCGCCAGCTTTTAACGTTGGCTACAATCTGTGCCTTCCAAGCTTTCATGTTTTTCTTGTTTATAACTTCATTGTGTCAGATTTATATTAAATTAGAAAAATGACTCTCTTTGCTTGCTGTTGTGTGGTTCCATCTCCTTTCATATGCTTCGCTTATTTCTGCCTGCCAGTCCTAATCTCTTCATCGTCCTCTTTCTCAGATCTCCAGCTGGATTACTCGCTGACAGATGACTTCTGTAAGAACCACTTCCTGGTCGGGCTGCTCCTCAGGGAGGTCAGTGCAGCTCTGCAGGAGTTCAGGGAGATTCGTCAGATATCCATCCAGGTGCTGAAGAACCTGATGATGAAGCACACATTTGATGACCGCTACACCTCCAAGGTAAGCAGCACCCTCCCACCTCTGTCTCTTGCTTTTTCCAATTCACTTCAGTGTCTGATCTTTTGTGTGAGACAGTCTGCTGAGTGATTTATTTGTTTTTCAGAGCCAGCAAGCCCGGTTGGCCACGCTGTACTTGCCCTTGTTTGGTCTGCTTCAAGAGAATGTCAACAGACTGAATGTGAAGGAAGTGTCTCCGTTCACCGTCAACCACTCCAACAATGTAAGGATGCCACCTAGTGGCTTTATTTGAATATTTAATTTCGCAAACCAAGAAAACCACAGAGCATAACACAACCCTACCTTCTAACCATACCCACTGTACCAATCAACACCTTAGAAAAATTAATATACAATACATAAAAAAAGGAAAACATACCAATGAAATAAAAAGACAAGTAAAAAAGGAGGAAAAAGGCTGCTGCAGCAGTCTTAGCTGATAATTTATCAAGCTACAAGTTATCCTGTATATCACATTGTTTCATTTAACACACAGGCTCATTGTCTTTTCTGTGCAATGTATCACCAAATCACCCCATGTATGTGTTTATCATAATTTAATCTGTGGATAATTATTTTCCATTTCACAGTAGTACCTGGATAGGTATAAACTGGGTTCAGGCAGCATCACAAAAATGACCATGTAAGCAGTGAAAAATGTAAATATACACCTATACATATATACATTTAGGGCAAAACAGTATATTCAGTTCTTTTAAAGAGACAGATATTAACGAACAGTAAAAAAAACACTCAAGAGAGATAAAAATGGACTCCATGTATCTAAAAAACTGTTTGATTTTCCAGCTACATCATACCTATTTTTTCCATATTCAGCATGTTCAGGGTTTAAACAGTGATATAGATCCCTCATGTCAAAGCATTCCACACTGAATTACTAAAAAAAATACTTCAAAAGTTTCAATCTGCTAATTTTTGTTAACCAATGCCAAGAGTTTAAAGCAGGTGATATAGAGACCCCTCAAAACACCTTCACCTAACACACAAAGGAGCCCCCAGTGGCTTCTGATAAGATCATATGTCTGTGGCCATTAAAGTCTTGCACTGTTTCCCCTCAGAATGGCAGAGAAGATTCGCTCCTTACCAACGCATTGATGACACCACCGAGGTCCAGCACCTTTTTGGACACCAGTTTGCACAAAGATGTTTTCGGAGTCATCTCTGGCACAGGTGAGTGGAAAAAATGATGGTGGAAAACATCAAGAAAAAAGTTTTAGTTTTTATATTGATATAAAACTTCTATTTCTTACAGCGTCACCTCACACGACATCCACCCCCAACATTAACTCTGTGCGCCACGCAGACTCTCGCGGGTCCCTCATCAGCACGGACTCTGGCAATAGCCTGCCTGAGAGGCACAACGACAAGGGCAACTCTCTGGACAAGGTACATCTCAGAAAGTGCTGCAAGATCTGTGACATGCATAGAACATCCATTTCACTGTGAAAGCCCCCATCAGAAATCCCCTTTTAATGCCAAAAGTGCCACAGAAAGTCACTCCTTGTTAACTTGTACCATTAACTCCCTCACACTTCACCTGTACGGCTGGCAGACGGAGAAGTTTGTACGGAGACACTCCGTCAATGTCCTGCGCTTCTTTGCGGAGACTGAGGAGTCCGTGCTCTCCGTGCGCACCAAGCGCGTCACGATGGACTTCTCCCTCCTCTCTGTGCCCTGTGTGCCAGAGAGGGACCTGCAGCCCACCATTTCACTTCAAGTACAAAACGCCACCTTCCCTCACACAGTCGTCCTCCCCCCTAGCAGTGTCCCATCTGGGAATGTGAAACTGTGTGTGAGAGTGTTTGTCCTAAACCCTAAGCCCTTTCTTTGCCAGATGATTCTCTGGTGCCAAGGAGCAGACCTGCTGTACCACAGGGGCTTTTTTCATCTCTGCTCCTTTACCAGATGTTGATAAGCATGCATGCTATAGGGATTTCTCATTTTCCACTTTCTCTATTGTGTGCTGTGACAATTTTTGCTCTGATTGATAGCCTCAGGCTAAATCTGGGAAAAGGATTGGACTTTACCTAGTGAAAAGAAAGAGGAGCAGCGTTTTCACAGTGCTGTTGTTTATTTCAGCTTTTAGTGGAGCTGCTTTCATTTGTGATGTGTGGTGGCTTTTATCAAAATGTGTGTAACAGCATACTGTATTGGGAAAATACTGGGAAATGGAGGACACCACTAAGTAATTGAAACTATTATCAACCTCCAAATAATTCTATTTTAGTTCCGACTCTTTTTAGAAAGTGCAGACTTCACAGTTTTTGTCTACTTTTTCAGGACAACTAACTTTAGCCTTGAAGTTCTCCATTCTCCAAATTGCCCTTTAAGAAGCCAAAGCCATAGCCTCATGCTTTCCATGAAGTCATCCCCAGCCAGTTTCATGATCTAGACTAACTGCTGGCAAAGGAACGTGCTTGGTATATTGCCAACCCCTTGCTGTGGTAGAGCTGTTGCTCCACCGCTTTGGTTATGTTTTCTCCCTGCTCTCTGCCTCAGCAGGGAGAAATGGTGTTTGATGTCCAATTGCAGTTTTCCCACAAGACATAGAGCCCTGCAACATTTGAGTGAATGACTCCACTAGTATAGCTTTACCACTGTATTGCCAGGCTTTCAGAGAACTCTACAAATAGTTTTTACTACTTTCTTTAATGCAATAGAGTCTATGACACAGACCAAGACTCCATAGTTTAGACTTTGAACTGTGACCACAAAACCAAGTCAAAACTTTACAAGAAAATCCTGTAGATTTTGAAATTACTTTGGTACATATCCTTTGTCTTTTTGATTGACTGAATATTAACTGACAATAGTTTCTGTAAATGGCACTGTGGTTTATCGTGAGGCAGCAAAGGGAACTTAAGAGGGCCAAGAGCCTTGCCAGGATTATATATTTATCTGTGTGCGCCTGACCAGCCTCTTTGTCCCTCAGAACCAGCCTGCCTCAACCCTGGGCAGTACCCCGCTGCGATGTGATAAACTGGACCAGGCAGAGATCAAGAGCCTCCTCATGTGCTTCTTGCATGTGCTCAAAAGCATGTCTGAGGGTAGGATCTCTCTGTTTTCTCCATCTTTCTCCTGTCCTGTCTGAATATCTCTAACTATGTTTGTCTCAGGCACTGTATTAACTTACATGTCAACAATACAACAAACTGAATTTGTCTCTTCAATGTCAATCTCTGTCTCTCTCAGATGCTCTGTTCACATACTGGAACAAGGCTTCATCTGCTGAGCTAATGGACTTCTTCACTCTAGTCGAGTAAGACATCTTAGACTGTTATCAAGAACATCCTGATTGACATTATAAGTCACATAGAAAAGTTTACGGTGACTGATTTTCCACTTACTTTTCTTCTCAGAGTCTGCCTCCATCAGTTCAGATACATGGGAAAGAGATACATCGCAAGGTAATGTTTTCAGTGTCAGTGATTATTATCTGAAATGATTTCTTAGGTTTTACAGTGTAAAGTGATCGAGAATTTCAGACTTCTAAATGAGTCTTTTTTGAAAAGTTAATATTAAGGAATTCTGTGAAATCCTTAATATTTGTGTGAAATACATAAAATCTCCAGTAATATGAAGTTAATAACAATCTAATATATTTACTATGACAGGAATTTAAAAAAATAAAAAAAAACCAAACTGCTGCATGAAAAAAAGCCTGCTAAAAATTAAAAATGAGATTTTAGTTCCACGTTGACAAGTACAATATGTGAAGGTGCATGTATAGTAATTGCAAACAAAATCAATGTCAACATTGTTCTTGTTGTTGTCTTTGTCTAGTTTGACCAGCTCTTATGATGCTATCAAAAAATAATTTTTCCATTGTACATTATTGCCTGTTAAACTTCACACCAGGACATAGTTACTGATTGAGTGTAAAGCTACTGTTTGTGATTGTTGAAGGATGTGACTGTATGTTCAGCATAATTATTTGACAAGTAATTAAAACGTATCAAAACACACATCCAGTCCTCTCTCCAGTATGTGGCAGCTCTGGCCTTGACTCCCAGAGGGCTTTGGGTGTTCACTCTCTCTAACCTCCCACCACTGTTTCTATCTCTGTTCACTCAAATGCTGGCAAGTTTAATATAATGAAATAAAAACCTGGCTCCTGCCCTCTCCTGCTTGGGTAAGACTAAAGGTGGAATTGACTTTCTCAAACTAATGCATGATATCTTCTCACCTCATAAAAGCTGCAGTGCTGTGACACAACTACACCAATAGCATCCGCTTCTCTCATTATATTACATGCATGGCTTAAGCTGTAACTCGCCGCTCTAATGCTGCTATTTCTGCTCTTTAACCTGCATGCCAAACATGCAATCTACACCATGACTTTACTACTACATAGATACAGTAGGTGTATGTGCAAATTCACCCCAAAATTTTCAAATATCACATTTTCCAGTCTTCTCAGTGTGATATTTCTGTATTGTGATACCTTCAAAATCCTATAAGATACATTATCTTTCAATCATTTGGCTTCCAGGATATTTGAGTGATCTTTACACCACTCAAGCGTGTAAAGTGGAGTATTTCTCATCCTAACCTGCTTCACTAACTCTGGCTTTGCCGGTAATCAGCTACTCATCTAACATTTTCCTGTTTCCTCATCAGGAACCAGGATGGGGCAGGACCCGTAGCACATGAGCGGAAGTCTCAGACTCTGCCTGTGTCCCGTAACAGGGCGGGAATGATGCATGCCCGCTTACAGCAGCTCAGCAGCCTGGATAACTCTTACACTTTTAACCACAGTAAGTGCCCCATATACTGTACCTTTCATCAAACATCCTCTACCAGAGGAGCCCCGTCCTCCTCCGCCTCATCCTGTATAGTCTGACTCCTCATGCTTTTCAACATTATCAACATCATCCTCTTCCTCATCATTCTCTGTTTAAACCCAGCCCACCGTCAAGCAGAAAATGCTCCAGAAGACAACAGCAAATTAAATTGAATTGGGCCACGGTAGCTTTTTGTAGAATCACGCCGATTTTACCTAAAGGGCTTAAGCTACAACTATGTGGTAATTCTGTTAAATGGCATCATTTAACAAAGTTTCTTTGTGTTTTCAGTGTAAGAAAGATTTCAAGTATTCTTGGAATATCTGTAGACCATGGTAAGAATGTATCAGGTTGGCAGGCAGTTTGCAGACTGTTATTGGCTCCGTTCATTTGTTGAATTAAGAGCATGCCTGTTTTTAACTGAGCATTAGCTTCTAGTCCTTCTGACCAGCTCATATACTTTTAACTTTATTTTGCATTTCATTCTCTGAAAAACGTAATTCATGTAAAATATGAAGGCTTTCATTCCAAAGTTCTGCCTTTTGTAAAGATGCAGTTTATGTATCTGTTCTGCTTTTATCTCTCTCCTGTTTGTTAAATGGAAAATTCTAAATTGAATAAACACATTTTGGAAAAAAAAAAAATGCTGCTTTAAAGGTATACTTAACAAACACCAACCAACAAATCCTGAATAGTATACCTTTTAAATTTGTCTTTTGGCATTTAAAAACAAAATTAATGCTACAATTAGTAAACTGAATTTGTGTTAATTTATGTTACCACTCATTTAATGAAAGATTCTGTACATTTTAAAGTGTTTTTTGTCTGAGTTTGGAATGAAACTTCTTTTCAACCTAATGAAATTTCTCATTCTTCAAGCAACATCTTTGTCTTTAACACTTTGGTCTTACATTTTAAGATATTTTGACATATGATATGATATGATATGATATGTGAAAAAGCTACAGCTTCCTGTTGTGTCGTCTTTAGCCTACAGTCACTCGGAGGCAGACGTGTTAAATCAGTCGCTGCTGGAGGCCAACATTGCTACTGAAGTGTGCCTGACTGTCCTGGACACCCTCAGTATCTTCATCATGGGTTTCAAGGTAACATATATGATATAATATCAGTCTGTAATGCTGAATCTGATTCTGTCCGTTTCTAAGATGATACGTTCTTTCCCCACAGACACAGCTGTGCTCCGACCACGGCCACAGTCCACTCATGAAGAAAGTTTTTGAAGTCCACCTATGTTTTCTGAGGATCAATCAGTCAGAAACGGCCCTCAAGCAGGTCTTCACTTCACTGCGCACCTTCATCTATAAGGTGTGAAGGACATTGGATCCCTGCCTAATAATACTCTGTTTATCCTGGCCGATCATTGTAGCTGACAAGCTTTCTGTATTTTTCACCCTGCAGTTTCCCTGCACATTTTTTGAAGGCCGTGCTGACATGTGTGCTGCGTTCTGCTACGAGATCTTGAAGTGTTGTAACTCCAAGCTGAGCTGCATCCGCAGCGATGCAGCCCATCTGCTCTACTTTCTCATGAAGAGCAACTTTGACTACACAGGTCGCAAGTCATTTGTTCGGACGCACTTACAGGTAGGATAATCTTCTGTGGATCTAATGTGTCCACACATTAGTTAACCCTAATGCATGGACCCCTTTAACAGCTCAAAAACATGGTTTTATCACCTTGATGCCTCATGAATTTTCCTAATTTTATGAGAATTGGTTATAAACATGTTTCAGAAATCAAATAGTACAGAAAATTAGGCAATTGGTTTGGGGTCTCGGAAACACCAGCTGTAAGATGTGGTTAAAAACGATAGATCTTCATATGCTCATATCTGTGATTGGTGTTTACAGTTCTTTTCTCTAGGGCTGCAACTAACCATTATTTTTATTATTGATTAATCTGTCAGTTATCTTCAAGATGAATCGTTTGGTCTATAAAACTTCAGAAAACTGCAAAAAATGCTTGATATATTTTCCGTGGGCTCAAGATGATTTCATCAGATGTCTTGTTTTGTCTTATCAACAGTATAAAACTTAAATATATTCAATTTACTATAATGTAAGACAAGGAAAGGCAGAACATTTTCACATTTGAGAAGCTGAGAGAAAAATTGAAAGTTTAGTATTTAGCTTGAAAATTGACTTTAACAATTAATCAATTATCAAAATAGTTGTAGATTAATTTTCTTTTGATCAACTAATCATCTAATAGTTGCAGCTCTACATTTCTCACAGTGCTGCTGCTCCCAAATCTCAAATAAGTGTATACGCACACTTGCACACATATGTTTGTTGCAAGTCTCCAAAATGGTGAATGTGAGGATCTTATTCACCAAATGTCACTGTGTAG
Organism: Thunnus maccoyii; assembly: GCF_910596095.1. Lineage (NCBI taxonomy): Eukaryota > Metazoa > Chordata > Actinopteri > Scombriformes > Scombridae > Thunnus > Thunnus maccoyii. Next base: position 19,030,223 of record NC_056543.1, on the reverse strand, counting down.
AATAACATACTTTTCTTTGTCCCCGAACGACTTTTTGGCAAACAAAAAGGTCATACATGGTTCATGCAAGGCCCTTAAAGTACAACATATAAAACATGAAATATGTGGCTTGTACTTTTCTACATACTGAGGTTTAATAAGCAATTGTATTATAATATTCACACATATGACATTGTGGGACACTAAAAAACCAGGAAATAAAGCCAATGTCAACAAAACAAAAGAAATAAACAATATTTAATAATAACTCATATTTCTTTTTCTTTAGGTGGTGATTGCTGTCAGTCAGTTGATAGCTGATGTCATCGGTATCGGAAGTACTCGCTTCCAGCATTCTCTGTCAATAATCAACAACTGTGCCAACAGTGACAAAACTATTAAGGTTTGTTTACTTATGCTCTTTCTCTACTTTAATAAACAATTAAAATATAAGTAGAATTAGAAACTACAATGACAATATAACTAAAAAATAACACAGCTGTTTGCTCTAATTTCTGCATCCTCCTTCACAGAACACAGCTTTCCCATCAGATGTGAAGGACCTGACCAAACGCATCAGAACGGTTTTGATGGCTACGGCTCAGATGAAGGAGCACGAGAGAGACCCGGAGATGCTGGTGGACCTGCAGTACAGCCTGGCCAAGTCTTACGCCAGCACGCCTGAGCTACGAAAAACCTGGCTGGACAGCATGGCTCGAATCCATGTAAAGAACGGAGATTTATCAGAGGTCTGTGATAAGAGACTCTGCTCAGTCTGTGCTGATAGGTCAATCAGAGACCAATTTAACATGTGATAGACTCCCCTTATGTTCGTATCTGATGATAGGTCTGTACAATTTCTAATAACAAATACGGACAGTTTATTACCGACAGTTTACTACATGCTGATGTTCAGTTTGTGGGTAATACTGTGCTGTATTGTAACATAATACTGTACTGTACTATTAATATCACTTTTCTTATCTGACTGGGGTTGTTCTTGTTGTTTACAGGCAGCCATGTGCTATGTGCACGTTGCAGCACTTGTGGCAGAATATCTGAGGAGAAAAGGTACTTTAATAATCTTTTTATGATCAAAGTCTTCTTAATAAACAACTGAACAAATAACACACTTTTTTCCCTTTTCCCCAAAGAACAAGAGCACATCAGCCAGACAATAAGACAAACAGCAAAAAGTAAACATGATCATAATTAAAAAATAAAACAAAAGACAGAACAGAAAAGACTTAACTAAATGACAATATATATAGTCAGATAGTCTTCAGTAATCTGTGGAAAGTTTCTCTTTCCTGCCACACAGCAGCTCTGTTATATTAATTTTTTTGTACGAAAGATTGGGCTCATAGTTAAAACGTTGTCTCATCTCATGCTGTGTGCAGGCATGTTCAAGCAGGGCTGCTCAGCATTCCGAGTCGTGACTCCAAACATTGATGAAGAAGCGGCCATGATGGAGGATGTCGGCATGCAGGACGTCCATTTCAATGAAGTACATACACCTTTTCTACTGCTAAAGCAAAAGATAAATCACTGTCTGTTTAATTTACTGTAATATGACTGTGCTAATATGATTTGAAAGAAGCACCATGACCTGTATGTAGTATTACTACTTTATGACTTAATTTGATATCATTTCATTTAGATTTAAGCTTTCATTTGGAAGGATTTCACATTCATGTCTTCATGACATTTAGCTCTTGTTCCTACAGAGGTTGATTGCACTCACTGTAAGCTGCTTTGAAACCAAAACCTAATGAATGTCATGTTAAGTAAATGTGATGTTGCAGGAAGTGTTACATGTTCTACTTAAACAGAAGAAGAGAGAAGAAAAACAGAGAAGAGAAAAACATTTTAAGCTCTCCATTAATCCATTTTTAAAAATAACGAATCATCCTTTAAAGTGACAACTGGCTGGTTCTTTCAGTGTTTCATCTTGAATTTTGCAGCAGACCTCCAAGATATGAAGCAATGGACAAACCAGAAGAGCAATGACCACATTTTGTAGTTTAGACATCAACATAATTCTTGTGTATTTCTTATAGTAACAAACCTATTTGGGAGGGACATGTCAGCTCATTTGAATTAACAAAAACAGGAGAGGGAGCCAGCATTTCACTAGAATAGATGTGTGCTTCCTTTTATTTGTTCACACTCATCAAATACGGTCATGATAAAAGAGGAGTTGTCTTACTTTTTATGGAAGCAATTTTCTCATGTATTGCTCATCAACTATTTTTTTCATCCCTCATGTTCCCTCAGGATGTCCTAATGGAGCTTTTGGAGGAGTGTGCAGATGGCCTGTGGAAAGCGGAGCGTTACGAGCTCATCTCAGACATCTACAAGCTCATAATCCCCATTTATGAGAAGCGCAGGGACTTTGAGGTACAAGGTGGCCTCATCTGGAATTTTATCACCCCACTAATTTATCCCATTTATCCCTAATCAGATGTTATGACTTTGCACAGAAACTGGCCCACCTGTACGACACGCTGCATCGAGCATACAGCAAAGTGACGGAAGTCATGCACACAGGCAAAAGATTGCTGGGTACCTACTTCAGAGTGGCCTTCTTCGGCCAGGTGGGTTAAACACTCAAGAAACAGCATCAACATATTCTGTAAAGAGGGGTGTTATTTTTAGTTTATTTGTCCAACTGGACCTATTGTTTATTTGATTTCCACACTAACTGCATTTTAAATAATTCAAATTTGATTTCACCAAGTACACAAGTATTAATTTGGTTGCTGGTGTTGTTAAGTAATTCACACTGAGCATGGGAGCTGCTGAAGGTGTTTCTTTTTTATTTTTAGAGCATGGCCACATGCAGTGGCATTTTATGACCCACTCTAATACCCTTTTCTGCTTTTTATCCTCTTTGAAGGCGGCGGTAAGTTGTGTGGTAGACCTTGCTAGCCTTTCTGAGCGGCCTAAATCTTTGTGTGTTGTTGGTACTGCTGTAATCCATTGCACTTATCAAACATAGTTTGCTGCTTCAAGTTACAGTATCAATCGGTCACCATTGCTGCTTCCTGTGTTTGGGATTGTGTTGCATGGCATTCGTCCACTTCTGCACTCATTTCAGTGTTTCTAGGTTTCTACGATTTTAGTACTGACCCTCATTTCTGTCTTGTTTTGTGACATTTTCTAAATAATTTGCTGGGTGTGGTTACCTCTACCTGTGTGCTTGATAGAAATAACCTACACAAATTCATGTCTCTTGACATGATGGTCTAATGTTAATGCAGTAGTTTGAATAAGTATTTTAGATAGCTCTCATGGAATAACTGATTTTATTTTCTGTTGTCCACACCCATGTAGCAGTACCAGTTTACTGACTCAGAGGCTGAGGTAAATCAATGTGAAAGCCAATATTGCAGTTGGACTGCAGTGATGTTTTAGGTTGTGTTGTGCTCCTTTGCTAATGCAGTGCTACTTCACGTGCATTGCTTATCGTTTGGCCCTTTAACTCCTCCACTACTCCAGCCTCAGTGTTGTTCTAATTATAGTAGGAAACCCTTGAAGGGCTAATACTGTAGCAGGATTCATCTCTCACTGGGTAAATGCATGGCTTCACCCATCTGTTTATGGGATTATACGTGTACATAGAAGACAATTGACTAAACCAAGTGCTCCCACTGACAGTGTGAAATCTATATCCCACCTCTGTCCTTTGGTCTGTCTCATGTCATTGAACTGACACTAGTTGATGTCTTGCAGTGCAGTTTTTTTCTTTTTTTCTGTGTGTCTGTGCTTGGACATTAGATAGAGGGTTGTGTATTTGTGGAGTCTGCCAAACCTTTCAGCCCAGATCTGAGTCTTAAAGAGTACTTTAACATTTCATTTAACAAACTGTTGGAATGACTCCCACTCACAGCCCATGTTTGGTTTGATGTGGTATAGTGTGCTTCTTTACATCTTATGAGATACACAGTATTTTTAGTTATTGTGACCATTGAACATGTTTTGCATCTTCTTAGGGCTTCTTTGAGGATGAAGATGGTAAGGAGTACATCTACAAAGAACCCAAATTCACTCCTCTGTCAGAGATATCTCAGAGGCTCCTGAAGCTGTATTCTGACAAGTTTGGGCAGGAGAACGTGAAGATGATTCAGGACTCTGGGAGGGTGAGACTTTGTTGATATTTCATTTGTGATTATGATTGATTTTCCCAGACGCCCAACATGGCCCATATGATTTGTAATGACTTGTAATGTCATGTATGTTCTGCAGATTAACCCCAAAGACCTGGATTCTAAGTATGCTTATATCCAAGTGACACATGTGACCCCTTACCTGGAGGAGAAGGAGCTGGTGGACAGGAAGACAGACTTTGAAAAAAGCCACAACATCCGTCGCTTTGTGTTTGAGATGCCTTTCACCATATCAGGCAAAAAGCAAGGCGGGGTGGAGGAGCAGTGCAAACGCAGGACTATACTAACCAGTAGGTAACCTTATGTATGTGGTAGTGTCACATAAGATAAGCTCCTCAAAGGGCACTCAGCAATTTAGTAAAACATAAAATTGGGGACTTGGGACAGATTCAGAAAATAATAGTCAGAAATGGTGCAGCAGAGGCAGATATTCTGACTTTTAGTCTCTTGTTGCTAGTGTTTATTGTTAGACCCTGGTTGCCTTGTACATGTCCATGTCTTTCAAACACCACACCCTCAGTTTCAGTTAAAAAAATGTTGTCTCCAAGCCTGAGCAGAGATATCTCTGATGCCATTATCAGGGATATTTTTTCTTGTAAACTGATCTTTATGTGTAAAATTGGTGTAGTTCCCCTTTAAAACAGTATAGAGATCATCTAAAAAAATGAGATACCTTCTTCACTTAAGTGTTTCTCTCATTTTCCTTCCAAACTATGGTCCACCTCCTCCCATTGTCTGTATATTCACACAGCAGGCTTCAAATACATTGCTCAGCAGAAAGGTCTTATGCATGAATGGAAGACCTTGATTAGATTCTGAACATGTAAGCTGTTTGTCAAGGACCTTTCCTAATCTATAATCACAGTTATATTGTTTTATGGTGCAAAAGATCCAAAAGTTCAACAATGTCCTCTTATCTTTATTATGTAAGAGCTTTCACATAATGTTCATTACACATAAGTGGATTCTGAGCTATAAAACTTAGAAAAGCACGTGCACTGAGAAGCAAGGTGTTTACTGGTCTCCTCGTTGTGTTTCTGTCCCCCAGCCACACACTGTTTCCCCTATGTTAAGAAACGTATAGCAGTGATGTATCAACACCACACTGATCTCAGCCCCATCGAGGTGGCCATCGATGAGATGAGCAAGAAGGTGGCAGAGATCAAACAGCTCTGCTCCTCCAGTGAGGTGGACATGATCCGTCTGCAGCTCAAACTGCAGGGCAGCATCAGTGTCCAGGTGAACAACATACACACACACATACAGGACATACTTTATGAAATGATTATGAATAAAAACATAACATGACATGACTTTCTGTGACATCCACCCTCAGGTAAATGCAGGTCCACTAGCCTATGCCCGAGCGTTCCTGGATGACGCAAGCGCCAAGAAGTATCCTGATAACAAGGTCAAACAGTTGAAAGAGGTCTTCAGGTGAGATTTCAACAGTTTAAATCAAAGCGTAATCAGGTTTTACGACTTTGTTTAATTATTAATTTATTTAATTGAACAGGCATTTTGTGGAGGCATGTGGGCATGGCTTGGGCATAAATGAGCGGCTAATCAAAGAGGACCAACAGGAATATCATGATGAGATGAAAGCCAACTATAGGGACCTAGCCAGAGAGCTGTCCATCATCATGCATGAGCAAGTGAGTACATCATTGCCCAGTCTGCATTAATGAAATGACTGATAATGTGATTGATAACACACTTGTTGATAATGCCATTCTCTGTTTTTCCCTTGTGCTGACATGAGCAGATTGGATGGTAATGCAAGAAGCAACATATAGACTGAGTTGTTCATTGTTGGTCCAGCCAGACAGAGGCATCTCTTCTCAGACATTAACCTACATCTTGATGGCTGTAGGATCTTTCATTTTCAAACTCATAGAAAATCCTGGTGTTACAGTCTGTTAAAGTCTTGATGGTCATATTAATAAAACCACAGAAACCACATTTTTAGACCTGGGTTATTGCACTGGGTTATTCTAGTCTGCTTAATGTTACATCAATAACCTCCAGCAAGTTCACCTGCAGCTTTTATTTTAACAAAAAATAAATTTGATCATATGACTTTACTTTTATTCAAGCTACAATAAAGGTCCACCTTAAAAGCACTGGATAGATTGGCAAAGCTATCTGATCTGACCACAGACAGGCTTATCTTTATATGCCTACAATAAATCTTTAAAAAATCAGCTTGACGTAGAGCATTCTCACATATGGATCCTCTTGATACTTCAAAAGTCAAAACCAACTTATTCTCCCTTCACTATGAAAACTCCTGCTGGCTGGATCAGTCTCTTTTTGACATACAGTATCCCTTTTGGATTGCTGATATGAATTTGTTTGCATGTGTATGCAGTAAGCATGTACATACTGTATATGTGTGTTCATATACGTTTTATGTGCATGAACAATATGTAAATGTATATCTATATCTGTATATGCATGTACACACATCTGAATGTGTGTGCTTATGCATTTACATTTGTTTTGTATACACATACACACACAATTATGTCTTACACTCTAATGATTTTCCGTTGATGTTATGTGTACTTCCTGTTTTTTAGTTGTTGTTTTCTGTTTTATGGATCTGTTAACCTTCAAGAAAGGGGTGCAGATACTCCACCTTAAAGGAATAGTTCTACATTTTAGAAAATACACTTATTTGCGTTCTTTCCGAGAGTTAAATGAGAAGATTGACAGTGGTATCAGTCTTCTTATCTAATTCTTGGACTATGTCTTGTAACTTCCTGTAGTCTTGCCAGGTAACTGGTCCCAGCCAAAAAGTTGCCCTGCAGATAACCCCCTTGTAAAATGGCCAGTTGTTGTTTTTACACTTAAGGTTTTCTAAGGATAGATAGCTAGCTGTCTCCTAGCTTCATGAGTAGTGTTGATCTCATCTAGCTCTAATAGGGCTTGACTGAAATAGTATTGGTATGTTTTTATATCTCATTCTTCCTCTACACACTCTTCCTTCTAGATCAGTCCTGTGGAAGATGGCATGAAGAGCGTTCTTCCGGACTCGCTTCACATCTTTAACGCCATCAGTGGCACGCCAACCAGTGCCACCATCCAGGGCATCCCCAGCTCTTCCTCTGTGGTATGATGCTAGCCTGGGGTTAGCCTTGAACTCAGCGTCTGCTATATTCGCCAACCGGGCGCGCCAGTGGGGGAAACTGAAAAAACCTTCTCTTTGCTGTCTGGCTTCCCTCAACAGACCATAACTAAGGCACCAGACTTATTTAACATATACAAACAGTATGGTAACTGTGTTGGGTGTGGCCAATTTAATTTTCCTGTGACAGCACACCGGTGAAGCCTGAGACATGACCAACAAGAGAGGGAGTCGTGCTAGGAGAGATGACAGGACACAGACTTTGTCCCTGCTTCACACATCATGTGTGATGAGACATAACCTGTCTTCTCTCTCACCTGTTTCTACCTGAAAAGACTGGCCAGTGTTTTCCATGGACACATTCCTGTTGGGATCTATTATATGCATGTCATTACACTACACCCACCAACCTCCCAACAGCCCATTTTTGTTTATTTTGTTAATGTTTCACATTGTGTTTTTGTATGTACAGTATTCCACTTTTATAAGCCACTGTATTGACATCTAGATGAGCGGCATACGCTGCATACAACGCTCATCTCCCTGTACATGAAATTATATTTCTATAAAACTGCAAATTTGCAAAAGGGCCTCTTTTGATTTATGTTAGCATTTAAGCTTAAATCACTTCAATGTCTTAGAACAGGAGAGTTTTAGGATATTTAAAGCCATTGCATACAAAAAAGTATATTCCAAGTTGTTTATTAATGTATATAAAAAAGGAGTGTGTGCAATATTTGCAAAGTATCTTGCTGTGTGGAGCTCATACACTGTAAAGATGATGTTCACCTTTTTTGCCAAAGCGATGAGGTGTGGAACCAGACACTTCGCCTACTGTGGAAGTAATTTGAAGCTTTTACCATTTTAGTGTTCATTGAAATGTTCAAGAAATTGTTTTATATTTGGGCAGCAATGGTTCTTTTTTTATTTTTATTTAACACAAAGTCACTGTTCTGCTGTAAACAGATATGTTCCCTAATGCTTTTCTTTTAAATAAAATACACTCATTTCTCTGCAGTTGTATTTATTTACTCATTTATTAAAGTTTATTCTTGTGTTGATGCTTACATTTGGTTATTGAGTTCCTGGTGCTTAATCATTTTTTATGAGGTGTCAGGGACTGTACATAGCTGACTCCCTATCTCCTACATCTCCTGTTCCCACCCATCATAAAAGCAACACAGTCAGCAGTGTGGATGACACATCAAGGGCTAATAAGAAACCGTATTACAGAAACACTCCCATTCTTGAACTGTGAAGGATCAATTATCACCTGCTCCGCACAGGAATCTCAAAGGAATATCCAAATAGAAAGTTTCACTGAGACATCATGGCAGGTGAGTTTGCAAACATTTAATTAGGTGTGTTATTCAAAACCACAAAGAGTAATTATTCTAAACTGCACAGTGCACACACCTGAGGGAGAAGTCAGAACTATCAACACTTAGTTACATACTCTTTACCTCTGCCATATTGTTTCTTTATTTAATACTGAAATGTTGATTATAAAAAGAGTGAGAAAGACAAAATACAACAAAAGAAGCTACTGCATTGCTCTATTGTATGGAAAACAACCAGTTATTTAAACTAGTTTCATCTTGTGCACAGATAACGAAGATCCCAAGAAAGGGAAGAAGAGCAGAGGGACGGTAAAGTATTTTATTCATTAATTTATTGGATGTTCATGCAGTTTTTTCATGTTCATGTTAAATAATAATCAATAGGAACAAAGAAACCAGGCTTTCAATATGCCATTCACTGTACTGATGTACTGAATACTTTTGTACAAGTTTGCAGTGGTTGTATTTCACTAAAGTGTTTCCATTTTAAGATTTTATACACAAGACATATGATCAGTTTATAAAATATGATATGATGATGATACATTTTTACAGATTAAACACAATTTTGAATGCATGAATGCAATACTTGTAACAGTGTATTTTTATAGTGTGTGGTATTTACACTTTTACTTAAGTAGATTATCTAAATACTGCTTTTATCCATCAGGACAAACAGGTGTGTGGCTACCCGATCAGCATTTTTTTCATTGTTGTGAATGAGTTCTGCGAGAGGTTCTCCTACTATGGCATGCGCGGTGAGAATATTTCATAAACAAAATCCTGACTAAACGTTGCTTCACAGCTGATACTGTGTCTGATTAGATTGATGATTACATTCTGTAAAATAAGAAGAAGCATCCATTTTCCTACCTGTCTACAGCTGTCCTGGTGCTGTACTTCAAGTACTTCTTGCGCTGGGATGATGACATGGCCACCTCCATCTACCACACTTTTGTGGCTCTGTGCTACCTGACCCCTATTCTCGGGGCCATCGTGGCTGACTCCTGGCTGGGAAAGTTTAAGTGAGTGACTGCCTCAAATTCCACCAATTCAATGCATGAAGGCTTAGATTATTTTCTCATACAACATACACAAGTAGTTTTAGATTATAACTGTCTCTAGTGGTGGAAAGTAACAAAGTACATTTACTCAAGTACAATCTTGGGGTACTTGTACTTTACTTGAAATGGTAAATGGACTATACTTGTATAGAGCCTTTCTAGTCTTCTGACCACTCAAAGCGCTTTTTACACCACGAATCACATTCACCCATTCACACACATTCATACGCTGAATGGTACAGGGGCTACCATGCAAGGTCCCAACCTGCCCATCAGAGGAAATCTAATCATTCATACACATTCACACACTGATGGCACAGCCATCAGGAGCAATTTGGGGTTAAGTGTCTTGGACTGGAGGAGCCGGGAATCGAACCACCGATCTTCCGATTAGTGGACGACCCGCTCTACCTCCTAAGCCACACTTGAGTCTTTCCATTTTCTGCTTCTTCAACTCCACTACATTTCAGATGAAAATATTGTACGTTTTACTCCACTATATCTATTAGACAGTTAAAGTTGCTTGTTACTTTTCAGATTTATTAAAAAAACCATATATGATAAGCTAAACATTAAACCATTTCCTCCCAGACTTTTTGGTTTGTGACCCCTTACAAAAAGCTGTGCCTAGTTTGAGCCCTTTGACACATTTCAGACATTTCAGTTCCACCAAAGACTGATTTCCCAAAATGGTAAAATTACCCAATATTTCATTTTCTGATCAAAGATCAGAGAAAAGTAAAAAAAAATAAATAAATAAAGATTTGTGTAATAGAACTTGGTGACCAACTGGAAGGAGCCTAATCCTTAGGTAGGAAGCCACTGTACTAAACTACCCAACTATATATAAATTATTTACAAGTGGCTCCACCATGATCAGCTACTACAATAAGATTTTACTTACACTGATGTATCAGTATTAAAGGGGAACTCCACTGATTTTAAACATCAAAGTGTGTTTACAGGTCTTGGGGAGTTCTACTGCATAAATGAAAAAAAGTCCTATAAAGCCTTCTGTTGCTCTAGAGGGAGGGGTGCTTAGTCTGACAAATTGCCTCTTGTGATATCACTTGGGCTAAAAACAAACCTTTTAAAAGTTAAAGAAATCCAGTTTTGAGCAGGAAAAAGAAGCACGGATAAAAAAGATGATATCTCTGGTTCAGCTGCATCAATTTTGATCCATCATGAGTCAGACATGTTATAAAGAATTGCAATACTAAATCAGTGCTATCTCTTTCACTCTCCTTCTCACAGGACTATCGTCTACTTGTCCATTGTCTATGCAATCGGCCAGGTTGCAATGGCTGTCAGTGCAATCCATGACATCACTGACTCGGACAGAGATGGCACACCAGACAACATAACCCTTCATGTGTGAGTTTCTATTCTACCACAGGAATAATTGAGTCAAAATCCACAGTGTGGCATTTTGGCATACAGTTTTTACCATATATTCTACAGTAAAACCTGCTCATGCATGTGTTCTTCCTCACATTCAGTGTGTTGTCCATGGTGGGGCTCTTTCTCATCGCTCTGGGCACCGGTGGCATCAAACCTTGTGTGGCTGCCTTTGGTGGAGACCAATTTAATGATGACCAGGTTAGAATATTATCTTACTTCTGCCTCTCTAATGTTCAACCTTTGGTGTTGACCATAACATCAAGCATGTAATTGCAACACCTGTAGTTTTACTGCATGTCATCCCACCTCTCTCCTTTCCCATTTCCTGTTTCCTCTCTACTATCCACTATCAAGACATAGACAAAAATATACAGCCAATTCTGTTAGACCGTACTTTGGCAAAGTGGTGCTTTGAGATACATGCTAACATCAGCATAATAACATGCCGTTAAGCAGGTATAATGTTTACCGTGTTCACCACCTTAGTTTGGCGTGTTAGCTAAGATTAGCTAATTAGCACCAAAGTACAGTTGAGGAAAATGGTAATGTCATTAAGCCTAGAAGAAGTCAGGAGACTACCAAAGTCATTAGGATCCATCCTCTGGGTACCTTGAATATCTGTACAAAATTTCATGGCACTCTATCCACTAGTTGCTGAGATATTTCAGTCTGGACCAAAGCAGTAGACTTGCAGATTGACATTGCCATCTGCCATGCTGTTAGCATGATAGACGTTCACTGACGTATTTCTCTGTGCAGGAAAGCCAGAGGAGAACTTTCTTCTCTGTATTCTACCTGTGCATCAATGGTGGCAGTCTCCTGTCAACTATTATCACTCCTATCCTGAGAGGTAGGTATGAGTGGGACAAAGTTTGTGCCATAAGCATGAGTGCATGTGATAATTGGAAAATAGAAGTTATTGAACAGTTTTTATCTCCATCTGCAGCTCAGCAGTGTGGCATCTACAGTCAGCAGAACTGTTATCCTCTGGCCTTCGGTGTCCCTGCAGCACTAATGTTGGTTGCACTTGGTATGTCTAAACAATTTGGAGACTGTGATATTATACATGAAGCAAAAAATGTAAAGGTTTGGTATATACAGCGTAATCATTGTGATGTTTTGTCTGCGATGCCCCTAACAGTGGTGTTCATCGTTGGGAGTGGTATGTACTATAAAGCTGAGCCACAAGGGAATATCATGATGGATGTGTGCAAATGCATCGGGGTAAGTCCAGTTTACACCATTTGCATCAACACTGTCTGCATTCGTTGTGTACCAACAGTGGCTCTGTTTGTTTTAAAAGCAAATTCATTTTTCATTTTGCTCTTCCCTCAATCAGTTTGCCATTAAAAACCGCTTCAGGCACAGAAGTGATCAATACCCAAAGAGGCAGCACTGGATGGACTGGGCAGAAGAAAAATACGACGTAAGTTTATTTAAATCTTTTAAGTTTTCATACAAGCTTTGTCTTTAATTCAATAACATCAGCTCATATTCTGTCTTTCTGCACTGTAGAAACTCCTCATTGCTCAGATCAAAATGGTGCTGAAGGTCCTCTTTTTATACATCCCACTTCCGATGTTCTGGACCCTATTTGATCAAAAGGTATCTTAAAGCTTTAACACTTATCACTCATCTGAAAGTTTCCCAGTGTAAACCCTGCTAAATTCTCTACCTCTCTTTAAGGGTTCTAGATGGACTCTGCAGGCCACCAACTTGGATGGGAACTTTGTAAGTTTGATGATTAAAACCAACAATAAATACATTTACTGACTAAAGCAATGTGTTCATGTTCTACTTATCTCTTTGTGTCTTTGCAGGGACTACTTGTTATACAGCCTGATCAGATGCAAGTAAGTTGAAATAATTTTATCATATTTGCTTGGACTGATGTTCTTCACTGAACTCTATTTGAGAAAATTCTCACTGTGCAATTTATGTTTTTGAAAGACTGTCAACCCCATCCTGATCCTGACTCTGGTGCCTATCATGGACAGCCTCATCTACCCTCTGATCAAAAAATGTGGCCTGAACTTTACGTAAGTACCACTGGAGCTCAGTGAGCCAGCTACAGAGCATATACCATATCTGTAAGTCATTTATACAGTTATTGAATAACTTTGTAGGGTCACTGAAAAACATTTACTTTGAGGGATGCAGAGATTTCTCACTTTCAAAGTTTCATTCTCTAAATGTTCACCATTTTGGAACAAAAACTCCTCATCCATTTCAAAATACTCTCAATCTCCTCTTCCCCTTTTTTGCATATTTAAAGGAATAGTTTGACATTTTGGGAAATATGCTTGCCAAATTAATGCCAAATGTTAGATGAGAGTATTGATACCACTTTAATATTTGTTACCAAGCCAGCTTATATTTAGCCTACAAACATATGACCCTGTCTGTCTGCGTATTTCCCCAAAATGTCAAAACACTATTTTAAAAGCTCGACAATAGACAATTGTGCTATGAGTAGTAAACAAGCAGCAAGATTTTGTAGAGGAAGAGCTCAAACATGCAGATCTCAATTCAAGACTTGTGTAACTTCACACAAGCCTGTAATAACCATGTTAATGTTGAAAATGCTAATATTACAGTGATTTAAAAAAAAAAAAGAAAAAAAAAGAAAAAACATATTCTTGTATTCAAATTAAGACATATTTGTGCTGTAAAGTTCCCAAATGTTAGACAAACCAGTAACAGTACTTAATGTTGATTCAACAGACCTCTGAAAAGAATGACAGTGGGGATGCTTCTGGCAGCTACGGCTTTTGTCTGCGCCGCAGTGGTTCAGATTCAAATTGATGTAAGTGTAAAAGTATAGGTAAGTATAAGAAATGACTCTTGGAGTTCATAACAACAACAACTGTTCATTTCTACTTTGTATTCATTTCCAGAACACACTGCCTGTCTTCCCATCAGCCTCACAGAGTCAGTTGAAATTACTTAACATGGGCAGTAAACAAGTGACAGTTAAACTGCCCAACAATGATCAAATGGAACTTCTTGATGCTCAGGTATGTCCTCATATCAATAACACAAAACTTTGTACAAAACTGGGGCTTAGAGGTTTAAAACTCAGTGAAAATCAATTGCATGTGATCCAAAATACTACTGTTTGTGTCTGTATATTCCCAGTGTTTTTACTTTTTCATTTCTTTGTTTTGTAGTTCAGTGATAATTTCTTCACGTTTGAAGCAGAACAAATCAGCGTCTCAATCAGTCAGTTAGGCGGTCCTGAAATGACGAGATCTATTTCCTTGACCAAAGGAAAGCGGCAAACGCTTCTCATTCCTTCAAACATCAATAAGGAATGGGTGATGGTGAGTTAGAAGCACAAAGTAATAAAAATAAAGACACACACGAGATCTTTTAATGGTTAAATTACTAAACATCCACCGTCTCATTTCCTCAGACCGAGGATTTGACTGCTAAGCCAGAGGAAGGCTACAATGCAGTCCGGTAAGTAAAATCACAAATGTTAAAACTGTATTAGTGTTGAAATAATTATACATACAACTATGTGTATATATATATATATATATATGTGTGTGTGTGTGTGTGTTGATAATAATTATAATTTATAACTATTTTCGTAATCAATTAATTGTTTTAGTTATTTATCTGGTAAAAATAGTTATTTGCAACCCTAATCTTTATCTGCATTTTCAGAGGAAATGAGTAAAAATTAAGGGATTACATATGTTAGTTTTAACATTGACTGTTTTAAAATTTTCTGGCTGTAATGTTTTACTCAATGTGTAATCATTTCAGATTTGTAAATGGTATGACTACAGCAGTGAACGTATCAATTCCTGGAGAAGATGTAGAATTAATTGAGCCATTTCATTATTCCAACTACTCCCTGATAAAATATGGAAAGTAAGTATTTTTTCATCTTAACTAATATGTTGTTTTTATACATTAATCATCATTTTTGCAAACAAAAATACAGTTTATTAAACAGATTTTCTTGTCTAATGATCAGGGCTACCTTCACCATAAGGAGTGGTTCACGGTCCTGCGAGTACAGCAGGGAGTTTGGATTTGGAAGTTCATATAATTTCTTTATCCCCGACATTGGACCAAGTGTAAGTGTCAACTAAAATTTCCAGTATCATGGATTTTACCTGGTCAGCTATGCAAAATTTTATCTCATCTAATAAGTGACATTCAACTATGAATTGTGTCAGATCATTCTGTAATTGGTTCTCCAAAGCCTGATACAGCTTATTCTTCTGCAACAATGAACATGGGCACTGTAGTTTATTTTGAGTCAATCCCACATACACAGTCTGCTGCTGTCACTAAAGTATATTAATCCACAGCTGAAAATAGTCCCCAACAAATGCACTATTTACGTCTGTATGACAAAAAAATTAGTGTTCACAGCGTACAGCATTCACATGTTCTGGCAAAATCTGTCCTGTCTTTTGTGTCACACTAGTTGAGAATCAGTGCCCTAAACTGAACTATCATAATTATTTCTGTTTTTTATTTTAGTGTCAGGACGATATTACATTTGCAGAAGACATCAAGCCCAACTCGGTTCACATGGCCCTCCAGATCCCACAGTACTTCTTCATAACTGCTGGCGAAGTGATGTTTTCCGTTACTGGTCTGGAGTTCTCTTATTCGCAGGTAAAGGCAAACCTTGTTTCAGTGCTGTACCATCATACAAGAAGGTGTAGGTAAAATTGAATATTTCCAATTTTCTTTGTCCCTGAACTAGATAATAGTTCTGTATAATACTCTTTGTTCATTTCATGTCATTCTTTTGCGTCTTCAAGGCACCTAGTAACATGAAATCAGTGCTGCAAGCAGGCTGGTTGCTCACCGTTGCTGTTGGCAACTTCATCGTTCTGATTGTGGCTGAGCTCGCAAAACTTCCCAAACAGGTAAAAAACAAAATGTACTCACACAAATTAAGCTAAAACTAATCCTTACAGACTAAATACTTGTAATAAACATGTTAGACATGTGTTTCTGTGCCACGTAGTGACGGTGACACATGATGACGCATTAATACCGTGTTTGTCCCTCTGTGTCTCTCTTCCTCTTTCAAAGTGGGCAGAGTACGTTCTCTTCGCCTCCCTCTTGGTGGCTGTGTGTATCATCTTCTCCATCATGGCGTATTTCTACACCTACATCGACCCCACTGAAATTGAGGCCCAGTTCAAGAAGAAGATTGATGAAGATGATGAGGATGATAGAAGCCAAATAGAGAAGTCGGAGATTGAGATGGTCAAGAAAGACTCGATTAAATGTCATGATGAAGATGATGCAGCCAAACAAACCAAAATGTGAAGTCTCAAACGCAGATTAGATGTCAATAATTGGTTTATATCTTCTATCTTATTCTAAACCTTAACATTGAGACATGAAGTAGAATGTACAGTAAATCTACCAGTATTGCCTATTTGTGTGCACGCATGTCTGTGTGTGTGTGTGTGTGTGTGTGTGTGTGTGTGTGTGTTTGTGTGTGCGTGTGTATGTGTGTGTGTGTATGTGAGTGTGTGTGAGTGAGTGTTTTAAATATTTTATATTTTATTGGCAAAGACCGATATGTAGTCCTCCAACATTACATTCAGTATGACAAATGGATATATGGATATACTGTTGGCTGTAGAATAATAAAACAACCAATAAATGCTATTATTTTCCATTTACATATTATTAAGTGTAATTGCTCTTTTATATTCATGTGTACATTATGTTCAAGTAAGCAATAAAAATAAATCCTTCCTGCGTGTTTCATCACTGACAATTGAAGTCTTGAGAACCAGGGAGCTCCAACTTATATCAAACCTTAAGTTTAAAGCTTCCAGACATACAGTATGAATACTGAATAGTGTGTTTTTTGACACTAAATGTGCTTGGCAAGTACTGAATGTCCTATTAGATTAGATTAGATTCAACTATATTGTCATCAAACAAATACAGTACAAGTATTTCATGACGAAATGCAGTTGGCATCTAACCAGAAGTGCAAGTAAGGCATAAATTAGTACAAGATTAAGGTAGTAATTGTAAGCCTATGTATAAATAAGTATGAATGTGATATATATGCACAGGTTATAAAATAAACTGTGTGAGTGCTAGTGTACAAATATACTGTATATACAACAACAGTGGATTCCAAAATGAGGTCTGCTGTGCATCCACTTAATTTATCTCATGACACATATCAGTCTCTTGTCCAGAAGCCTCTGCATCAAATCAGACGGCAGTGACCCCTAGTGACTTGATCCCATCTACTCTGCGCACAAGCCCCATTTTGGTTGGTATTTTTCGTCCAAACAAGTCAGTGGTAACTACATACCATGTCAAAAGTGACCACGCTACTCAGTGATACTAATACATATGAAACACTGAGGCGAGAGTCCACAAGCAGCTATAAGAAAAAGGCCATAGTGTGTCTACAGCAGCAGGAGAAGAGAAAGACATTAACTGTTCATCATATCACCGCCTTTACCCTGGAGAGGCCACACCATGCATGTATAGACTCCCCAAGATACACAAAGAAGGAGCCCCACTCAGGTCCATCAGCAGCAGCATCAACTTGATCACATACAACATTGCCAAGTATCTAGCCACCATCTTAGACCAAGAATTTTGTCAACAAGGTTTGAGAACTGAAACTAGACTCAGGTGAAGCCATGGTGTCCTACAACATTACTCTTCACATATATTCCAACTACTGAGGTGGTGGAGACTGTAAGGAAAAGCCTGCTACAAGGCAATACCCTGGACAACAGAACCAACCTCACCCAGACCAGACATGTGACCTGCTTAACCTCTGCCTGAACACCACCTATTTCAAATACAGCAAGGGTTTTTTTACAGGCAGAAGCACAACTGTGCCATTGTGGCTAACCGCTACATGGAGGAAGTAGAGAGCAGAGAGGACAGAAACCTCCACATTAAAGTATACAGGAAACCCACACACTACCATCAGTATTTCACTCCCACCATCCAGTAGAACACATGCTAGAGGTCATCAGAACAATGCACCACTGGGCTGAGAATGTGCCCACAAGTACCGAGGTGAAAGGGAAGGAGTGAACATGCTGGGCCTTTGTCAAAACAGCTACAAGGTCTGTTAAGAACACTATAACTTCAGGTGGAGAAAATAAGCAAAACATTATCATTCCATACGAGGCTAAAGTATCTGAGTAACTCAGGAGGATCTTCAACAAAACACTACATCCCCCCTGCAATACACTGAGACAGAAGCTCATCCACCCTAAAGACCACACACCCAGACTCATGCAGAATAATGTAGCATATGCAGTCCTATACATTAGAGAAACAGAACAGCCACTTTAATGACAGTATGCACACACTGGCTATCCAATAGAGAGGATAAATGGTTTGAAAGAGGACTGAAGGACCAAGGCCATGTCAAACTGGACAAACCATCACTCAACAGGGGTGGTGATCAATGACACCAGTTATCAGCCACTTACAATGCTGTCCAGACATCCCCTCCCAGGCAGGTCAACACCAACCAAGACTGGAATCATTTAATAAATTTCCCAGTTGGTAATTACTCTTGCTACCTGTGCAGTCTTTCTTTTCTTTTTTAATTTTTAATACATGTACATCACACCAGAAAAGTGTGGAACTGGCACCTAAGTTCCCTTTTTTAAATTAAGTGAATTTCTTTCATCTTCTTCTTTTTTTCTTTCTTTTATTGAACATCATGAACATACAGACATTTAAATAGAAATGTGCAATTCAAAATATTGTTGTGCAAAACATGATTATATGTCAAGTAAATCAAATGTAAGTAATACATAATATAAATAAAATAATAATAAAAGTAATATTTAAAGGACAGGTTCACAAATTTTTCAATTATTTTTAAAGATAATAGTCAGATGTCCGAATGAACATTGAAATGGTTTTTTCTTGCTGTAATCATTCCTCCTATTCATACTGACCATTAGATCCCTTCATAATGCACTTACAATGTAAAAGATAGGGGACAAAATCCACAATCCTCCCTCTGAGCAAAAATGTTTTCTTAACCAAGTTTACCTGAAGCTAATATGGAGCTTCAGTCATCCAAATTATTCAAATCAAGTAAATAGCCTATCTTTCAGCGTTACAGTCTTTTTAGTGCCAAAGTGCCTCTTTTTGTTACTATACTTCCACAAGGAAACAGGGAAACACTGTCTGATGAAACACAAAGATGGAATTTGATGCTAAAAAGACTGTAAATGTGGCAGATATCCACTTGATATGACTAACGCAGACTGCTGGGGCCTGTAAAGTTCAGATAAACTTTTAAATGCATTTTTTGCACAAAATGATTGTGTGGACACACTGTGGATTTTGTCCCCCATCACTTACATTGAAAGCACATTTGCACATTTGAAGGGAATCTTTTAATGGTCAGTATGAACAGGAGGAATGATTAAAATGAAAACCTCTTTCACTGTTCATATAGGCACCTGAGTGTTTTTTGAGACAGACTTGAAAAATTGTGAATCTGTCCTTTAAAACTTATCATAAGATCCTTAAAATACAATAAAATAATATCCAGAACTAATACGCAAACAATAACAACAATGAAGGACAACATAATGTTAATCAGGGGACACGGAAAATGATTCTTCATAACACAACAATGTACGTAAACTTCTTCCACTTCTGTGACGCTTTTAGCGTACGGATGACGACATGTGCGCGGTCTCCTCTTCCTCATTCTGATTGGTCCCCCGGAAAACGAAAATGACATTAACCAAGATGGCGCTGGGCGACAGAGAAAAGTGATGAGAGAATAGAACAAGCGATACAACTGCATAACAGTGTTCATTTACTGGCCGGGTGCCACTGTTTCAAACCAGACCTCTTCGCCTTATCATCGGGGGAGATTTCAAGCTCGAGCTGAGAGAACACATCAAGCCACTGAGATACAAATATTTAACTAGGTTAACTGTTTGCTAACTAGCTGCTAAAGTAGCTAGCGCGGCTAACGTTAGCTAACTGCGGAAGAAGGGAGGCAAGCAGCTACAAGTACAAGCCGACAAAACCAGAGAGACACCTCCTATCAACACTTTAAACCAGCCGTGTCGAGTTTGCGGCACGGAACAAGTCGCACAAACCGGGAGATCGGTAACGTTAAAGCAGCTACACCTCTAAAGCTGAAAAAGACGAGGAAAGGCGTCATCTTTGCTGACCTGACGCCATGGCTCACTCCCCTATTCAGAGCGGGCTGCCGGGGATTCAGGTAACATAAAAACACCAATCTGTGCATGATTATATTTTAGCTAAGTTTCAGAGGCATGTTCATGTGTTTCCGAGCCACCCGACATTTTATTAAGCGTTTCCTTTTCTGACTCGGAAGTTTAACTAGCTGCCTGTAAATAACCAACTTAGCCACAGTTTAATATGCACGTAGCTGCTACTTAATGTGCAGAGTGGTATGTAATGTAAGAAATATGCAAACAAGATGTCATTTTGTTAGTCCTTTACTTCGCTAAACTATCGTTTACTAAATGACTGACAGGCTGTCAGATCACATATCTGCTCTTTATCCTTTATTTTCACTTGGATGAACCACATTCATTGTAGACTCTAATACTCCCCAAATATACTCAAGTTCTGGGAAAATAGCACGATTTTTGATCATACATGGTGAAATATTATCATTTATGAGAGCTGAGTAAATGCTGTACATGTGTAACGATTATCTGTATTTTTATCAGTTTGGTGATAAGGCTACATGTCATCACACCTGTTTGTCATTTGCAATCTAACAGAACAGTCCACTTGTCCCATGCTTATTCTCAGTACTGATTAATCTGGCAATAATTTTCTAGATCAATAGATTGTTTGGTGCATAAAAATTGTGTAAATTTCCATTAAAATTTGTTAAAGCCTAAGGTGATGTCATCTTGGGCTACAACTAATGATTATTTTAATTATTGATTAACCTGGTGATTCTGTGGGTCTATGAAATGTCAGATATTTATAAAAAACAACTCGCCATCACAATTTTCCAAAGTCCAAGACGTCTTCAGGTTGTTCATTTACTCTATAAAGCAGTCAATCCTCAGATATTAGAAGCTGGATGGAGAATATTTGGAATTGATTTCATGATAAATGAAATTAACAATTACTGAATTCTCAAGATAATTGTCATTTAATACTCTGGCAATACACCAACTGACTAATCAACTAATTGTTTCAGCACTAATGCCATCAAATTGCTTGTTTTCTCCAAACGACACTCAGTTTATGGGAAAAGCAGCAAATTCTTACAATTAAGTAGGTGGAACTAGAGCATCTGTGGTGTTTTGGTTTGCGAAATGAGTAAAATGATCAACATAGTTGCCATTTAATTTTCAGTTGATCAACTGATAAGCTCTAGTTTTGACATCACAGCGGTTTGTTAGTGTTGTGCAATTGTATAGGCCAATAATGACATCATAGCCTGCAGGATAATTTTTCATATTTTCAAATGTAACGAACCACCGAGCTGGCAGTCAGTACACGCACTGGTTGAAGACGTGGTACAAATTAGGCCACTCTACAATGCATGTAAGAATGACAACCTCCTGAGGTGATGCATGATTATTCCATTGATTGCACACAATACAGTTCCTTCTGCTGAATTATGAACACTTGATTAGCATATGCACAGGCAAATACAGATCTGGAGGGGGGGGGGGGGGGAGCAGACCCGAGCCCACAGGTTATTATGCGGAGGAGTGTTAGGAGTCGGAGGGCTGGCAGCAAGCCTTCAACCCTGAGGGCGTGGTGCGTGGATGACACTAGACTACACAGTTGTGTGGTGCAGATGGGAGAGCATCAAACACATGCTTTTAGAGGGAGGTTCAGGCAGCTTTAGTTGTCGCAGTAAACCTGCTGACTGTGGATATGGCAAGTACATTCCCATCATGTGTAGTCTGTGCTCACAGTGCCCTTGTTGTTTTTCCCTTTGTTTTTACAGAGGTCAGACTCCACATTATGAATTTCACCTGGATGACTGACCACACCAGTGTTATGATAGTATTTTGGTTGTGTTGTTTCTACTCTGCTTTATTCTGCACCGCTCTTTGTGTTTGTTGTAAAGTCCCCTCACTATCAAACTCAGCAGCCCCCTCTTAGACAATTTTTCAAAGAGCAGCCGCTTCTTCATCTCCCTCTCTATATGTTTGACCACCATGCATTAGCACATTTACAGGAAACTAGTCTGGAGAGACTCAATAGCAATATGCTTTGTGATCTAACAGATCATCTTAGGGCTGTGTTACCTGGTAAATTAAGCATTGCACTTAATTGTCTCCGGTTTTTTATTAAAAGTATTGCAAACATATAAGTTGTTGCTTTTAAAAAAAAATCATACTAACTCCATAATATGCAGTGCAGTGCTTTAATGAAAAATTCAACTTATTTTTGTGCTACTTGTGTAATGGAAATTTTGGAAATGGAAACACCACTTAAGCAGGTTTAGGCTAATGAGTGCTGTGCATAAAGGGAAATTGAACCGGCCAACTTGAGGACCATTATTCTCCTCCCCCGGTGCTCCGTGGGGAAATAAGCCATTTAGTTCAGTCAATAAGTCAGGGTGTAGTACTTGAGTTTCCCTTTAGCCTTTGTAGTGGTGGTCATTAAGCCTCAATTGTGTCTGTGTTACATCATCTCATGATTTAAATGTTACTCAGCCACAAATTTTGATCTGAAAAGATTAAAAAAGTCAGCATTTCTTGGATCAGATCGGTTTTGAGCAACTGTATGTGGTCTGTGGCTGTTATGAATTTTGGTTTCGAATTCCACTCATTGCTTGAATTGAGTTTCTCAGAAATTGATGAAATTATTGGTTTGGGTTTTTCTTTTGATTATTCTAGAGAAACAAGAGAGGACAGATAACATCTAGCCAAAGCAGCTGAGCTGTATAGAGCAAAGTAGGGATGTCTCAAGCTTCATGATTAGTATCACAGCAGTATTGGCTTCACTAAACCCATCATTTCTCAGTTTCTCTCATTTAATCTATCCCACATTGAATGCTGGTAATACCAGCTGTCATCCAGGTGACAGGCGCTCAGTAAAAAAAACACTTTTATTAACACACTGTTGCGAGAGAGTGAACCATGAAGTGGCTCAAACAAATTAGCAGTTAGCAGTTGCAGTTTTATGATAATATCCACACTGACAGTATGAAAACTACTTCTGTAGTAATGCATTTTGTTCATGCTGGAATGAATAGAGGCTGTCCAAAGTTTCCTGCCACAGTAGTTTCAGACATTCTTCTCTCCACACGTACTGTATTTATAGGAAACTACATAATAATCTTAAGGGAAAGGTTCAGATATTTTCCAGTTCTAATACATAAATACAATACATTGTTCATCTGAAGCTAATATGAGGCTTCAGAGGTCTGAGTTACCCTAAATAAAGTGGGTTATTTCCAAAGTAAGTGTTTTTAGCTTGAAATTTCCTCTTTTTGTTACTATCCCTGCACTGACTCTCAGAAAAGGCATTGTGCACTCAAAATACTAACTGTACTAAAATTAAGTCTGTGATAAGATACAGAAGGCGAGCCTCCCACCAACTTGAGTCAGTTGTAACACCTAAACATCACGTGATGTGATTGAGTTTGTGAAAACTAGTTAACAAGAAAAGTAAAAAAATAAATAAAAAAGAGACCAAGGCTAAACATCAACAATTCCATGATTGCTATGACTTGTATGAAAAAATGTTCATTCTTTGTTAGTTGTTGCCAGGCGTAAAGTAATGAAATACATCGCTACTCTGATCTCTGTGGTGAGGCTCAGGTTGCAAGATTTTTTTTCTCACAGGGTGAAGGTTCACTGATTGTATGCCCTCTTATTGCTTATATCTGTCCAAGATATGGTATATTACTCTCAAACACCTGATATGAGTTCTCTGCAGATCTCCTCTTCATCCATATGTTTGTACATGTTGGTTTTTATGTCTTTTTTCTTCAACTATTTAACACCTATTGTCAAACCTCCTTGTTGCTGCAGTCTACATTTAAAAGTCCTTTCCTCAGTTTATTAACATAAAGAACAGAATATCATGACGCGATATAAAGTGTATAATTTTAATTAGTATGAGTATGTATAATTTTTCTTGTGGGCTGCTATGTTGAGCTTGTATATCTGTATCGTACATAGTGTGCCTCTGTCATGATGAATTGTTTGAATACCTTTTATGTTAAATGCGCAGTTTCATTTGTGATCTTTCTTGTGGTTCCTCTCGACTTAAAATACAAACTGTTCCCTCCATCTGTCTGTCACACAGAATTTCAGAGCTGATCCGGAGGAGCTTTTCACCAAGCTGGAGAGGATAGGGAAAGGCTCTTTCGGTGAAGTTTTTAAAGGCATCGACAATCGGACTCAGAAAGTTGTGGCCATTAAGATTATCGATCTGGAAGAAGCAGAGGACGACATCGAAGACATTCAACAGGAGATCACAGTTCTCAGCCAGTGTGACAGTCCCTTTATCACCAAGTATTTCGGATCCTATCTCAAGGTAAGCTTTAGGAAGAATATCATTTATTGAACTTGTAATAATCCATGCTCGACATAATGCATACTGTGTGTCAGTAGTGTGCTCCTGTGAGCAAGTGTAGGCAATGTAGGTCAATAAATAATGCATACGGGCAATGGAACAAGTATGGCCTGTATAATATGGCACAGCTTGCTGTAGAACAATCAGAAATAGGCGGTACTGCAGTAGTATGTGCTATGTGTGGTTTTGCAGTATAGTCTTTAAGTAATCTGACATTGATAAAATATTTGAACATGGTGGAAAAAAACAAAACGATGAGTATTCATCAACACCTTAAAACAGCAGTAAAGGCGAAAGTCAGCTCCTTAAAGTCAGAGTCACAGTTTCATTTCACATTCAGTGTGTTAAACTAGTGACACCCAACCAGGGATGCTTATACACCAGAGTGTATTTCTGCAGTTTTAAGGAGGTACTTGGAAAGACTGCAGTGTAGGTCACCTAATTTGAAAAAAATATATCCACATATTTGTATTTTGGAGGGAAATTAACACACCAATAGAATAATTTACTTTTTGTTCGGCTGATATTTAGTAAATATTTGTCACAAATTGGGATCTGTGATAAGATGACTACACAGGACAAGCCTCCTACCAACTTACCTACCAACAGCAAACAGAAAAGAAAAAAGAGAACAAGCCCTAAACATTGACAATTCCACAATTGATGTGACTTGATTGAAAAAATATTGTAGCAGTATATATCTACTTTTATATAATTAATAGCGTCAAATAACATCCGGTTTAAAATCTGTTCAAATCAACACATTTGGAACATGATTGGAGGTGTTCGGCCGTTGTGCTAAACTACAGAGACAAAACAATACAGTAGTATAAACATAAAGATACTAATGAAGACTGCTCTGTATATACAATATGAGCCAGTCTAGGATGGAATAAATGAAAGTCTCAGGTATTTTGGTCGTCTGTAATAACTGTGTTGACAACAAGGGATCATATTACTCAGTTGCAAGCCATATTTTGTAACTCTGGTAGGTTTTCACGCTACATGTGATGGTGCTTAAAGTGCCTCTAACAGCATTTACTCTGGTACTTAACAGCAGTAAGAAGAGAGGTGGTGGTCCATTAGCTCTATTATGCTGCTGGCTGAAGGAGAGAATTAAGGCTTATTTTGTATGGAGAATGTAAACATGGTATTTGTGCCATTTCCTGTATGTATGTATATGTGTGTGTGTGTGTGTGTGTGTGTGTGTGTGTGTGTGTGTGTGTGTGTGTTACAAAACTTTGAAGTGGTAGTTGTTGGGCCACAGTTCGTTTCTCTGGCAACACATCAGCACCAGGTGGTCTGTCTTTCAGTTCATTTAGTTTAGAGTTTTATGGGTGTTTTTCTTGTCAGTACAGTTTTATTTATTCCCCAAAAAACTGCTGTTGCTGCTGCTGGAAACAAAGGAGCATTAAAGACCTACCAAACATTGTGTGTGGAGACAACATACAACATTTACATGAAGTAGGTTGGCTATAGGTTGAATATTGGGTAATTGGGAGACGATAGCAGTTTGTCAGCTGTTTCAGGTTTTGCTCATAGAATTTATAGTACGGTGGCTATCTTCTGCTCGTTGTAGAGTGTGATGGGCGGCTTTGAATTTATAGGATTCTTGCATTGATGTGATGAAGCACCTTGATTTGTCAGATGTTTGTTTCCCTAAAAACAGACACCCCCATCTGGTTATTTTTAATCATGAACTTCAGTGTCAAAAAAAAGGTTAGAATTAATGAGAGTATAGATGGACTTTTGTTATCAAGGCTGGGTTTTATGTTGTATCCTAAGTGGGATACAAGTAAAAAAAAAAAGGGAGCGGTTACTTACACCCTGTAAACGAAGCCCACAGGCGGCTGCTGGGCCTGGGCGGGTAGGTGTGAGTTTCACTGGCGTCAGCTGGCAGCAGCTGCAGCAACAATGACCGTCCAGGTGAAGTCTGACATTTTAAGTAGATTGTGAGCATCTGGAAATGACAACGCACAAGCTCAGATGACATATTCACAATGAGTGTGGAGCTGTAGTGACAGTCTGGTTGTCTGGTTGAACTAGCTTTACAGCTGTTTTACTTATTCATGTAATCATGTTGCACTTGTACAGGAAACAAGTACTAGCCAAGGCTTAAGAGCACAACTGGATCAGACAGCTGAGATGTATCTGGTGTTTCACAAGTATAGTATTCGCTACTTGGAAATAATATCATTCATACAATCAAGTTTTCCTAGGAATTTGTCTACCAATGCTCTGCCTGTTGATAATGTGATCTATATAAATGATTTTTTCTTTTTAATAACAGGTTAATATAACTACTATGTTTATTGTTTGGTGACTATCTTATTGTTCATACAGCAGGATTCAGGTACTGACTGTCCATTATCATTAGATTGAATTTCAATAAAATCAACCTATAAATCCATCTATTAACTGATTAACTGAACCCACATTCTCTAGAGCTGTAATCAATATGCTGATTGATCGACTGAAGTTATAGTCTTCAACAGCCAGAAAAGAATAAATAGACTTGTTGTAAATGTTATGATTTAACAAATAGAATACATAAGTATTAATAGCAGGGGTCAATAAGCAGATAATTATGTCAATTAGCAGACCAACTGTAAACTTCCTGTCATGTTAGTGTCTGTTTCTCTCACAGTAGCGAACAATCAGTTCAGTTGCAGCTGTTTACTGTAGAATTACATTTGCTTCACTGTATTACTGCATACTTATTATATCTAGTTGCTACCATATTAAAATAATTTTATGGCCAGGAAGCAGTTTTTTTAAAAAGTTCAAGTAAAAATGAAAAGATTTGTCATAATCTTACCCTCATGCAGCTTTTGAAGGCTTTCCAAAACAACCCAAGTGAACGAGACTGATGACTCAGTGGGGAGAAAAAAATTACCATAAAATGACTCTGAGTCCCTTTTTATGAAAGTGAATAAACTAAGTATAGATTGTTTTTTTTGTGTAATAACTTTGAACACTATCAAGTCTGAATTGCTTTACTTTTCAGGGTACAAAATTATGGATTATTATGGAATATTTGGGTGGAGGATCAGCCCTCGATTTGGTAAGTTTATTTAAGTCAATAACCAATTTAAAGATGATTGATTTGCAGGCCATTGTGACAGTTTTCTAATCTGAAAACGCTGTGTAAAATCTGACGCTCTTAATTTATCTTCTTGTCTAGTTGGAGCCAGGTGCCCTCGATGAAACACAGATCGCAACAATTCTGAGAGAAATCCTAAAGGGGCTCGAGTATCTGCACTCAGAAAAGAAAATCCACAGAGATATCAAAGGTAAGACTGACACACGTCATCGCCTTGACCTTTGTTTTAACACCAGGCTTGTAAATAATCTAATCTTGACAACATGTTCTTGTTAATAATGCTGAAGTGAGGCTTTAATTTGCATCCATGTTCACCAGCTGTTTTCTAAAGTAAATTAAACACCTCCCAGGATCTGGAATCATTAAAGATCACAGTTACACATGTCTCGTCAGTGCGACGTCTGTGATCAAATCCAAACACAAGGCAGATGACGTTAATTAGGCTCATTTCACAGCTGAATGTAAGTTCTGTACAGATCTGTGATCAAACAGCAGCAAGTCCATGTTGCCGTGAGAAGAGCTGTGAAAACAAGAGCTTCATACAGCTTTTGTTTTCTGTATTGTCTCCCAGTTCCTGTATGGAGAGGAGTACTGGTCTCCAGCAGAGTGCTCCTCCACTTCTGTCGTACTCCTTCCACTTTCCCTGTCCCGGGTCTTTGTGATGCAAATGAACACACTTAAAAAGCTTTTTAGAAACCTGATTAATAGATGACATAGTCAAAAAAATGAGGTGTTTCCAACAGAGAGATACCATTTCAGAAATCAGGTTAAGACTTTGCATCATTTAAATGCCGAATGTTCATTTAAACACTAAATGTTTTATAATGCATCCTTTTTATAATAGCTGTAAATGATTAATCTTATTGTTTGTTTGTTTGTTTGTTTAGCTGCCAACGTGTTGCTGGCAGAACAGGGTGACGTGAAGCTGGCTGATTTCGGAGTGGCGGGCCAGTTGACAGACACCCAGATAAAAAGAAACACATTTGTTGGTACTCCTTTCTGGATGGCACCTGAGGTCATAAAGCAGTCTGCCTATGATTCAAAGGTCAGTCATCACATTTTGTTTGTTTATTATGCAACAGAATCCCAAAGAAATTGGGAGTTTTGGGGAGCAGTAAATTGCTAACTAACTAACTAATTCATCTGATTATTATTTGCTCGATGAATCAATTCAACGTTTAGTTTGTGAAATGTTAAACAGTGAAAACATAGCATTCACAATTTCTCAGAGGCCACGGTGATGTCTTCAGTTTGCTTATTTTGTCTGACGAAGATCCTAAAATATTAACACACCGAGACAACGTTTGCATTTACTAGTATATCCTTTTAAGACCAGACGACGTGTTCATGCTTCTCCCTTTAGAGCCAGATGCGACATGAGCACATTTGAGATGATGTCATCGTTTTCAAGACACATGACCGATGAAATGCATTGTGATTCACTAAAATACACGTGGGAAAGGCGAAATGCATTATGGAATGCCTTTTTTGTTGTGTGTTTGTTTTTTTCAGCACTCTCAGTCCATCTTAGCCTCAGGTTTTAGGAGATTGTTTTCAAACAATGCTTTAGCATTTAGAATTTTTTTTTTTTTTTTTTACAAGGTGCCTTAGGTCATAATGGGTTAAGATACTCACTTTGCTGTCATATATGACAAGGAAAGACAGGAAATCATCACATTTGAGAAGCTGGAACCATCAAATATTTGGCATTTTTGCTGCCAATTAATTTTCTGACTAATTGCTGCAGCTCTGTTTTATACCAAAAAGGATGTAAACTGAACTGCGTGTGTCTGTGTGTCTATGTGGCTGACAGCTCAGTCACTCTGCGTTCAGCTCAGTCAGAAAAGAATAAAGTAGGTTTACCACATTAGCTGGGCTGAACTGAACATCTGGAGTAGTGGGAGGTTTTCTATCAGATGTTTTATTTTATTGTTGTTGGCCTGTGGGTCA
This sequence comes from Thunnus maccoyii, assembly GCF_910596095.1. NCBI lineage: Eukaryota > Metazoa > Chordata > Actinopteri > Scombriformes > Scombridae > Thunnus > Thunnus maccoyii. The sequence continues at coordinate 19,000,539 of NC_056543.1, read as the reverse complement.
GCAGTGACTCCAGCAGCTTATTGTTGGGTGGAGGGAAAAAGAAAGACCAGTAATAGTGTTTTGGCAGTGGCCTCATAACGCATGTCAGCTGAACAAAATCAAATGTGTCACCCGATTCAAAATGATTACCGTGTCAAGTGTCAAACCCACTTTGGTGACCTAGCGTCTCTACGAAGGATGGAATCACTGATGTATGAAAATCAGTTTACAGACTTCCTTTAGTGAAAGACAAATACAGGAAACAGACGTGTGCAGGTGAGCGAGCTGATAGAGAAGGAGAGGACATGTGAAACCGCAACTTGGCTTAATTTGGTTATCATGTATTGTGACTGTAATTCTTTGGTTTTTACTGTGAAGTGTATGAAACTAGAGATGCAGACCGGAGTCTCTGCAAACACTGATAACCTGTTTTTAATCTGTGACAGCTGAGGGTTGACACACATGTCCTGTATGGTAAAACAGAGATATGTTGTCTCTACTGTCAGCATCAATATAACCAGAATCAACATATAAAATGGTGATTAAGAACGTTTTGTGTTCCCAAATGACCTTTTTGTCTCTCTTTTTATTGCTCTGTCGATTGTGGTGTGCTTGCTTTTAGTTGTTTTTTTTTTTTTTTTAGTTTTAAGCACTTTTACAGAATTTCTAGAGTAGAAATGAGCGTGTACATATTTTAAGAATAACCACAATATGAGTCAGTGTGGCTTGTTAGCACAACCAGTATGTCACAGTCTTATGTTTGCAGAGCTTCCTCAAATAAACCAATGATACTTCAGTCAGCCACGTTTAACTGTCATTTCTCACAGCGTTCTGTCAGAGTGTGTGTTTGTGGCGCAGCGTGTGAGATTCTGCTGTTTTATAATAACAGGATCTGTTTTGTTCCAATGTCTTTTGCTTTATAGGCAGACATCTGGTCATTAGGAATAACAGCAATAGAACTGGCTAAAGGAGAGCCGCCCCACTCAGAGCTCCATCCCATGAAGGTCTTATTCCTCATCCCAAAGAACAATCCACCCACACTGGAAGGAAACTACAGTAAACCACTTAAAGAATTTGTGGAAGCCTGTTTAAACAAGGAGCCTAGTTTTGTAAGTTGAAAAGACTTGTGTCTTTACCTTTTACACAAATAAAAGAAGCTGTGCTTTTAATATTCACTGTTAAGTTTGTTCTGTGTGTTTTCCTTAGAGGCCAACTGCCAAAGAGCTGTTAAAACATAAGTTGATTGTAAGGCATGCCAAAAAGACGTCCTATCTGACAGAGTTGATTGACAGATACAAGAGGTGGAAAGCAGAGCGGTCTCGGGATGAATCCAGCTCTGATGAATCTGATGAGTAAGTTGTCTGTACTGTCATCTTCCAGTTCAGTGGGGGGGGGGAGGGAGGAGGGGGGCATTTTCAGATTTACACTCTGAAGCTAAATCTAGCAACTGTGAATACGCCTGTGATTTTCCTGAAATGCTGTGTCACTGCAGGGAGCCACATGGTCAGGCATCTGGAGGCGATGACTCCGGCAATGATGACTGGATCTTTAACACCATCAGGGAGAAAGACATGAAAAAGCTTCAGAATGGAGCTCCGCAGCCTGCAGAGCTCGAAAGGAAAGAGGTAGGACTGTACACCATTATAGAGGAGAAAGTGTAAATCAGTATCTCATGTGTCAAATGTCTCTCCCATTTCTCTTCTCACCTTTTTAAAATCATACTTTTTTTTTCCAGGAGAAAGAGACTCCAAAGAGGCCTTTGTCACAAAGCTTATCAACAATCTTCTCTCCACTGTTTTCTGAGGTAAAGACACTTGTATGTCGCACCAAAATAAAACAATCTCATCACTAATATGAGTGGTTTGAAGCTAACTGTGTTGTAAATAAGTAGCACTCTGCAAATATAATAATTTGGCAGGTCACATTGTACTGATGGCTAAAACGCTGTGTCATTGTTGCAGTTGAAAGACAAGGGTGAGACGAGTAATGGCAAGCCAGAGGCTGCAGAGGAGCTGCGGGAGGCCATTTTCCTGGCAGAAGAGACACATCCGGGGATCTGTGACTCCCTGGTGGCTGAACTAGTGCAGAGACTTCAGAGGTAATGGAAGTTCATATTTCTACTTCCCACTGTATTGTATTTTTATTTCTATTTTGTCAAAGTCCAGTGAAATTGTACACTTACTTCCTGAATGTGATGTATTTCCAGTCAGTTGGGATCCATTTTAAGTGTGAACTAATGGGTTTTAAGTTATGGAGGCGTTGTAATTTAACAGGAAGTGAATGTACAAAAAAGTGTGATTCATTTAGTTGTTACATGTATTAGTGCAGCATGAGCTCATAACTAAAGATGCCCTGTTTTACAGATAGTAATAGTGTTCCTGGTCGCTCGGGTGCTCGTTTCATGAGATCTTAAAGGGCATCTAGAGATGAAACTGTTGGTCTGTCAGTCCTATACTTTGGTCCGAAGTGAAATACCTTTGCAGCATTGAATGGGTTGCATGGATTACAGATGTTCACCTCTTTTTTATCCATCCAACTGTTTTGTTTTCTGGTGTATTACAGCATCTCGTGCCGCTAGCATGACTCAAGACTTTGTTTTAACCCAAGGCCTCTTCAGAGGGTAAACATTAACCTGTTTTTTTTCCCTCTCGTGTTTGTCAGGTTTTCTGCGCCTCAGGCTGCCACCACTCAGTAAGAGGAGCTACGTCCAGCTCCGCTCTAATTTTCCACCCTGGTGGCAGCAGTCAGATCTTTTCATCTGACCTCCACAAGCCGGGATGAAGTCTCCCTGGAAGGTCCCCATCACTCATTTGCCTGAAGCAAATCCTGGCCTACTTAATGTCTGTTTATACGCTCGCACACCACCAGAGGGTCCTATTCAGGACAGTCAGCCGGCCAGTCACTGAGCTGCCACTCTGACTGCCACCTGCTGTAAGATGTCCCTTCTCAATACCTCCTTCACAACTGTTTTTTTATTTTGAGGGTGGAGTTAGCTGTCTTTCTGCAAGGACTCTGAGTTTGTTTGTTTTTTTTTTGGTTTTTGGCGAGTTTGTGGCTTAATCACAAAGGTTTACACTCAGCAGCATCCTTTTGGAGAAAGTATCTTGCTTAATTAATTGTGTGCATGTGTGTGTGTGTACGTGTGTGTGTGTGTGTGTGTGTGTGTGTGTGTGTGTGTGCAGCTGTGCGCGATATCCTGTGAAATGTGTGGTGAAGAGTGACGAGTGGGTTGAAGCATTCTATTGAAAACTCAGGTATCCTGCTTTAAGTGGATCGGGTCCTCGGGGAGACGGAAAGAGCTCAATAGGGTGGTTGTACAGACTTGTAAATAAGCTAATTTCTACAGATTACTGATTAAAAAAAAATGGATTAATTGTAATGGAACCACTGTGTACAAATGGCCAAATGCAAAACTGTAAATAATAGTTGTGAGGTAAATATTTTGAGACAAAAATGGCCATAAATGAGATTGCCTTGCCTTTGTACTTGTTCTTTTGTATATCGGTCTTTGATTTCTCCAGTTGTAAAACTTTTTAAGTACTCATCCAGTGAATGAAAATGGCTGCCCTCTATCATGTTTTACTATTGATTTATTATATATTTCTTAAATCTCTTTGATATTTAGTTTCACTCTCTTATGCTGTGGCTGTAATAATGTTGGAGAATGTAAAAAAAAACAAAAAAAAACAAACAAAAAAAAAAAAGACAAAATGGCTGGATCGCTCAAGCCCCCACCAGTTTGAAACACTGGACGCTCTGATTTCACAAGGCCTCAAGTTGGTTTGTTGAACCTTGCCTCATTCCTTTTTTCTTTTCTTTTTTTTTTTTAAAATGCTGTGTGTGTGATTGATTGGTAAGATAAACTGAGGTTTTCGTCCATTCATTCCATTAACAGGGCAGTACCATCATCTAGTTTCTAAAAATCAGCAGACTCTGTTAGTCTTCCTAGGAGCTGCAGTGGTACTATCTTATCTCCTCAGCGTACCTACAGCTTTAAATTGCACTTCAAGTATAAATGCCTTCGACTATAAACAAAGTAGCCATAAAACAGTAGCATGAGACTTACAGTATTTTGCAGGTATGACCCGTGCTATCTGGGACAAAGACCACCTGGGGGGTCTCACAGCTGGTCGTGCGGTGGCCGTATCTTTCCATTGGGATTTGTGTGATTCAAGATGCAGGCGACACATTTTTTCTTTTCGGTTGTACAGTAAATGCATATAGACCTAGACACTGCTCTCAGATGTAAATATTAACACGAAGGTGTTCAGAGACCAGCGGCACCGCTACTACTTCTGACTGTAGTTTAAAAGGAACGTGCATGATAGTATAACAGTATAAATAAAGCCTATTGGTCGGCCTGAGCGGTATGCGTTGTAGCATACTCCTACAGGACTGGAGGATCGTTGAGTCCTGACCACAGTTGAATCAGCCTTAGAGTATTTGTGATGAATGGGATGAATAGTATCAGCTTTAAAAATGTTAATTCAGAAGTTTTTGTTGTGATTTATTTTATTTTCTTCTCTTCCCCCCCTCTGGCATTAAAAATGCAAATGCAGCAATACTTTAAAAGATCAAAAATATTTCATTCCTTGCCAGAAACATGAGTTCATGAACAAACCGACTCATTTTACTCCTCGGAGACGAAAGGGAGTCGGATGATGTATTCTTCTCGCCATGGGGCGAAACACGGCACACAGTATCATATAAACAGAACATTCCCTGCAAAGTTATCTGAATACATCACAGTTTTCTCTTCTCTGCTTACTGATTGTGGTCAAATACACAGTTGAGTTAGTAAAAAAGTCAAATACTTTCTTTTTTACAAATATAACGTCAAGAAAAGGTACCAGAATGCTACTTCAGTTATTTCCTTATTTCTGCTCTTCTCAGCTCCCATTGAGACTTTTCATGTGCAATGTGCCATGTAAGCCCTCCACCCCAAACTCAGACAAATTCAATACAATTTGCACCTTTTTACATGGTCTGATATGACTCGGTATCTTTTTATGTGTTGCACTTTGTAGATTTTCTTTTGGTTTTCAAAAAATATGGTACTTAACAAGGCTACAATGTTATGTTGCAGTTACACCAGTTTTATTGTCTTTTTTTTTTTTTTTTCTCCCCCTTTTGTGTTGTATGGCAATAAAGCAGTGTGATCGCCAGGAGTAATTTCTTAGCACAAGTAGGCATATATTAAACTATTTTTATAACCCAAAAGAGCAGTATTATGTAATAGAGGGAGTCTGTGACGTGTTTAAAAGTATCAGTAAACACTGGATAGCAATCACTAAAAATGTACATTTTCATTTTGTGTGACATTGCTGGCAGTTTATAGTCCAGTATACATGTTTGCAAATTCAGGACAGTGCTGTTGGATTTATTGGAAGTTGTCAAATGATTATGGAAAACAAATAAAAATCCAGTACATATTTGAAGAACATTTTTTTGCCATTGTTTCACTAAGTCAAACCTCTTAACTCATTTGAGACATTGAGCTTTTTAAATTTTATGTGATTCACAACAGTAAAACTGCCTCTTTCAACCCACGATGTCTCCAGAAAGTACGTGTTGTGGTGCTGTAAGGAAATCAGACTGACCTGCACACAATAACCGAGTTTTTAAAATACACTAATTAATCTTTAATGGAGAGATGAAATCATCTGAATCGATGAGTAAAGCCTTCGCCCTTGGGCAGTGACATTCTGCTCCAATTGAATGCCTTAAATGCATCCAAGTTATTTTGAACGTCTCTCCAGCTTGAGTTTTAAGAAGCAGGGATAACAATTAATGAAGGCAGATTCTTAGCAACAACATCAGAGTGTTTGATTGATCTTCAAGTTGAACAGTAAAGGTGTGCTTAGCCAAACCAGGAAGCTAAAAGTAGAGCAGGATGAAAGATAATTTCAGGCTGATTAACAAAGCTGTAATTGTTGAAAATTATCTCCATGAAGTATCTCAGACTCAGAGTTGAATAAAACATTTCTTGAGTTTTGATTTTGTAAAATACAATGTATTTATATGTAATTGTTGACAAATTCTTAATAGAATTAATATTTTTTGGCTGCAATGTCCCTATCAAAGGCACTTTCACACCTCTGTGTTTAAACTACGATTAACTTGGATCTCAATGATCTCTTAAAAGATGTGATTCTATCACATTTATATTAATTTTTTGGTTCAAACTTAATTCTCACCTTGGAAACAAGTTTTACTTACTTTTACTTTCGTTCATATCACATGGTCTTCATCTGCTGATGGAGTTGCACAGTTGTAATGAAACCGCAGATGTCCACGTTTCCGTTTCTTTTAGCACCTCATGACCCTCTTGTTCACTGTGGCTTTAAAACCGACGAGGCAAATTTCCAACTGATGATGAAGATCATATGATATGATCAAAAGCCCCAGAACAGCTACTAAATGGACCTCATGTTAAGAATATTTTTCTCTGCTTTTTTTTGAGCAGCTTTTAAAATTGAGATATAAAATCAGTGTATATGGAAGTTTTCCAGTCGCTCGTGTGAAGTAACCTGATAGGACGGGTCTGATCAAGTCCATTCAGGCTTGATTAATTATCCATCTGCATGTTCAAAATTTTTAATTTTCATATTTAACTGAATTTACGCCACCAATCCTATGAGTAGTTTAATTTTTTAAATCTGAACTTAACCAAAGCAATTCAAGCTACTTGAACAGTTTTTTCAATCTTTGAACCCTAAAATATTTCTGAAAATGAAATCCATCTGCTGAGAAAGACCATATGATACAACCAAACGCTTCGGGAAATGCTACTAAGTGGAATTTATGGTGAGATTATCCATTTAAAATCCATGTTGTTGATATTACACAGCTTATTGTAATTGACATTTTAAAGAGGAGAATCTAAACCACATAAACTGAGATAAATGATGTTTAAAGTAAAATATTAAAATATTATAAATTGTACATTTATAATTTCTAAGGAACTAGTAGAATAAAAACAGCAAACTGTGTCAGCAAATACCTCACAGCAAGTTTTATTTATACATCCAAAAACAAAAGATCAAATTTCTCACACTATATACAGATATTACATACAGTGTTTGTACACATATTACATAATTTGTACACAAGAAAAATATACATAAAAATGTAAACCTTTGTATACAAAAAATACCTTAGACAAATTAAACAAGACCAATAACAAAAGGTGACTAGATTAGCTCATCCTATCTTTAAAAACAGTAATACAGTACATTCAATGAATATAGGAATTTGTCAGCCATCTCTGAATTCAAGCAGTTACATGTGCCTACGAGCCCTGTTCATTTTGTTCTACGTGGTTGTCAGGAGAGTAAACTGGTGCAACTAATCTCATGCTATGTGGGTACAGCAGTATTGCCTTGCTTATTTCAAACAAACATTTTCATCCAAACAGATTTTTTTTTTGTTGTTTTTTGTTGGTTTTTTTCTTTAGGGGGCACCCTTCATGACTTTAAGTGACAACGCTGCAGTCGCTGAGAAGCCCAGTCGTCTCTGGCGGAGCTACGGGTTTTACACGCAATAATGTGTTTTCTCTTTGGAAAGGAGAGACAGAACTGGGCCTTCTCACAGCTGGAAATGGGGGGGTCTGGTGCAGGCTCAGAGCTGGTAATGATGGCCGCTGTTAATTCAATGAGCGTCCAAGCAATAAAAGAAAAAAAAAAAAAAAAAAAGGCAAGACAGACACGGGACATGTGAAACACCACCGGCCTCATCCACTCAATTCTGTGCAAATCTGTGTTGAAATACAACATCCGTTGATCTGTTTTCCTCCAGGAAATGAAATGGCAATGCATATATTCCTGTTTCATATCACCAAGCATCAAGCCTTTGACCATAATCTTATATTAATATTATGCTCTCACACAAACGGTCGCTGCCCCATGCAATCTTAGACTTTTAGCAGGTGTTTAATAGCTATCAAAAATATTCTCCATCAGAATATTATTAAATACATAATGACAACATACACAGCTTCAAAGAGAACGTACAACCATTTTGATAGCCATTAAAAACAATAGACTTGATCTACAAGACACAGGTTCCACTGAATACTACTCAATAATTCACCAACAAACCCCAAGATAGAGATTGCTACTCTATATACCTAATACTCAACAATGTCTGACAAGCTGTCATATGTCTAATATAATATCTATCAAAAGCCATGGTTGTACTGCTGTATTAGGAGCTCTCAGGTGGCCTAAAAATTAACATCAGACCCCAGGTTTGCATCATTTACCTTAAAATCATTTTATTATGGAGTTGTAGAGTAAAACAGACAGTGCTATACCTCGCATGTGCGCAGCACACCAATCTATACCATAATATTACACCTGCCTGGTGAGTAAAATATGAATCTTCAATACAAATCGACTAAGCAGTGGAGTCCCAAAACTGAATTAGCCTTTTATGAGACATGCAAGACTATTGTATATGGGGACCAGAGAGCACCTTTGAGAGTAGACACTTAAAAGTCCCTGGATTACGCCTTCATCATCCTTCAACACTGAAGCTCATTTATTAGCCTTAGAAATCGACTCAAGTGTGACCCGAGCGAAGAGGTTGGGCTGACCTGATCACTGGTCTCTACAGGCTCTAGTTCAGAGTGAAATTCTTATAGAGACCAAAATATATTCCTGATCCACATCAGACTGGATTCACCGAGTGAAGCTACATGTAATGAGACCAATAAAATACCTTACAATGCTAGATTTATGTTAATGTGTTTATTGCTTTAAGAAACTATATTTACCTTCAAGTGTCTACTGGGCCACTCAGTCCCGCAACCAATGGTGAGGTCAGAGATTTTAACGTCTGAGCAAACCAATAAATGAGCACATATACAGTATACACAATATAAAAACAACATTTTAAAAGTATTTTGGTAAATTTATATGACTGTGAAATCTGACTCATTAAGATTCTATATCATGATAACGGTTAAATAGCTTGAAACATAATGGGTCACAAATATCACGATCTGCACTCTTGTTTTTCAAAGGGTTGACAGAAGCAGTGTATGAAACAGATGCAAAAATAAAAATGCAATGGCCATCTGAGCAAGGCAGGGTACACTTGATCATTTAAAGACAGGACTGAACCGGCAAAGCAAACGAAACCGACCACTGATTGAGGATTCTACGTCAATAGATTCTGAGCGCTGTGACACAGATAATCTCTGCTAAAGGTCCTTCTGCCAATTTTCACCCGTTTATTTCATCACAAAATCTGTCTGTGACTGTAACCCCCAACTGACGAAACCACAAGGCATCAAACAAGTGGACTCACACTGACTTAGAATCCCAGAGACCATCTGGCTACAGAATAAAAGAATGAAAATAGAAAATATTGAGGAAAATCTGAGGTTGTGCAAATTCATTATCAAATAGTGCACGATTACCACATTGCACACATGTAGCAGACGAGGGAAGGGTGGTCAATCAGAAGCCAGTCGAGTGGATTGTAAGTGACTGTGAGTCCACAGACCATCACGCAGCCGCTGCAGGCTGCCTGCTCTCATTTACTTTGCGTGAAGGGTGGTGTGGCGCTGTTGGCACTTGCAGCGGTGGCACTAACTATGGAAAAGCCAGCGGGGGGTGCTGTGGAGCTGTGGCTGGGTTGCACGTCTTTCGGGATGCCACTGTGGGAGGCCAATTGATGGCCAAAGGCCGCGCTGAACTGAGGGAGCTGTTGCTTGGGCTGTGTGGAGGTCAGGGGATCGTGTGAAGAGGATGGCAGGGAGGACGAGGGGGCAGGGGGTGTCGATAAGCCTGTCAAGCCACTCTGAGGCATCGCCGAGAGAGCAGCCATGGGCTGCAGCGTCACAGAGTGGGTGGTGGCGGGGGGAGTGGACAGGGAAGTGGATATGAGATGACTTTCTGATCCGATGAGATTGCCAAACTGCGTGGGATCGGTGAGGGGGAGAGGGAGATTGTTCCATGATGAGCGTGGGGGTCCTGGTACACCGCTAAGAGGGACTTCCAGCAGCAGAGGGGTGTCTGTCTGGAAGGAGCTGGCATGGGGCGAAGATATTTGGTCACTGTATGGGGATGGCACATGCTCACTGCTGTAGTGGCTGCCTTGGGGAGATGATGTGGGAGCGTCTGACTTGGCCAAGACGTGGGACGTGTGCGTCCGGGAAAACGTTCGCTCTGTCAGGGAGGTCTGAGTGAGCAGGGAGGTGGTGGAGGGGGCTACTGTAGAAGAAGATGAGGTCAGGTTAGAGCCCGATGTTGGGGGCTGGTTAGTGGGCTGAGATGGTGGCGAGGGGGGAAAGTGACCCCCTGTGGACTGCAATAGATTGTCCTCCAGCTCGAGGCTGGTGAAGTTCTCTGTCGGGATGCGGCTGTTGAGCAGGTCCCCCATGCCCCCCGGCTGGACTGGACCAGGGAACACAGACATGGCTCGGTGGTCCACTCCTTCTGAAGGGGCCAGGTCTCCCATGGAGGTCAGGCACACCAAGGAGTCTGGGTAGGACCCCATAGCCTGCAGTGCACGCACCAGCTCCTCAGCCTCCTCCGTGGTGGGCAGTAGCTCCCCGTTCTTACCTACACACACACACAACATTTATCATTACTAAAATCACAGACCAAGAAGACTTTTGGTGTACACATGAAATGTATAATAGTGCATAAGAATGTGTTTTAAGACAACCTTCAAACAAATCAAAGTCCTGCAGGTCGTCAGGTAATCTGGGTAACACGTCAGAGAAATCCTCCTGGTTTAGTTCAAGGTCATTTGGAATGTCTGCCATTTCATTGGTGATATCGTCAGGAAGCTCTTCTGTACTCAGGTCTGGAGTTGAAGGGCTCCTGCCACAAAGATGAGATGAGAGAGCTTAGAAAAAAAATACAACAAGCCGCTGTTGTAAGTTACATGTGAAGAACATGTGACCTGAGAGCCTCTGAATGAGACACTGGATCTCCACACACACTAAATTTTTCAACTCAACAGTGTAAAGGTTTAACAGAGAGACAGGTGTAGCAGACCTGATGCTGGCCTGTGAGGGCATTGCTAGGCTTGTAGAAGGCATTCCCAGGTTCCCCTGTGGCAATGCTGGAGGGATGGGTTTCTGAGGCCTCCATGGCCCTCTCCTCCTCTTCTTCTTGTGTTTTTTGGTGAGCGCCGGTGGTTTGGTCTTTTTACGTGGCTTGCGCTGTTGCTGCTGCTGGTGCTGCACTCGTCTGTTACCATCCCCACGCAGGAAGTTATCCTGTGTGAAACGTATGGGAGAGCTTTGAGTCTTGACTCACAATAACGTAAGCCTGTGTGAAATCAAGCAGAGCGATCAATCAATAAAGAGAACTTTTAACATTGGACTCACCATCTTTTTGGCATGCTCTTCGCAGAGTGGTGTCTGGTGCGTGATGTCAAACACAGGGATGGAGCACTGCTGACCATCCGCAAATTTGGCTGTGCAACTAGCAAAGAGCTGCTGGGAACGATTCAACAGAATGTCTACAGACAACAGTAAAGGAAATAACACAATACGCTTGATAGAGGGCGTGAGATCATGATACTCCATCACGAGGGGATACATCACAGCATCTGGTTTTTAAAAATACATGCAATAAAACCATATTTTCCAACCTCAGTGGATAACAGAATCACAGCGATTGTGCTGCGCTTGTAGCAACCAGCTGTACAATCGGTGGAACTGTGCAAAGGATACGCTGAAAACAGTGTTGAGTGAAGGGCAGAGCTCTGTTGTTGCAGGCCTGGCCCTTTGTGCTGCCTGTGCAGGTCCCTGTATCTGTGTTCTGCTGCTTTGCTGGAGCCACACTGTAGAGACATTCAGATCCAGGATTGAGTGAAAACAACTGCAACACAACTACTGGGCAATGCCACTTGTGTGATGCTTTGTACGTTTCAAATAAGAAGGTGAACACTGCATGAAAATAAGATAGTAACAAGTAAGTCATAAATGCAGCACACATTTTGAATCGCACCAAAACTGAATTTCAGCCTTCCATTATTAATGCAAGGTGTGTGATGGCAGGTATGTCACCATGTTAACCCAGCTGGTACGTATTAGCACTTGGGGTCCTGATCTGATTGCATTCACATCAGTCCTAAGAGAACAAAACTGACAAACGTGACAGTTGTGAGAATACCTTGAAGAGCTTCGAGAGGCACCACGCAACTCCTGGATCAGCTGGCCCGCGCAGTCAGGGTTTTTACTGGCAGCGTGCAGCAAGGCTTTGCGGAAGGCATAGCGATATCTCTTCTGGCGGATACTTGCCCTCTCCTGCCTGCACATGTGCTTGTATTTCTCCTGGAGGTACGAGCAAAGCCTAAGTAGTCGTGTTCTCCGAGACGAACCGCCATCGTCTTCCAACCTATTTAGGAAACAAATCAATTAGCGATCATGATGACGAAACATCAGTTTAAGTTTATGCTGTAAGGTGAAGTATTCAGACACCAACCCATTCTGTGGTCTCCAAGAGTTCTGACAGGGAACAAATCTATCTGTGTCCTCCTCCTCCTCTTCATCGTCATCATCAGCACTGTCCTCTGACCAGTCCAAACCTGGAAGAGAACTTGTTAGAACAGCTCATCTGTCTTAACAGGCTCATATCTCAGTAGCTACTGTTTATCAAGAATATCTTACAAAGTGGATTTAAAAAGTACAGCAAAACACACTGAGTTTGAAAAGTGGTGGTAAAAACATTAAAATGAGGCACCTAGATGAGGAAAGAGGTCTCCATGCTCCCGGTGTCTCTTGGCACAGAGCTGCACCAGATGTTGCAACCTGGCCAGGCAGCTGGCAGAAGGTGAAAAGGCAGCGGGACGCATGACAACCAAGTGTGTAGCAGTGAAAGGCATTTTCCTGCTGAGTGATGGCCCAGAAGGTTGCACTGGACTGGGTGCTGCATTAGCAGGCATCCCTGGAGGCAGAAAGTTGACTGTCTGAGGTGGTGGTGGATTGCATAATAAACCCTGCTGCTGTCCTGGGAAGATGAAGGAAGTCACGCTGGAGTGCTGAGGCGGCTGGAGAAGACCTGACTGCTGCCGTGGGAGATGAGTGTTGAGCGGTGACGAGGGGTGGACACGGGGGACGGGGGAGGGGCTAAAGTGCTCAGGAGGTGGCTGGAAGAGGTCCGTGTCATGGCAGAGTTTCTGGTTAAGCACCAGCCGACTCTGTAATTTCTTCTTGATGGCGTTGCTCTTCCGAGGAGTGCCCACCTCCTCCCCGTCTGTGTCGTCCTCATAAAAGGCAAAAGGGTCCAGGAGTTCCCCATCAGGAAGGGGTAACAGGCGTGTACATGGGGGAGATGGTGGAAGTTCATCTAGACCATTGGAAGCTTTCAGAGCTAAAGAGGGCACAGTTATGTTGAGAGCCACTGACTCCAGGTGAGCCCGCGAGCGCATATCCTCCAAAGCATCATGTTTCTTTTTCCGCTCCTTCTTGGGGATAAAGCCGAGAACCTGCAGGTGACTGTTGCAGTATCTAGAAAACAGGAGCACATCTTCAACATGCTGCACACACATATGAGTGATATCTGTTCTGTACAGCAGAGTTAAATCTGCCACACTCACGCACACAAACATACACACCTGCGGTCCTCAGACTTTGGGATGGGGTTGGTACATCGCTGGCTGTTGTACTTGGCCACATATTCACATTGCTTGAAGGGGGCCGTCTTATCCTCCAGAACGTGCCGGATACAGAAAGCATAGCCATTTAGTCTGCGCTGCTTGCACAGCTTTGGGCTGTACGAGCACAACGGCTTATTGTCCACCTCTGAGAAGTGTATGTGTTTGCCTTCATACATCACGTGACTCTTGTCCTTGACAACATCAGCTGATGGGATAAAGTCAGGGAAAAACCAAGAATTACATCACTAACACTTCATACTGAGGAGGTAACCATGCCTGCATATGCAGGGTTAAGAGGCAGGGAAATATTAGTCACTTTAACAACAGGTGACTGTTTAGTCAGTCCTTCGCTATTCTAGGTATTCAGTGAGATCACGTATTCAGTAAGTTGTCATAATTCTACAACATGAACTGCTGCTTCAATATGTTTACTATCATGTCAAAAATTACATTTCAGTTGCTACTGCGTTCATCATTTGATTATTTGTCTATTGAAATACTATACAAGTCTATAATTTGCATTTTGAACCCTGTATTATGGTTAATTTTTAAATACTTAATTTAGGGCATTGCAGTCTGGACAAACTCTGGCTAGTTGCCTTCACACCCTCTGATTTTCAGTCACAAAATCTCTCATGGAGAGACTGGTGTTAAACAGAGGGTCTGTCATTTTATTCAACAGTCCATTCAACTATCCTTAAAGCTTATATGACAGTAGTAAGGCTCTGCATATTGCAAGACATCGGTCTGCTTGTACACGGAAAAAGTAAAGCCAGAAATACTCGCTCGAGTGTAGTCATCATTACAGGGCGAGCTGAAAACTCAACTAGAAACAAGAAACGTGTATAGTGCTTTTTTTAAAAGAAGAATGTAGCGCTTATTAATAATAAACAAATGTAATGCTACAAGTAACGTTATATATACCGCAATGCCAATCTACAGTAGTATCTCAGCCGCTATCTTTCACTTTCATTATGGTATTTTTTTTTAGTTAGTTTTGAGCGCGCTACACTTCTGACACCTAAAGTATAAGTTGGATACACAAGGAGGGGTCGGCCAGGTGTCATTTATAACAAACTGGGTTAGGAATAACAACTTTAGGCTGGTTAGAGAAGGAGACCGAAACAGGCAGCAAACGGTGACTAACGTTAGCTTGCCAACATTAGCTTGGAGCCGATGGACAGATGTGAAACTTTATACTGAGGAATTATAAACGTATCTACATGTAACACATACCCGTGTCCTAACTCATAAGACACAACTGTACCTATTTTGAGGTCGAAATACATTTTATAAACATTGATCAGCCATTAAAACTCGGACACAAATGCTAGTTAGCTAACTAGCTATCGAAGCTAAAAACACAAATTAGTAGGCGGTAGCTAACCAGGAAACGGAAACATCAACGAATGGTAACACTATAAAAGGTCTATTTTCAGTTTAGTATCATTTAGAAAAATGTGAGCGTAATTATAACACACAAACAATAATTGATCGGCCCCAGTAGTGGCATTTTACAGTATGTAAACATGATACATTTATGGCTAAATACTTTCAAACAAAGGGTCTACATACGAGGCTTAGGGCCTGTCCCTGAAGGCCTCCGTAATAATCGATATAAATTATAGCCAATATCGATACATAATGTGACATTAGGCAGGTACAAGACTTAAAACTACCGACATAGCATAACTCTCCACACCTGCTTGAGGTACTGAGTCATTTGCTCAGATCACAAGTTATAAAATAAACGAGTCATTAAGAACGAGGCCTTTTAGCCTCGTTAGCCGGCGGCCTTGAGTAGTGGCCGCTCGCCCGATCGAAGCCAGTGCTAAACGGCCCGCTCAGAAATCGAGGCCGAGGCTGTGTGAGATCCCGCTTACCTTGAATTGGTATGGGCTGTGTAAGGTATTCGCTCCAGATAGACGGCCGAAATGTCTATTACAATCAGCTAGGCTATTTGTGCATCGATATTCGAGATAGAGTAGTAATAGTGATCTTCATCGAGCTCGGAATATCTTGAATTAAGGATGCATGTAAATAAAGGCTATCCAGAGCAAATTATAAGCAGAAGGTAGGCTTGCTCAGGATTTTTGTTGGATCCACAGCAGACTCCTCACAGCACCACTACAGGCACTGCGGGGACATGACAACAATCCGCTCAACAACAACAACCTCTCCTACCATATTGGAAATTCAACTTTGTTAAAAAATCCCCTACAGTGTTGAAGTGTTATGTCAAACTCTTTGTGGAAGACATTGCAGTTTGTGTAACGGGACATTGCCGTTTCCATTTTCCACATGTACAGACTATTTGGTTAAAACATATTGACAGAGAGGTCCGACTGAGTGTTTGAGTGTAAAATCCACCTGGACCACGGCTCTCATCCTCCATATGAATGAGTTATCAGTCCTGCTGCCACACTGTTGCCGACTGATGATGGACCACGTGCCAATCAGATACCAGAGCTCGAGACTGCAAAAGTGGAATCGATAACATACCAAAAACAGATCCACCCAAGGCACCAGCACATATATGATACTTTTAACATTTTCTTTTAAAAAAAAAAAAAAAAAAAAAAAAAAAAAAAAGAGCACAAACTTAAAGAGAGGGTTTGCAAAGATTCATTAGGCTTGCTACAGAAAACTGGTTTATTAAATATCATACTTACAGATAGCTACACTTGCAATATACCACAGAATTTAGGAAAATATAATTTAACACTTTTAATACTAGTTTTTTTTTTTTTTTTTTTTTTTTACAGGAAGACAAGATACTAGATTGTACTTTGGAGCATTTTAAACCTTTGGTCACACCTCCTAAAATGTGAATGCCCTAACAAGTGCAAACATAAACTGGTAAGGTGCATCTCTGGAGTTTTGGTAAACCTAAGCTTACGTCTTGATTCTGCAAGTATCACAAACACAAGTTTCAGCAGGTTAGTACAGTGTATAATGTGTATAGATGATGAGGCATCTACTATAGGAAAACAGCTGGTATAATAAAACACAATTGCAAGTAAGTGTGTTTCTAGGAATGTGCAAATACAGGAGTTGTGCGTATCATTTTTTCTTTTTCAAGACTTTCATTGTGCGTTGATTTTAGATTATTTAGCATATTTAGCATATGGCAGGCTCGTCTACAGCTTGTGCTCCCTCTTTGACGGCTTTCACACACTTGGCCATCGTCTGGGAGGCTCTGCTTATCGGATCTGTGGATAAAGGTTGAGAGCAGATTTAAAATTTGCATATTTAGAAGTTCAATTACCTGGATAAAAATTCTTAAAATTACATCTACCCTTTCTCTGTGATCTTTAAAATCGAACTTTTTTTTTTCAACACCAAAGCCTTTGTCTGTGTAATCTCATGATTCCAATTTGTTGTTGTTGTTATGAAACATGTTCTTGTTTTATGTAAATTTTGTTTTTGCTTTCACTAATTTCATTTACACCAGGTTTGGTCAAAGGAGAGACACTTGAATTGAGTACTAGTGGCCCACCTGTCATATAGAAGTCTTTCACAGTAATCTGTGGAGGGACTAAAGGTTCAGTTAGGACAGCCTGGTTCACTGCCTGAAAGAGATAAACCACATATCACCATCATCATGGAGAACAGCGCGGAGCAAATTCAATAAGCTAAACTAAAAATAATACTTTTATAGTGCCTTTTCTATAACAAACTAAACAGATGCTGAAGGAAGATAACAGCTTACCTTAGACAGTTCATTAGCCTGCTTAAAGTAGTTGGCCTCCTCAACGTCATCATATCGCACCAGATTTGGAGAAACCTCTGCCAGTCTCTCACGCACTTCATCAAGGGTGTCATAGGGCAGAGTCACTCCAGCAAGCTTAAATGAGGACAGAAAAATACTCATCATTTGGTCTCATTTCTTATTATTTATTACAACATGGACATCTAGTATTATAGTTCACCTCAGATATGGCTCTGATGATCCTCCAGTCCTCCCTGGCCATGCCTGGAGGAGTCACAGCCACTTTGGTCTGCTGGGCACGGCCCTCGGTGTTCACATAGGTGCTACATTTTTCAGTATATGCAGCTCCAGGAATTATGATATCAGCCATTGGTGCACCAACATCACCGTGGTGACCTGGGAAATTATAACACAGACCACTTATATTAAAGTTAACAAAACATATACAGATGGGTGACAAAGGAAAAACCAACATAAAGTTCCACTGGAACAGCTTCAATGCTCCTTGGGATAGATTGTACAAGTTTCTGCAGCTCAACTGGAGGGAATTCACTCATTTTGTGTTTGCTGTTTAACACAAAGTCCAAAATCTCCAACAGGTGTTTCATTGAGTTAAGATCTGGTTACTGTGAAAGCCAAAGTATATGATTCACATAATTTTAATACTCATCAAACACAGCTTCTTCCCCACTGCCATAAGGACCCTGCAATAATCTTTGCAATAATCCCTGCCTGATGCACCTGCATTTTAAATGTCATGTCAATGTATATACTGTCTGTAAATATTGTGTAAATTTACGTATATAGTCTGTTGTGCCAGTCCTGTGTTAAGCTGCTATCTGTTCTATGTCTGACACAGTGTTATGAGCTTCCCTATATGCTGTACCGAAAGCAAATTCCACCGACCTCGGTCGTGTGGTCATTAAATTGGTATTGAAGCCTCTGCATTTGTTATGTTTCTTCACTCATTTCAAGTTTTCTTCTCTCTGTGAATTATTTGTCAAGAATTACACCTCCTTTCTCAGATGCTATACATAAGTGTATGCAGATGAGAGATGCTACAGTAGAGCTTTTGCTGCTGTGAAGTAAAACAGCTGACCTTGATAAATTATGAAGCTATCCTTTGGAAGGTCTTGGCGAGTAATGCAGCCAGCATCAGCTCCTAGAAGGAACAGAACTTTCGGTGGGTTCTTTCGGATAGCCTCCACTCCTGGCTTATACCCAAGATCAAGCGCAGCCACTTGACTGGCGACCCTGAGGACGCAGCAAAACAGCACAGCATATATTACAGTAAACATCCCCATTGACAACCGTAATGCTATTGACGACTTTCCCCCTAATTTTCAAAGACAATGACCTGTGAAGCACATTGAGAACTTTCCAGGTTTCCTCCACTTCACTGCTGATGCGAGCATTCTGCGCAATAGTTGACACAGCGGCCATTATCGCAGCCCCATCTTCTCTTTGCAGGCAACTGCTGCCAACCACAACAACAGGATGCTTTGCTTTAGCCAAGACCTGCAAGGCGAGATAAATAAACAAAATTGGGAAGGGACATTCAAGTTGATTAATAACATTCATTGTATGACAAGAGTGCTCGAATGTTACCTGAGAGAATGGGTGAGTTCCTGACGCTATTTCTTGAAGAACCTTGGCAGACTCCCCAAGATGGTCATAGGTATAACTTAAATCCACCTCCCTTCCCACTAGAGCCACTTGCAGCTCATTGTGAAGCCAACTAAAACCGAGAGGCAAGTTCATATTAAACAACAGACATTTTTACTTAACATTCCTAAGATTTCAACATTTTTCAACAGTCAGAGATACTGTATTTCCCTTGCCTTTTTCTGATTCGTGCATTGAAAAGAGGAGCCTCATAGCGTGGGTTAGTCCCAACCAGAAGCAGGAGGTCAGCTTCCTCAATGCCAGCAATCCCAGTGTTAAGAAGATAGCTTGAACGCAGATCAGTTCTAAAAAAAAGCCAAGGTCAAAATAAGGAACCTCACATAAAATCTGCTTTGTACCAGTATCAGTTTTCCTCTCTGTATGTTCTTACCCTGCTCCAGTGATGGGGAACACCTCCTCAGTGCACAGGTTGTCACTATTCAAACGGTTCAGCAGGTCTTTCAGGGAAATGAGAGTCTCTGCGTCCACCAAGCCTCCAACAACAGCCGCAACATCATGTCCTGCAACTCCTTGCAGCTGTCAAATCAAACAGATGCTATTCAGGGAAGCCCGGGGTTGACATCACAGGTTGCAATTTAACCATATGCTGTTAGGAAAAGCTTAATCATCATAAATTACATACTGCTCCAGCAACTCGAGTCAGCACATCTTCCCAGGTTGTGGGCACCAACTGTCCAGACTCATTTTTCACCATTGGCTGGGTAAGCCTCTGCCGCTTAAGTCCATCATAGGCAAACCTGTCAGGAAGGAAGCGAGTGAGAGTTCCGCAGTGATTCAAAGATCATACACACATATGTGAAGGAACTTTGTGTGGTAAGGACCTGGTTTTGTCTGATATCCACTCCTCATTAATATCCTCATTAATACGAGGAAGGATTCTCATCACCTCACCGCCGCGAGTGCTCACAACAATGTTACTACCGACAGCATCCAGAACATCAATGGATTCAGTCTTCCTGTTGAAAACCAAAGAGATAACATGAGTGTAAAAAAATAACCTTTGACACCAAAAAGCTGATCATAATGTAGAGCACAATCCAAAAACCTGGTCTCCCAAGGGCGAGCAGTGAACGCATATGGTTTAGAGGTCAGGGCCCCCACTGGGCATATATCAATAACATTCCCAGATAACTCCGACATGAACATCTTCTCCACATAGGTCCCAATCTGCAGGTCATTGCCTCTGCCTGTGGTGCCCAGGTCCTCCACACCAGCAATCTCACTGGCAAAGCTGTAAAAGTGAAATACAAGTGTCGCATTTAGTTACACTTTGAAATTTACAACCGCATCTACTGTAGATGTCAAGCGTGACTCACCGCACGCAGCGAGTGCACTGGATACAACGAGTCATAATGGTTTTGATGAGTGGGCCAATGTTCTTGTCCTCCACAGCTCTTTTGCTCTCTGTGAAGCGGCTCCTGTCACTGCCAAACTGCATGGACTGGTCCTTTAAACAAAAACAGTTTTCAGTCTTCTTAATAAATCTTACAAACAAAACCATGTCTGTCATATATGCAATCAAGTTGATTAACAGGCATATGAGGAACACATCTACAGTGGAGGTGGTGATTTTCAAAACTACTATTTTTGATTTACCTGTAGATCACATTCTCCCCCTTGATCACAAATTGGACAATCTAATGGGTGGTTAGCCAGTAGGAACTCCATCACACCCTCTCTGTGTAAGATTAAACAACAATTTTGAATTTAATTGTTTCAGGTTACCTAACATAATAGAAATACAAGTGACCATTCTCCCACAAAAATATCATATCACTGCCTATTAGACAATTAGGTGTAATTATAGAACAATGTTAACTTTACAACCCAGCTACATCATCTTCAGTACACCACAAAGCCTGCAATGACTTTTAATTTTAAGGGTGAACCTACCTGGCCTTCCTTGTTTTGTCAGAGTTGGTTAAAATGTTCCAGCCCTTCATGACTGGCATAGCACAAGCTGCCACTGGCTGGAGGATTTAAAATATAATAATAATTAGGCGTAGCCCTGCCTTCAAATATTTAAAATTAACAAAGAAATACTAGACTTAAAGATTTGCATATCTACATAAATAAGACAACAAAAAAACATACCTTAGGAACTTTCTCTATCTCCACAAGACACATGCGACAGTTTCCAGCAACTGACAGGCGCTCATGGTAGCAGAAGCGAGGAATCTGCATGCCTACTTTCTCACATGCCTAGGACAAGAGATATTATGACTCGATATATCAACAAATTAGCTACATTATTCAGCACACAGAATCCATGAATTTGCCATGTTACCTGTAACACAGTGGTCCCTGGCTCCACCATGACAGGGATCCCATCCACAAACACCTCCACAAGGTTACTGGCGGCTGCTGTTGCTGTGGCTGCAGCGCGGACTTACAGCACAGACAGAAGACAGTTTTATGCAACACTTCTTTCATACAAGGACTGTTACTGGTAATTTTAATAAAGAAATCACTGCATATTACTATGAATTCATGGTGTTTCACAGTAATGACAAGTTACTGACACAACTGACTAAATTGAGCCAGCAACAGCCTGGCACCAAATGTGGTAGCTGGCAAATCTGTAATCCTGACTGTAATCCATCAGTGGAGCAAAGTGACAAGGCTTCTAGGCTTTGACAAATTTAGTGCTTGTACACAACAAACAAACTGGCTATTCTGCAGAAATACAAGACACATATTGTGAATAACGAAGGCACGGCCAATTGATCAGCTGATGAAGTGGCATATTGTTACCATTGTTAGTTGCAGCAGCGCCTCTTTTGGTAATTGCTGCTGGAAAAAGACTCCGGCTCACAACAGGCAAACGCAACATGCTGTAAAAGAGGCAGGAAGGCACATTATCTGTAAGGTTCATCTCTACTAGTTGACTTATTTCCAACAAACAACTATTTAAGATCATTATAGCTGATATATGGCGAACCGTGCAGCCCTCACACGATTACCAAAACAATAACAAAAGCAACGTTAGTGAGCTGAGGCTGCTGCGGCATGTTTAAAACAGCGTGTCTAAACATTTCAGGATGCAATGTACAATGCTTTACAGGTATAACTGAATATTTCACGTTTTTGACAACCCCACGTCAAGATAGAAATGTAACGAACTCTCACACAAACAGGAGCTAACTGGACAAATGATGCGCAAAGCTAATGTTGACAGCAAAGCTAGCAAAGGTTGATATATGACATGATGCTAACTGTGTCGGCTCGCGACATTGTCGTCATATTCCATCGTTGCTTAGTGATAAATATCGACTGAAACGTTAAATCTAAAAACCACCATTTTAACATAGTTTCTTACAAACAAGCTAACGTAACACACGTAACGTTAACGTCAACGGACTAACTAACGGTAAATGCTTCTCTAGTTTATTCTGATTTAACCACACATTTCAAACGTTCGTTTAATGGTAGAGTAAGGCTATACTATAAATTATCTAACGTTACATGCCAAACAATGTGTATTGATGAGGGCACTTACCTCGCCAGTGTTCTCATGAGACTGCCTACTACGCAGATTGCGCACCGTCTTTTCTGCTGCGTCACGGATTAAGTAATCCATTCTGTATACCATAATCCTCATTGGAAGGCTACTTTTCTGTAAATGCTGATCTAATGGTGCAGGTTTTCAACACTAACCTAACGCTTAAATCATGTACTCAGTGGTGGAGGGTAATTTAACGTTAACTAAGTACATTTACTCAAGTAGTGTACTTAAGTACAATTTTGAGGTACTTGTGTTTTACTTGGGTATTTCCTTTTTATGCTACTTTATACTTCCACTCTACTACATTTTAGAGGGAAATATTGTATTTTCTACCCCAATGCTTTTATTTAACAGCTTTAGTTACTTTTCAGATGAAGATTTGACACAATGGTTAATATGACAAGCACAACACATTGTTAAAGATGAAACCAGTGGTTTCCAACCTTTTTGGCTTTTACAAAAAGCAGTGTGTGGTCGGGGTCACATTTCAGATGTCTGAGTTGTTAACAGCTCCACCAAATACTGATTTTTCCCTCTAAAATACTCACATGGTTTCAATTCAATAAATGTTCAAATTATCCAATATTTCACCACAATTCAAAGATTATAGAATAAGTGCCAAAACTGAAGACAGATTTGTGTATCAGAACTTAGTTTTTTCTTCTTTCCTCTCCCATTAATCATCTCACGATCCCTCAGATTTATCTGGTGGCCCTTTGGAAGGACAATATGAGGGAAAAACTCAGATTTAAGATGTCAGTCATGGATTATTCCTTTTTTCAGCATATAATGGATCACTTTCAAGAGTACATGTCTTAAAATAAACAGTCTAGAGAGTTACAGGTCCACTAAAGTTGTTTATACATAAAGATGAGCATACTTAAACAAGAGCGTGCTGACTGTTGTTGTTGAAGAACGGTACAATATTTGCTTCCATCTGTTTGCATTTTCGTATCTGCAACTTTCCAGTCACAGGATGCTAACTAACCCAACAGTGATAACCACGATAAGTCAGAGTTCACCAGTAGGAAATAACAGGAAATGGCTGAAATTGTAAAGAGGCCCTCAGGAAAAGAAAGGAAAAGCACATCTGAATTTACATCAAGCGTGTGTCAATCCCCCCTGGAAATCTCATCTTTGTGTACGTGAAACTCAAGGCCAACTCTTTAATAAGGTTACAGGCTTTTATAACATCAAGTCAAACAATGCAAGGAAGACACTCAAACAAGGTACAGTTATGTGTTCAGAAAAACACAATAATTATATGCTATTTACTTGGAATATATTATAATAAAACATTTATACAACCCTCAGCTGGTTAAAAATCTTAAAATACATTAATAGGTGATTCTAGCAGCCAGTATAAAAATGTACAAAAACATAACAATGTTGACTACAATTAGATATCTGCGTCATATCTCATCTTTAAGCAGAGTAGCCTATTGTGCATTAGTGAGCAGATGCCCTTTGTTCAAAAGAGTACAACAATAAAAAATTCTGTATATATGTAAGATGCATTTCATTTAGGACTGTAATATTTTCAATATTGATTAATTTATCAATTATCTTCTAAGTTTATAAAAAAAATAGTGTAAAATGTTGATCACTTCTTATCTGACCAACAGTTATTAGCAAATCCTTACAACTGAGAAGCTGAAAGCAGAACATTTTTATTTTAAAAATTATGTAAAAAATGAACTGATTACCAAAATCGTTGCTGATTAATTATCTGTCGATCAACTAATTGACTATTTCAGCTCTAATTTTCATTTTGCCTCTTTTTCTGCAGGTTATGCAACAGAAAAATAAATGGAAAGATACAAACTCAGTGTGCATGGAGCATGTGCATACTTTTCCATCGAGAGTAATTGTCGGTTGAAGTGGGCATAACTCCGTCCAAATGAAACAAAATAGGAAAATCTTAACCCTACAGCTGGAAAGAACAGCTACGATAATCCTCCACATTTACGCCCAAATTATAGCCAGTCTCACCCTCATATTTTTCATGGACAACTACGAGAGTCCGTGGATGATTGTGATCATAGCTTTGACGACTCAAAGGGCTCCTCCGGTGAACTGTCCTGAGGAATCCCTGGCACAGTCTCAATTTCAGTGGCAGAGATTGACTGGCTGAACTCTCTTAGTGAGCTCTTTGTGATATCCAGGCACGCACGCTTCAGGATATGACGAACCTTTTTGCCCAGGAGCATATAGAGCAGGGGGTTAATGCAGCTGTTAAAAAAACCTAAGCTGGTGGCCAAAGGAAAGCCAGTTTTCAGTATGTAATGTAAGTAAAATGAGGAATGTATGGATAACTCCATCAAGCTGAAAGTGTGAAAAGGAGCCCAGCATAAAAAGAAGGCCAGAATCACTGCAGAGACTGTTTTGGAGAAGCTAGACAGGCGAACCAAGCCCTGAGATCGATTCACTTTGATTGTCAGAAGTATGCCTGTCACACATATAGCAGTAAACGGCAGAAGGAAGCCCACAGTGGTACGGATGACCACTATTATAATGTGTCTTACAGCTGCTGTGTGTGCATCCTGTGCGTGGAAGTTGTTGAAGCACACAATCTTGTCATGTACTTGCATGGTGTCGCGAAAGATCAGTGCAGGACAGCTCAAAGCGGCAGCTAGCGCCCATATGCAACCACATATCACCCAGGCTCTCTCTACAGTGCGATACCTTTGAGACCAGTTAAGGTGGACCAGAGAAACATATCTGTCTATACTGAGCACTGTGAGAAAAAGTACACTGGCATACATGTTCATCACAGACACAAATGAGTTAATCTTACACATGATCACACCAAAGTCCCAGTGGAAGTCCCGCAGTATGTAATCAATGTAGAAGGGTAGAAAAAGCACAAATACAAAGTCTGCGATTGCTAGATTGAGCAACCAAACACTGTTGACAGTCTTTTTGCTTTTACAGCCTGTCACCCAGATGACGATTCCATTTCCAATCAGGCCGAGCACAAAGGAAACAATGTAGACGACCACTGAGATAATGTGCGTAGCTTCCCTCTGGCTGTGCTCTGCTTTAATTTCTTCCAAGTCGCCATACTCTAGGTAATATTCATAGGTGTAGTTTCCGTAGTCCTCGCTGGAGTCACCCATTATTTTGAAGTTATCTGCAGGAAGGGAAACTTGATGATAAGATGCATTCCTTTAAGGTAATCTGTAAACACAGCGACTTAAAGAATCTCAAATATGTTATAATCAACTTCTACCAGAAATTCTCACCTCACACTTTTTGTTATCCTGCTGGGCTGCTCTCCAAAAGGGATCCAGTTGCCTGTCCCGTTCTTCTTCCCAATCATTCACTTCCTGTGTAACTGTTAGGGCTGGGTGTGTTCCTGAGAAATCCTGCAACATAGTGTCAACATCCCCTGAGTTCATGAATGTGGACGGTGAGATGCCCCACAGATGAGGCAGAAAGAGCCCTCCTAGTATGATTCACTTTGTTTGTTATTTGGTAAGAGACTGTGGAAAGACTGACACATACTGTTACACAACTTATACATGTAGAGGCTCAATTTTAATGTCAGAACAGAAAGAAAAATACCAAGGCCATCACCAACAAGGCACCTTGGTGAAAGTTTATATTTTTGCACATATCAGCAATTTAGTATCATCATCAATGCCAGAAAAGCTACAACTTGTACTCAAGTTAGGTAAAAAATACATTTACTGTCAATCTGTGGTCTGAGGTCAGTGTTTATGTCATAGATTTTTTTATTTACCTATTTCTAGTACTCATTACAAATACAAATATACAACAATACTTTACAAATAAAGGCTAGTAGGAAACTGGAAAACAGAAATGTAAGTAAAAAAATGTAAGGAACAGGAAGGTTTAAGCTATTCAAAACAACCAGAACAACAGTAGGAGTAGGATTTGCACCTTTAAGAGAAAAAAGAAACATGGTGTAGTAATCAGGCAGGTATCTGTGACTTTGACATGAAAATATGTTGGAAAAAGTAGACTTGACAATTACTCTAACAAAAATAATAGACAAATTGCTGAATGCACAATTAGTGTTATCGACAAATCAAAAAGATAGAGGTAGAAGTCTCCTGTAGGTATTTCTGTAAACAATAGAAAAACAAGTGTTTTAGGAAACATCTAGCCAACTGCCAGAAGAATGGGACTTGAACCTCATTTTTAACGAGAAAAAAAGAAACATGGATAAAAAAAAATATGGCAAGAATCTGTGAGTTTGCCATAAAAAACTATTGGAAACACATCAGTTAGACTGGACAGCAACTGAAACAAAAACAACTGCAAACGACAAATAAAGAAGTACTCATTATAGTCTATATTAACATCTCAGTAAACAATACAGAGAGATTATAAAAACTAATATAGCCTTTCAAATCAGAGATCACTGAAATCATGGCACAAAAGTGCCACATACACACTATTGACAGTGTGTATAAAGACGGAGTGCATTCTTAGGATTTGAAAGGGAGCGCATTGCTTACCCAAAAGTGCAGCGCTTCCTTTTATCAGTTTTCTGGATCAAAACATCGACAGCTCTCGCATCAAAGTGACTGCTAGTCCTTTAGCCAGTCCTTAAAGTCTTTCTGCGGCTTGTGTAGTCTGTCTTTCCGTTGAGTCCATCCAAACTAAACTCCAGTTAGGGGGTGCACAGAGGAGTTGAGATGTGCAGTGGGCGCGCCTGGCTGACGCGTCATACATGGACCACAGAATGAAGAGAAGTTATTGGTCACCCGCACGAAGAAGAATGCTTTCATTCAGACGAGCTGCGGCTGCTTTTCATAACAAGCTGGGTAAACCCTCAACGCACGCTCCTTCCCTCATTGAATAAACGGGAAGGGTTTGAATGCTGCAGATTTTTTTTTGTTGACATACAGCAGATTTTTTTTCTCTCTCTCTCTCTCTCAAAAGCACCAACTGCTTCAGTAGGAAGGGCCAACTCAGGGGAAATTTATTCAGGAGCTGTTGCTGCCTCTCTCACTTCTTCATTTGCTTTCCTCTAACACATTGCTTGGTGCTCATTAAAAGAGGATAGACTTGAGACAGTGCAATGACCCTCATAGTGCACTGACACTATCATATAATGTAACATATATGTTACATGTTAGTGCTGTGACCTTCATATGTTTCTTTATGTTATTACATGCAGCATTAATATGCAGGCCCGCTCTGCTTGACAGATTTATTGGTTCATGTTCATGTCAACAGCAATTTATGTTTCTAGTCTTTAAGGTAAAGGTTCCTTGGTTGGTGAATGTAATGCTGAAGTTTATTTGCTGTGTTTGTATGTGTGATTTGTGAATTGTGCACTTTAAGTATATTTATGTAATTCTGAGACAATTTGATTTATGAAGGTTTATATATTAAGAGGATTGTGTATGATTATATTGTAGACTTATTTTATTCATGGATGATAGGCTCATCATAGGCTGAATTTGGATGTGCAAATAGGCTTGACTGGACTTTATAATGTTTGATAGAACAACTTTCTAAATCCAGCGTTATTTCAACCCAGACACAAATTAGACTGGTCTGGAAAATTATGTGCAGTTATGTTTTTTTTGAAAGGGGTGATTTAGAATTGTGCTTCCATGAAGTTGTAAGACTTGGAGAGAAGGGGAAAAGTTTTAGATCCAAATTGATGCAGCAGATCATAAAAAATAATAATTACATTACTACTACTACATAGTACATAAAAATACTACATTTTCCATCATGCAACTCAATAGTGTCTGTCGTTAGGTCCTACTTGCCTGGTACATGACCCATGTCTTTCCAATTCCATGTAACACAGGCTTTCAGTTAATTTTGGAGTCTGCACACCCAAGCCAAGAAAATCCCCAATGACATCATCAGTGGTTATTTTCTCAGACTTGGTAAAGCCACAGAGGACATTATACAACTGTTTTTACAGGCTGAATGAGTAAACTAACCGTCATGTGTAAAACCGAAGTGCCTTTTTAAATTATTTATCTCTACATTATCCATGCATGGCAGCCACTATATCAGGTATGGTTAATGGGGAGGCTCCAGCAAATGAGTAACAGGCTTCCATGGAGGTGTGGGAGAAGGTGACAGATTCAAGAAAGAAGGGTCCAAATTACTGCAGCAGAGGCCGAGATATCCTGACTTTTCAAAAATGGGTGAGGCTCAAAAGTACTTGATCCTACACTTAGCTTCCTTTTTTAGACCCCCGCATGTTTTTAAAACTTCATGTCTCCAGTTTGCAAAACAGGCTTTCTGTTAAAAATGAACAAATCTGAAGCCTCAAGCCCATCTCCGACTTGACAGATGACATTGTACACATTGTGCATTAGAAGTAACATGAGCAAGGAATGCTGGTTCTTTAGAGTGTCTTCAGCAGCTGTTTTTACAAAATATAGCTACTTTTCCGCTTAATCACAGATAAGGGCTGCAGTTGATATAAACTACTGCTACACTAACAAATAGCTCCCTCGTCCACACCCAAATCAGCGATGTCATAAGAGTCAAAGATAAAACATCTGTGAAGCATAGCCAGAACTTCTTTTCAGATTGAACATTTCAGCTTTCTGCTCTGCATGAATCATTGTGGATTTACCCTTTATATCTTGAACAAGAAGTGAAAGTTACTACAGGTTGTGTGACAGTGAATTACCTTAAAGGTCATAGTATACTGATGATGTTTAAATCTCATAATTTTAATCAGCTGACCACTAGACTAATTCATATTAAGTTATTCAAAGTTAATAGCAACTTTTCTAAACTGCTGCAGCTTGAACAAAGACTTAGACTGTTCATGCGGACACTGCAGTTAACTCATCCCTTCTTATTTCATCAGATAACCAGACAGCCCTGTCCCAGTTGTCTCCATCTCCAGCGACCCAAAATGACCATTTCATCCACTCTGTGGACCATTCAGCCCTGAGGGGGGAGCTGTCACATCCTCCAGTTGCTCTGTTTGTGTGTGTGATCTGCGTAGCCTTACAATCAAACCTAAAAGTCATACCAGGCCCTGATTAGAGCCATGGCCCATGTCACAGTCTTTCTTGAAGATATTCTGCTGTCTCATACAAGGACTAACTGGAAAGGGCACCTTAAGTGTAAACGTAATGGAGCAATCATCATCTCTTGAGCACCAGTATTCATGCTTTTCCTCACATACTGCCTCAACAAGCTAGCAGCACAATCATGAATTACTCTCATTTCCTTTTATATTCACTTGCTCATCCGTGGCACTAAAATTAGCTGTTCAAACATGCAATGTCTCCTAAAGTTTGGATCAAGCTCTTAAGGGCCTCTACTGACACCAGTGTTTTTACAATAATGTTGCCAAGAGAACATTTTACCAGTACAGACTAAATATCTCATAAATTGGCCCTCTTCACAGCAGACATTTTGATTTGTAATAGCAGGAAAAGCGTAGGTGCAACTACAATAACAGTAATGATAGCTCCAACAATAACACATAAGGGCAGCCATTATTAAGAATTAAAAGTTACAGCTGTGTGTGTGTACCAGCTATTATTGTATCTGTTGTGTTTGCTTCACAGATGTATACTTTCAGAGTGGAAAAGTAATATCTGTAATATATTTTATCTATAAATATCTATATTTTCATCTGTATGGCATTAAATTAAACTTTTTAATGGCTTAGCAGCTCACCTCACCATTACAATGACTCTTGGGCCGGAGTGACCATTTAAATGCAGAATCTGTTTTGATGGAACATACTACTTTATGTGCATCAAATGCATAAAATGAGAAAATAAATATATCTATATATTCTCTTGAGTCTACCCCCCCCCCCCCCCCCCCCCCAGCCCCCACCCCACTCCACCTTCATGTGATCATCATTTATATACAGTCCTGTCTCACCGCTCATCTTCTTGGTTATTGTGTCTTTGAAGTCACCTGCACTGGCTTTCTGTGGCCCTGGAAGGGAGGGAGGACATCTTTGTGCACATCCATCGAGGAGGAGTCTGCTGGAGGACTTCCAGTAGCTGCCTGGCCACCGCCTTCTTCCTGCTCCCCCCTCCTCCTCCTCATCCTCCTCCTCTTCGTCCTCAGCATCGGCTACTGCAGCAGCAGCGTCCCAGTGCCTCCTGCATCCATGAAGAAAGCCCTCATGCACGGCACCTCCCCGCCACGATGGGCCGCAAGCTATTCACTGCGTTGATGTGTTGATATTGAGATATTTCAGTTATGAAATATGAATCATGCATTTGATATTTCTGGCCACTTTGCTCGTCAGCATCCTTTCGCTTTGGCTTCATCCATCACTAGCGTCATCCGGTACGTATTGCAAATCGCCTTCTGGCTTTTTTTTTTTTTTTTTTATCTCTTTCACCTTATTAAATACATATTTCACTTACTGTGTTTGGCTAAAATGATACCAGACGTTGTACGGTATGTGCACATCATCGCGTTTCCCCCTCAAGAAGGCAGGGAACTATCATATGTTGTATGCGGCGTCTTCAACGTGATGGTGTATGAGGGCAGACTACAACATCTCAGCATCTTTTGTTCAGCTTGTAAAAATAGTACTCTTTATTATGTATGAGTGTCTCATTTGAATTAAGACCTATTGAAAGGACCATTCTTGACTGAAGTGCATGATACTCAGCAGCTGTCTGAGGCTGTTTGAATAAGTATTGCATAATGAACACTGCATGTATCTGCTGCAGAGTTTTTCACTTTGGCAATAAGCATATCACAAGTACCTTTCAATGAAATGAAGCAATTTATATTCTGTATTCTAAATCAGCTTAGCTGTCGTATTTGGCTGTCAATATACTATAGCATGTAACCAATCTTGCTGAACTGTGTCCCGAAGAATTGCCCTCAGTATTATCAATGTGTTTCATGAATAAAGGACGACAGCTGGCTCGGTGTGTGAGGTTCGTGTCAGGGTTTTCATGTCTGTACGGTGGGAATTTTCTTGCAGTTTCTCCAGGAGCAGAGGACAAGGTTGAGAGGGACGCAGTGCCACCACTGCTGGAGCAACAGGCGACTGCAGCACCTGCTACAGACAACACAACACACCATGCAGTAGAGCATGTGATCACCTACCCCTCGCGGTTGATCTACTACCTAAATGAGGACTCAGAGAGTACCTACCATGATCTGGACACCCGGGCCAAGAACCAAGCCACAGAGGGCCAGGTAAGCCAGCGCTTAGGGCGGATTGACGAGGGAGATTGATACTGGGGTGCAGTGGGACGTTATTTCTTGGAAATACTCTTGTGATCAATAGCAGGAGTGGTCAAGGCTTTTAAGCTTTAGGTCCAGCTCACAACTTTACCATCACCCTGGTTTTGCTTACTCGTCTTTAATATCATTTTATCGCATAGTGTTAGACACACACAGTACATACAGTATATAGCACATTAACAGACATGTTTTATGTGTGTCCTCAAGCACTGGTATACTAACTGAACAATACCATCTGTCACACATCCAACACATCTGTTTTTTATTTGCTGTGCTGTGGATGATGTCGAAAGTGGACTCTAGAGGATTTTTGATATGCAGACTGCTATATCTACAGCTTTCCTCCAACAGAAAGTTAAATTCTTTTTTTCCCTGTACAGGCAGTCCATCTTGCTCAAGCCAGCTTTCAGTTAGAGGCCTTTGGCGCCAGATTCGTTCTGGATCTAACACTGAACACGTAAGTCCTCCTCACTTCATCTCACGTTAACTGGATGCTCATATGATTCTAACATATTAGTTTACATTATTATTTTATAGCTAAATCCCAGCCACTGTGGTTATAAGACATAAGGTTTAAGAATGTGGTTTAACTTTAAGTCAGAGTGAGTTGTCTGTCTGTCACAACAATATCTGCTGTTCAACGCGGAGATGGTTAAAACCAGTAGGAATGTAGTATTTTGTGTTCATGCTGTCATCAAAGAGAGGCAACAGATCCACACACACAGACATTCCTCTCTACAAAATACTTCAGCACACTGTTAATAACATTAAAATATGAAAGGAAACCATTAAAGAAGAAAAGCTCTGATGCAGCAGATTCTATTTTTTAATGCTGAGCTATTTAGCTCACTGATTTTAATGTGGGCCCAATGTAAGCAAAGTGTTCTGTTAGCCATATGATGCAGGAAAAGTTAAAAAAAATAAAACAAAAAACTTACAATAAACATTGCATCATAGTGGAAAAATCATGGTCAGGATGTGAAAGTCTGATAATAGTTGCATTTATCTTGAAAGTGGAGAGTTGACAATCAGAAAACTGGTGGAATCGTGTGGAAAAGTTGGTTGAATAATCAGGTTACTCTGAATAAAAGAGACTGAATAAAGCTGAATTAAACTAAAACGTAATTAAGTCATTTGGCTTTGAACAGATCAAATCTGTCAGAGGCGACAGTGGAAGTCAGGCCCAGAGCATCAAAATGACTAAATGGCCTTAGATATATCTGTGGAAAGTACTCACTCTTCTGAGCTGTGTTGTGTCATATCTGGAACCAAAAAACGACAACATGTGTGGTTCCCGTCCATAGATAACCTTTGCAAATTATATATACTGTTATGTCTCAATTTGGTGATTAATGCAGCATCGGTCGAAGATAATGTAATCAGAGAAACCGTAATTGAATGGGTCAGCGCATTTGTTTCCAGAATCCTCCAATTGCTAAGAGAGTTCTTAGCTCAGCTGCCAGGTTTTAGACAAACTGTTTCACAGGATTATTTTTGGAAAACCAAACCCTGTATCTTTAATGAGGCTTAATTGGTTTGCGTCAGAATTATCTGTGGCTTGTGATCACTGTCCCAGTCAGGAGACATGACGCTCTGGACACAGACATTAGGCTCCGGACACTCAATGATATTGATTTAGTCCCATCACTGAGTAGGCAGTCTACATACGTGAAGGCTTAATGTGCATGTGTACAAGGACTTTAAAGAGCTAATTGAATCTCAGGTCCCCTTAATGTGATTTAAAGCTGGATTCTGTAATAAAATATTGTAATTTTATACCATCTGCATGGCTGAGTGGTGTTAGATCTTAACACTGGCACGATTTGCAGTCTGTGTTGGTATGCAGTGTCTGCTGCTGTTCAAAACAGAGCCATCATCAACCCAAGTTACTGTGAGGTTGCTCTTCATATCACAAAATCACTGTCATTCCATGTTACTTTCCATCCAGGATTTTTATTCATCTAGATCGCTGTTGACAGAATTAAAAACTCTGGATGATCTGCCATCTTTACCGTAGCTTGAGCATTGTTTCAGTGCCACTTTAGAGGCCAATAAAGTGTGGATTTCAGCAGCAAATGTTGAATTTACTATTGACATCTATGTTTTTGGAAGACTACATTTCTGACAGTGTTAGAATCACCATGACTGATGTTTACTTAATGGTTAATGCTCATGTATCAGAAAGGCCATTGAGAGACTGGGGCTATCCTCTGCCATGATATCTTCAATTCTCCTCAAACATGCATACTTTTTTCCAAATGCATTTCATTCAGTTGAAATGGAAAAAAAGCAGATGTGAACAATTGTCTATTGTTCCATGTCGTGTTTCTGCACGTTGTTTGCAGCATGTACAGTATGTACTGTACATATAACACACTGTATCTTAAGAGAGACAAGGACAAGAGGAGTGAACACACTCCTCCTCTTGTACATTCTCAAAAGACTCACACTCACAGTGAAATGTGTTTAACAGATGTTATCCTGTACATTGTCAGACATTCAGGAGCCACCATGTAATACAGTGACGGCAGTAGAGGAGGCTGAAAAGTATGACCTTGATTCCCAGCTGTTTGCTTGTAGGTTATCTGTGAGATACATGAGCTAACTTCAGTGTGTACCCTTTTTTTGTGTGAGAACAGGGGTTTGAATTCTGCTTGGTGTTATAGCTGCGACAGTACTGGTCTATATATAGATGGGTCTGCAACCTGCCAATGGCTCCTACTTTATCTGCTCACCTCTTACTGTACCTGTGAGTTTTTTCTACCACTGAAAATTTTCTAGTTGATATAAATCGAGAGAATAATGGATGAATGGATGACATATTTAGTAAAACATTAATGGGAACTTCCCTGTAATGGATTTCAGTTTCCTTTAGTGTTGCCGACCCTTCTTCGGAGCATCTCCGTTCATTTAGCTTCAAAGCAAATTATTTCCATGTGTCAGAGGTACTGACAGCATGACATGACAGCGTCGTGTGTCGCTACAGGATTTAGAGCTGCATTTGATCTGGCGCCAGACTTAAGAACCTCCTGCAGTTTTTTGGTCCTCCCTCTCTGCCTCATTTCTGTCTCACTTTCCTCTGCTGCTGCTACTGCTGCTGCTGCATTGTGGCACTCCTGTGGACTGCGAGACCTCAGGGCAGGACTCCCTTCTCACACAATCACACAAACACACTGCCGCTTAAACACACACACACACACACACACACACACACGCATACACACACACACACACTTTGAGACACTGATATTCCAGCACCTATCCCTCCATGCTGTGCAATGCTGCCCACCACCCATATGCACACACAATTACACAAACACCAACACGCTCTGGTGTGGCCCACTCTCCTCTCTCTGCCTCATCTGTCAAGCTAAAAATAGCCCCTCACTTAGGAATCTCTCAGACACCGCTCATGCTTCGACTCTCCTCTCATAATGGTGCACTTCCTGCTCACATGCTGCTGAGCATCACTCAAAAATGTCACAGCACCAGACAGATCCATCATGGCTTTTTTTTTGTGCTTTTAATTCTGCTGCGATGCCACTACATGTCCGTGGAGAGGAGGATGTTTTTGATTTGCAAGGGTACTCAGAAAAAAAAAAAAAGCGCCATTGTGGCAGAAATTGCAGTCTCTTGAAGTCAACTGTCAGCTAACAGATTGAGTGTGTGTAATGGTGAGGGACGCTGACTCAGACAGCGGGAACTGCCAGGAGGACTGTTGTGTTCAAGGTGAAGCCGAGGCCTTGCAATCATTTATCACATTAGGGCTCATTGGCAGCTTTCAAGACAAAGTTTCTGTTCCTGTTATGTGCGCTGTTTCTCAACCAGAGATTTGGGAAATGTGAGGAAGAGACAGTCATGACTGTCATTCCGATAACTCTACTTTGCAGCTTGTTATGACTATTTATTTACATGTTTTTGATTATTCATCTTAACAGATGCAGTCTTGCTTGTGCAGCCTCTTCCTGTGATAATTAATTATCCATGGGAGTAAATGGATCATAATTTTCCTGAGGGCAGGCCACATTTAAGATCTCCGCTCTGCTTTTGAGATGTCACGGGAGTATTTGTGCGGGCTGATCCCGGCACAGTGATGACGAGTGTTAAAATAGCCAGCCTAAGCTGTACTCACCACTAGTTTAAACCACAATATGTGAGTCAGAGATCGCAAAAACAAACCAGACCAACAGATGTCTTTTTATTGTCGCTGCATCACATCCTTGCATCCTGACCACACACAAATCTCTGCTTTTTCAGTGACTTGCTGTCTTCAGATTATGTTGAGATCCACTATGAGGACGGCAAACCTGTTCTGTCAAAGGTAACGTTTTCTCTAGTTGTGACTAAAATGTTAAAATACATGTTTTTTTTCCTTGTTTTTTCTGGCTCAGTGTGGTATCTTCATACAATGTGTCCTGCTGTTTCTATTTTATACAGTCATGCACATCGCCCGTAAAGCAAAATGTACAAATACGCTTTGTCTCAATGGAAACACAAGGAAGGGACAGATGTAAGCGTGGATGTTGGGAAGTGTTGTTTTCCTGTGAATCAGCTTCTTTGTGATCTTTCAGTGTTAAACCTTCTACAAACTGGCAATCAAATCGACACAACCAGGAAACCTTCTCTTGCACACTACCAGAAAGAACACAGTGTACAAGAGGAAGAGTGGCAGTGATAGATTGAGAGAGATAGAGAGATAGGGCTTTCAACAGAAGGAAAGAGGAGATAGAGAGAGAGAGGGGGAAAAACAGGGCTGGGAATGAGAGCTGGCTGCTGCTGCTGTTGCTGCTGATTCAGGTAGAGGGATGGGCTGGGCACACTGTCGCTGAATCAGCAGGGTTTTTTGCTCCCCTGCAGCCTCCTGCTGGAGCTCTGGTCACGTGACGGGGGAGAGAAAGCACTCTGCAGTATCAGTGCAGCGTGGGATGGGTGAAGTGAGAGAGAGGGAGAGAGAGAGGGAGAGAGAATGTCCTCTACTCACCCTGCTTCTGACAGCTGAGTCACAGATAGTGCCAGCAATGTATTAACTCACCGTCTTAACAAGCATGACTCCCTGCAGGAATGCATTGCAAATACGGCAAACTGGCATCTGTGAGACAAGCTGTTACATCCTTAGAAAATTCTAACTTATAACAATTAAGTAAAAACTGATGAAAGCTGAGTGATCTGTCAGTGTATACACAGTTCTATGTGTTGTTTTGCCAGTAGCAAAAGTGTTGGTTCCGCCCAGGGTTTGCTGTGATGCATTAGCACTGCCTTATCTTCCCTCAGGGCGGTGAGCACTGTTACTACCATGGCCAGGTGAGGGGGAACGATGACTCCCGTGTGGCCTTATCTACCTGCAACGGGCTGCAGTAAGTGAACAGCAGAGTTCTGCGTAATCGTCTTCAGAATGTCTCTGGATACACTCATCTCTGCTCCCCAGCTCCTATTGACTCAATATCGACTGGCTTCTCTCCCTTTTCTTCTCTCTTTGCTGTGCAGTGGGATGTTTGACGATGGAGTCTATGTGTACCTAATCGAGCCCTTACAACAGACTCATTCAATCGTAAGTTATTTCTGTCACAGACAACGAAAATATGGATCACACAGATATTCTGCCCTGCTACACACGTAACGTTGCCTTCTGACGCATGTGCACGACATTCACTGCTTTTTAGTTTTTCAGCTAAGGATATCCTAATGACTCCAAGGATGTTCCTGTCTGTAGAGGAAGGAGATGAGTCATATGAGATAATGATGCAATGTGGCCTGAGTAAATGCCAACATGCAATTGAGTAAATATGGTTATGTTCTAGTATTTGCAATGTGGACATTTTGATTTGGATTTTTTTATTCATTGAATTAATTCTATTGCAGTAATATATACCGGCAAAACATTCAATATATTTATTTACACAATTTTGACTTCAGTTCGTTAAGTGATATTATACAAGTGCTTATGTTTTGTATTATTACTGTTAATATCACTATTAGTGCTGGACGGTACATCAGGAGGATATTAATAAGGATTTTTTTCAAGCTGATGTTCAAAGCAGTGAACTGTGTTTCACTGTTATGCATTATATGACACTAGACTTTTCATATGTGTTAAACAGAAGCTTCAATAACAATTTGTTAATAATTAGTTACAACTTCCTCAAAATTATTCATTTGTACAATATCATATGATCATAACGATCAAAAGTCATTAAAGGAATAGTTTGGACATTTTTGGAAATACATTTGTTAGCTTTCTTGCCAGGAGTTAGATGAAAAGATTGATACCACTGTCATGTCTGTACAGTAAATATGCCAGGTGTCAGCTAGCTTAGCTTAGCATAAAGACTGGAAACAGCCATCCTGGCTCTGTCCGAGATTTTTTTTAAAATCTGCCTGACAGCACCTGTAAAGGTCATTTTTTACATGTTATATTTCAGACTTGTTCTTGGAGTTACACAGTGACTACCAGGAGTCCTGATGTCACTGTGAGGTTGCCAAGCAACCAGCGGAGACTCTACAGAAACAGTCTGCAACATGTTGTTTTTACACTTCAGTTTTTGTATAGATTAAACAAACAAGATATAATATTTTGATGAGCAAGCTTTAGAGGTGCTGGTAGGCTGATTTTGTTACTTTTGGAGAGAGACATAGTAGCTGTTTCTTGCTGTTTTAATTCTTTGAGTTCAGCTAAGCTAACTGGCTAATCGCTGTAGCTTCATATTTAATGGAGAGATATTATAGTAGTATCAATCTCCTCATCTAAATCTCAGCAAGAAAGCTAATATGTGTATTTTAAACATATTATTTAACATTATTTAAACAATAATATTGATTATTGTCCAACCCAAATTAGTAGCGTTGCTGTCATCACTATTGACACACACATTTGTTTTATACATTCATTTGCTGCTGTGGGCAAAGTTAAATCTCACAGTTTCCAGTGAACACTGTCCTTCCCCAGCACCTCTGCCCCAGCTCCTCTTCAATTTTTTAACACTTGATGGCCTCTTCCCCCACAGGATACAGCTGCAAGGCCTCACAAATTAAGAAGAACAGCCACCCTTCAGTGGAACAATGATTCAGAGGAACAGGGTGAGGGTGTCCGTCACTGTCATCTATTACTTTACATAACCTCAGCCCCCTTAGACCAACACCACACCTCTGTTGACCCCTGACATTTCCTTCCACTTTCGTGTGTCAACCACACAACTACGTGTAAGGCCATTAGTAGTAATTCCTGAGGTTTAAGCGAAGGACACATAGCCTGGCAGGAGTCAAGAAAACACATTTTTATTGTCAGTTACAACTTAACATTTTATGATATGCAGTTTTGGTGAGTTAAAACATGAAAACATCAGAGGAATACATTTTACAGTGGAATAAATATAGTCAAATTGACCTAAAGGTAGTTACTTTCATAAAGCCTGAACTGTTGTGGCAGTTCAGTTCTATCATTTCATCTTCACTCTAGACTAGCATGTTTAATTAATTTAACACAGGGCTTCATGGGAAATTTAGCGAAACTATTTTGGAATTTCGAGGGGAAAAAAATCACAAGAAAAACACATCCCTGTGGAACTGAACTCATGACAATGTACAGTGGCATAAAACCCACTTGTAAATACACAGTATGTGTGTTGAAGCGGCACTGTTTCCTTGTGTGTGTTCGCAGTGGAGGAGGAGCAGCTCTTCTCAGAGCTGGATGACTTGTCCTGGCTGAAGCGCAGGAAAAAGCGAGCAGTAAGTGTCTGATCTCAACTCTCTAAAGTAATGCAGCAAAGTTTAGTTCACCCACCCTTGATTTGTCATACAGTGAGTTTAATGAGCGTAGAGCTGTATGTATAGTCTTGTGGTTGTACTAGGACTCCAAAATATGCAGTTGGAATAAAAGACTCCATTACCTGATCACGGTTGATGGCCTGTGGCTTTATTTTGCAGATGCCTCGCAGCGTATTTGAAGAGATGAAATATATGGAGATCATGATTGTCAGTGACCACAGTATGGTATGTGTTCTTATTCAAAGCAGCAATATTAAATGCCTGTGACTGGCTTTACCTTTCCATACTACATAAGTGCTAGTCTCATATTTATAAAAGCTCATCAATATTTCAGATCCATTTTTGCCTTTTCCCCCCTGTCACTTCTTCCCACAATAGGGAGTTGTGCCTCTGAATCCAGTAGAGTGAGTGTGCGGCACTGTGTGTGGGTGTCACTCCACCTTATTCATCTTTGCCTTGTTTCCTTTGCCTTTGTCCCTGCAGTATAAACGACACAAGACCAAGCAGCACACAAGGAATTTTGCCAAGTCAGTGGTGAATCTTGTGGATGCTGTGAGTAAGCTCTTTAGTTACCCTTTGAGAAATGTTGAGTGTATGCTTTACATACATACAATTAATTGTTGTTTTTTTACAAGCCATGCTAATGATGTGGTTCTAGGGATGGTAATGTCAGTTGGTCAGCCCACTGCTTTGGTCCAGACTGAATAACTCAACATGATAACCACCAGTTTGTCAACATTTGACTTCTGGTTTATGAACAAATATCTACAAAACTTGAGACAGTGATAGCTCCAAAATTTGTTCTTACAGTGTGCGCCCATTGATATATTACTCAGCAAGACACAGCTGAACATCCTCATGTGTCACAATGGAGAACGCCTCTCGAACCCTCAGTCAGCCCTGTAGTTGTCTTATTGTTAGCCCTTATTGTGCTGGTGTTTGCTCTGTGTTCTCGTCACGTGCATTAACACTCCTCTTGTACCTCCTCGCTCCCAGTGTGTTGCATCCCCTCGTCTGTCCTCCTGAGACAGTTCAGACTCTAATTCACACCCAGTGTTGTTCTCCTGTCCCTGTACTGTTCCTTCTGTCTCTCTCTGCCTCTCTCTGTCTCTCTCTCTCTCTCTCTGTCTGTCTTTTTTCTTCCTTCCATTCACTGCACGCTTCAATGGCAGATCTTCAAAGAGCAACTACATACTCGTGTGGTGCTCGTCGCTGTGGAGATCTGGACAGACAAGGATCAGATACCCATCAGTGTGAAGCCACTGGAAATGCTGCGAGATTTCTCCAAGTACCGGCAGCAGAGCATCAAGCACCACGCGGATGCTGTGCACCTTTTCTCGTAAGTTCACGGTGCTCTGAGAGCCCAGCTGCAGCCAACCACAAAAAGTCAAAAAACACTGGGCATGTGGCTTATATATGTAGTATATTTATGGTGCTATAGTACTGGTATACTACCAACATTATACCTGGTAGTAGACCTGAAGCACCGTGTCTTCAGGAGTGAATATTAACATTAAACATTGCTTAAGATAGCCCAGTGTGTGGGTTTTGAGAGGTGTAAAGAAATTGCATTTGCATTGAGAGCTGGGGACGCACATGACCAGGTGGAAAATGCGAAATAAAACTTAAGTTAAATAGATGTTTTTCACAGCAAACATTCTGATTCGTCAAACACAGGTGTAACAACTGTAATAATTCCTGCAGTGTAATAATTGCTGGAAAAGGTCATTAATTCCACCTGTGCTCTTTTCTTTTCAAAATGTGTGCTGTGAATGTGATTCATCTGGGAATTATAAAAAAAATGAGTTCTGATGATAGCAGGCAAGCAAGATTCAGTTTAGTTAGATTTATTCAGACAGCAAGACGACATGTAGAGTACAAGAAGGACAGAGAATAAAAGAAAAGCATTAACGGGCATTTTTTTACTTGCGCATCTGAAACAAATGAGAAACTTGTGAAAAGAGACATTCAATTTAGGTTCTTAAACCTGAAAAACAGATTTCTTGGCTACAGCTTGGGGCTGTAAACACAACACTAATATATTACACCCTTTAAGTTGATGTTGGCAGAAGGAACAACGTTAGCATTCATTAGGAGTCATGTCTCTGGCCACCTGACTGTAAGTCCAATATTGACCCTCCATTTAACTCTGTTTTGCTCTCACCCCACCTCTGAGGGAAATATCTGGCTCTTTGGCTGCTAAATGTTCCACTATGTTCATTAGCTAGTTGCTCACTTTATCTGTCTGCCATTTGGGCAGGTAGGTCCACTGAAAAAAGCTGCCTGCTGTGGTGAAAAATGATGACGATGATGAAAAATGACAGGGTTGTGGATGAACCAAAACAGTAAAGTAACAGGCTGTAAAATTAAATAAATGAGCTGAAAGTAGCTACATAGAGCTGAGGGGAACTGCAGAGTTGGGTTATAATTCTTTGTTGGTTCATCCACATAAAATCTTTACACACAGGTAGTCAAGTGATAATGTGTTAGTAAAAAATTATTGATTATAGCCATTTTGAAGGCACTACACTCCCATACAGGTGTTTTCACTGACCCTTGCTAGCTATGGTGGGATTTATGTGATGTCACCAAATTGATAATAATGATAACCCTGTAAGTTTTCCCATCCTACTAGTGCAGCTGTTACTCAAGCATAGGCTGTACACAGCACTGACGAGAGGTCTAGTCTGGAAACATAAGTAAGCACACTTGTGTGATTGGACTATTGTTGTGTCGGGGCTGTAATAATGGTTGTCAATAAAATTCATTTAGCTGCTTTTGTTTACTAGTTTCACTAGTATTTTACCTGTTAGTACAAATTAAATCAGTTCATGTGTATGTTATTGTTTTTAACTTCTAAAGGGAGGCATAAAAAGTTTGGGAACCACTGATCTGATCATCTGTGATATTTTTTATCTTTTTTCTTCTCAACTCTCTTGTAGAAATGTGACCTTCCACTATCGCAGAAGCAGCGCAGCGTACTTCGGGGGCATGTGTTCTGTGAGCCGTGGCGTAGGCGTCAATGAGGTCAGATTTGCAGTCGGACATCCAGTATCACACTGTTCATGTATCACAGAGTGTGGCTGCAGGTGAGTAATCTCTGGTCTCCGCTGTTCCCACAGTACGGCGCCACCTGGTCCATGGCAGGGTCTCTATCCCAGAGCCTGGCTCAGAACCTGGGCATCCAGTGGGACCCGGCATCCAAGAGAAGTATACATGAAATACACATTTTTCTGTTTTCTTTTCTTTGTTTTTTTTTTATATGTTGTTGCTTCACATCTAGTATAAGTGAGTCAATGAGGG
Source organism: Thunnus maccoyii (assembly GCF_910596095.1). NCBI lineage: Eukaryota > Metazoa > Chordata > Actinopteri > Scombriformes > Scombridae > Thunnus > Thunnus maccoyii. Next base: position 18,957,775 of record NC_056543.1, on the reverse strand, counting down.
CAAATTGCAGAGCTAAAACCACTTTAAGAGATCACCCAGGTCACCCAAATCATTAAACCATATTGACCCTAGTGTTATTAAGGACCCTGTCTTATCCCTAAAAAAATTCGTTAGAGCCAATCCAATTCTGGATGACATCTAGCTTTGTTTTGCGGAAGCTGAATGCTCTTACTTTAAGTTGTTTTGGAAAAAAGCATCTGCCAAAGTAATTTGCTGAGGTTTTGAGATATCCTTCTACTATTATTTTATTGTTCCCGATAAAATGGTTTGTGGTTTAACTTGATTAATTCAAGACATTATTGTTTAAAAGGCACTTTGCTTTTGAATTTTTCAAAATGTCATTTTCAGTGCTTTGAGCACCAGAAATCCAATTAACCCTCACTGTACTGTGATGACAGCAGATATCTTAAAACTTCAGCAAATAAACTAAATCTGCTGGCATGGTTTACGCTAAGCATACGGATGTTGTTTTATGTTTTCTGTGAATCAACCTGTGACCTACTATAAGTACTATAGTGGTCATAAGACATTACATTTTTCTGTAAATTACATGTGTTGTCTAGACATTTGGATGTCTTTAGGTATTTAAAACAGCAGATGGCGCCTGTAAAACAAAAAGGTGTCTTCTGATTGGAGCAAACTGTCCCTTGAGTTCTGCAGTGAAAAGGAGCATCAGATGGAGAGACAGAGTGATTGTCTGGGAAAAAATGTCTCTAATGAGGCCAAGTTGAAGCTGGAGAAAGACTCATGCTATCAGTTTTAACATAGTGGTGTGTGATGAGTTGAGTCATCAAGCAGCTGTTTATCACGAGCTCAAAAAAATGGTAAACTATGAGAGAAATTTTTTATGTGGTCCCAGAACTGGCAGAGCTTTACAGGAGAGTGTGAGTATGTCAGTGAAAAATAAAATGAGGCCTTTTAACAGAGTCATAACTACATTCAAAGCTTTGGAAATCGGGTGCTATGATGGTTAATGATTGTCTTTGAGATGAGAAAGTGGCAATACAATCACGTTTAACATTGTAAATTGATTATTTTTATTGATTGTCTCCCTGTTAATTTAAATGCGATGATACATTTCAAAGATGTTACTGTCAGTCTCTCACAGTATCTTCAAAAGTCTCCAAAAACAAAAAAAGACCAAGAAAGTCTTTAAATATTTAATCTCTGTCTCTGTTTTTCTGCTCTCTCGTTCCTGTTTTCAGAGGAATGCGGTTGTGCTGACACGTGGTCTGGCTGCATAATGGAGGACACTGGGTAATACACACACACACACACAGGCACACACAGAAAAGAGAGAAATAGTGGAACAATGACTAATGCTGATTTTATGTGCCCTAAATAACGTAGCTATTACCACTCCTAAGAGTGTGGGAGTGATGTTATCACTGTGTCAAACTGCAGAACTGGTAGATAAATGTTTTTCGCCTGTTTTTCGAAATGTCCAAAAGATGCTCTAGCTTATGATGACTGGAAATCTCGTTAGCTCATCAGAATCACACACATGGAACTATATTTGTAAAATATCTGTTTGAGCATCACAGATATTTTCTTCCTCTACAGAGTCCAACACTCACGGAAATTCTCCAAGTGCAGTATCTTGGACTACAAAGAGTTCCTTTTGAAAGGTGGAGGCTCTTGTCTGTTTAACAGGCCGACCAAGGTTAGAGGCCGACAAATCTCCTCCTCTGTGTGTCTGTCACAACTGTTATACATCACACATGCCTCCTGAGTCCTTTTACACTCTCTTGACTTTTTTTGGCAGCTGTTTGAGGCGACTGAATGCGGCAATGGATTTGTAGAGGTGGGAGAGGAGTGTGACTGCGGAGCCAGAGCAGTGAGTTGCTTTTCGGTTCACTAAGTCACGTCTGTTTTTTTGTCGTCACGTTTGTTCAGATGGGTGAAGCTAAGGTTTATTTTCAGGAGTGCTACAAGGAATGCTGCAAGAAGTGTTCCCTCGCCAACGGGGCACACTGCAGTGATGGCCCCTGCTGCAATAACACATGTCTGGTATGAGCTTGGTCTATTCTTACTTTTGCATAATATATACATTAGAAAATACAGATATTAAATTATGCTTCTGAAATCATAATTAAGACTCTTGTCTTCTCTCCTTTTCCTTGCCAGTTCTATCCACGAGGGTACAGTTGCCGCTATGCTGTGAATGACTGTGACATCTCAGAGACCTGCTCTGGGGACTCTGGACAGGTGTTCTAGTGTAGCACTGTTACATGTGTTGTTTTTTATGGTTTCAAACTGTTCATCTCTGTCATTCTTTGCATATTGAAGAAAATGTGCATGGTTAAGAAGACGTCTTGTGTTTGTTTACAGTGCCCCCTTAACCTTCATAAACAAGACGGTTACTTCTGCCAGATAGACCAGGTAGGAATGATGTTTGAAAACTTTTTATTGGTCCTAATTGGTGCAGTCATACAGCAGAATAGCAGTTCAGGAGCAGCACACAGAGAGTGTCTTTTTTTATTTTTCCTCTGTGTCTGAAGGGCCGCTGCTACAATGGAGAGTGCAAGACCAGAGAGAACCAGTGTAAATACATCTGGGGATCAAGTAAGACTAATATACCTTCACACATCAAGTTCAAATCACTCTTACGAGTGTAGTGTATGAAAAGAGGCTCTGGTAATCAGTGCTGTACAGTTCACCTCCTCTCCTCTCTTCTTCTTCTGTCCCCTGCGCAGAGGCCGGAGGCTCGGAGAAGTTCTGCTATGAGAAGCTAAACACAGAGGGCACAGAGAAGGGCAACTGTGGAAGGGATGGAGAGAAATGGCTCCAGTGTAGCAAACAGTGAGTTTCAAGAGAGGATATTGCACAAAATTAAATGAAGTATGGTATTTCCTTTATACATGTCAGAACAAAAGTACTGTCTATAGGTTGACCAACTGAGTCCAACTCTCTTAACACATCCATGTTAAAAGACACTTTTGTCACCATGTTTCACTGTCAAGTCAATTTATGTACAGAGCAAATGTGCAGAGAAATTTAAAATCCAATAACAGTAACACAAAAGATTATAGCATTTACTTATTAATAATTAAGAGAACTCAAACGCAGTGTTAAAAAGATGGGTCTTAAAGGATAAAGCTATTCTATATTTTTCTTATTGTCAACAAGCTAACAAAGTGCTGTAAACAGAACCGTGTTCCTGTGCATGCACAGTGGCATCTGCCTTACACAGAACTACTCTCCTGAGACTGAAAATGTGAGTTGAAACATTAGTCTTTGGAGCCATTTCTAAACAGACAACTGTGACGGTAATCTTCAGGGCAAGGGAACATGTCATCCAGAGCAGTAGTGTGGCTCATTGATGTGTTTTTTAATAGTTTTTGGACAACAACAGAGGTCAACAACACAAAGGAATATAATATATCAGGCTCTGGATACACAAACGATACTTGTAAATAGGATCAGTTCATTGTTAGTTTGGCTCTGCACATGAGATTTGTTGACAATAAGAAAAATATAGAAAATTGCCAGCCATATCTTTTAAGGAGGGATTTAAAAGTGGTGATAGATTGGAAAATCAAAATGAACATTCAGTGGAACTCTATGTTTCTCTCTGCTTGTCTTTTACAGTGATGTGTTCTGTGGTTACCTGTTGTGTACCAACATTGGCCGCAACCCACGCATCGGAATAATGAAAGGAGAAATCACTCCCACCTCCTTTAACCATCAAGGCAGGGTGGTAGAATGCAGGTAAACGCATGTTTACTATATTATAACACTTGATTATGTCCTGGAAACTTATAGAATATTACTACAGTCAGTATTTGTACCTGTTCTCAGTCCTTATCTTTCTCCATTTGTACCCTCCAACCTTTCCTTACAGTGGTGGCCATGTCCTTTTGGATGATGAGACTGATTTAGGCTACGTGGACGATGGGACTCCCTGTGGGCCGTCAATGATGTGCCTTGACCGCAAGTGTCTGCCCATTCAGTCACTCAACATGAGCACTTGCCCTACTGGACCTAATGGACACGTGTGCTCTGCCCATGGGGTGAGTCCTGGTGTAAACTAACACACTATTTACACTTGGCTCATTATGCCTGTATTATCAGTTCTTTCCTTCATGTAAACAACAACAGAAACTCTTCCAATTGTATGAAATCTCCTGACTCTTGCTTCTGATTTACAAACTGGAAAATATGGCAGCTGTTCTGGAAATGTTGTGAAATTTATTCCAAACTATCCACCAAAATCAGTTTCTAAATAAAATTGAGGTAAATAAATAGGTTATGCATTTATTTTAATATCTGTAACACCTTGTTTAAGGATTTATTCATAAGACTCAGGAGTTTGACAGACAAGTCATCATCAAAACAATCCCCATTGTTTGCTAACTTGCTGAAGTATGTCTATATTATTTTTTCACTTAGTGAACATAGTGCTAGATCCCAACTTATTCCCTACTTATTACTTTTTTTCATTGGGCTTAAATCTAGTGTTGTGTAGCCATAGAAACTGTGGTTCTTTGGCTTCATCCACTATTCTGTAATTCACACAGTTTTAATGAATTCCACCTGTAGAGCAGCTCTGTTATAAGAAAGGTTTGCATAATTAAAATGCAATTGTAGAGCTGGTACAGAATTAATCTAACCGAGTTTTCCTTTCTTTGCCCTTATTTTTATTTATGCAGTATGATCATCTTTACACTGTACGAAGCGTTTGTGTGGAAGTCTGTATCCTCTGTTAAAATCTTGGATGATCAATAACTTTCTATACACACCCAATGTGAAGACAGCTGCTGGGAGTGGTGCCAGTGGGGATGGCTCCCAAAAATAACCCTAATGTACCAGCACCTCTATATATAGCTCCTCCGTTCCCCTCAACACCTCATCTATTTCTGTCTGATCCGTACAGGTGTGCAACAATGAAGCCACATGCACCTGTGACACCACCTGGGCGGGGACAGACTGTAGCATGCCTGACCCGCCTAAAGAGCCTGAGGCCACTCAGGACGAAGGACCCAAGGGTCGGTTTCCACCTCTTTCAACGTCTGGCATCTGATAGAATGAATAACACACAAGTTTTATGTGCACTCATTTAAACTTAGCCACGATGCACATCAGCAGCACCGACATATATACAGTATATAATGTATATGTTGTTCTGCAATACTGCGATGTCATTCTATATACTCTGAATACTCTGAGTCAGCACAGATTCTTAATCGTCAGAGAGTACGGAAGATCATTTCAGCTGCACAGGTGTACTGGGGTCGTAAAGATTTTCCATGTAAAATGGCGACTGAAGGAGAATATGAAAGCAGTGATACATTTGTTTAGTTTGATTCAGCAGATGAAATGGACGCACTGTCCAGCTTGTACACCTGATGCTTTGAGTACAGGGGAGGGTGGGGAGGTGGTTAAGGAGGTGGGAAGCGTCACAGAGAGAAAACCGTGTCACTTCATCCATGACTCTGAAGCGGAAGCCTGCTGTTTGTTTTTGACAGGGTGGTAATAATGCTCCTTTTCCTTCTGCACAGTGAGCGTGGCCACTAACAGGCTGATAGGGGCAGTAGCAGGGACCATTCTGGCCCTGGGGGTGATTTTTGGAGGCACAGGGTGGGGAATAGAGTAAGCATCTTTAACCCTTTCACAGCTCTTCCTCTCATAGTGGTGCCTCAGTGTGCGGGCGGTCTCGTGAGCCGGCCTGAGCCCGTGTGTGCGTCCCGGTGGCTTTGTGTTTTCTTGTGTGTTGGTGATGACCATATAATTGTCATGTGATTGGATGTTTTCAGTGTCGTGTGATTGATTGATGGATTCCTCCTCCTCCTCCTCCTCCTCCTCTCCTGCCACTTCCTGTTGTTCCCCATTACTACAAGCCTCTTTCTCCATCTTCCCTCTTCCTCTTCTTGTCCCTTTTCTTTCTCTTATTCTTAGTCGTTATGTGGTTGCTCCTGTGATCCTCTCCTTTCTGGGGCATGTGGGGCATTTAGATGGAAAAACAGTCCTGAGAAGTGTCCAGTTAGTGACCTGGCTTGCCAGTCAGTGGTAGGCTGTGTGGTGACTGGGACCCCTAAAAATATTTTCTACCACTCATACTGCAGGCCACATATACATATATACATACAGTGATGGATACCCAGGGTCTAGTCCTCTGCACAACCTTAATAAAAAAAAGACCACTGATAATCACTACCTCAGCTGACACCAGATAAATGTAAATATTCCCAGGGCCTTTACCTCATTGTCTTCACGTTGCACACTAAGGGGGCTGAAAAGCATGCAAAATACAGTCTCAGATTCAGATTCATTTTACTGTAATAGTATACTTATGGTATGTTTTCTGTTCCATGTGAAATCGTCTCTGTATAGTTACATGTTATTGATACATTGAGTGAGTATAGAAACTCATGTCTTTTTCCCCATAACCCTTTACAGGTCCTAGTGCCACCAATCTAATAATAGGCTCCATCGCCGGAGCCATCCTTGTGGCTGCCATAGTGCTGGGGGGGACTGGATGGGGCTTTAAGTAAGCAACACGCCGCATGCCTCTCCTGCTGTAACTCTAGCATCCCTGCTGCTTCTAGACACCAGGGTTTGAGCTCCTGCTACAGAATATGGACCCCAGACTGAACAGCGCACAAACATAAAGCTTTTTAAATTGAGTAATCTTTCTGAAAAGTTTTGTTGTGAACACTGGAAAGCACATGCCTAACACGTGTCTGAAATGCTCAGCTTCATCCAGTGTATATTTGTTGTTCTAATTAAGAGACTGTATGTGACATTCAGGGGTGTAAATGTGTTAGGGTGATTTGGAAAGACACCATGTGGGGGGTCTTCTGTGGATCTGTAGTAGAACCTCAAACTGATTGGACGGGCAGAGCTCAATGCTTGACATGCATGTTCAGTGAAGGATCTTATGACAGTGACGCAAAACAGAGGGGAAAGTACTTTTAAGAGTTAAATGGTTACAAAAAGCTTGTGTATGCCTGTATTTTTTAAGTTAAAATCTCATTTCCCCTCTGAAATCCAAAGATAGACCATCTAACATACCTCTTTGTAGCCAGGAAATGTACTTTATTGTACAATAGTTTATGTTGAATATGTTCCAATCTACCACTGATTAGCCTGCTGTCTTGAGCAACAGGGGTGTTACATCTTTTATCTTAATCTAAATAGGCCTAAGGAATAATTGAGAAACACAATCCTGCAGCCACCAAAGCATGCCAAATAGCAAAGCATCATGGTTGTCACAAAAAAGAAAACAAAAAGAAGGAGATAAAGAATAAGAAACAAAACATTTCTGCATGTTGACTTCTTGATTTGGAGGAGGTCAGTTCATTGCACAAAGGCTGAGCCGAACCCAGAGTGATTCGGTCCAGGGTTGTCGTGCTCTCATCGCTTCCATGATCTTTTTCCCAATCCGTTACTGTTTGAGGGTGAGACTTTAAATGGAGTGGTGAGAGAGAGAGAAGCCAGGACCGTTTTTGTTTGCCGCAGCCTTTGTGCCATGGCTGGCCACACCCACCTGGATGGCCAGGCTCCGCCCTAGAGCAGAGCAGGACTCTCGGACCCGCCCACACCAGCTGCCATTGCTGCCTGCTTCACAGACCTGGTACAGACACGGCGCATTGCACTGCATGAACCACGCACAGCAATAGTGCCACCTTCAACTGGCCTACTATTGGAACAGGTGCATGACAGAGTGATAGAAGCCCCACAACAAGCCACAGTACGGGGAGGTTATGCATCACTCCTGTTGTCGTATTTGTTGTTGTCCCACTGTTGTGGTAGTATTTATCGTTGCTGCTGCTGCTGCTGTGGTTGTTGTTGATGTGGTTGTCTCCTCTTTCCCTCCTCTATAGAGTATATTGTATGTTAGCTCTTTCCTCCCAGATGAATATGTTTTGAGTGGAACTAATGTCTTTCCCATCAAAACTGGTAATGAGACATGTCTCCTACACTTCACCTTGTAAACTGATGTTGCACGCACAAGCCAGTTGGCAGTTGTCTGCAAGCAGGCAACAGGGGATATTTACATTCACAGACCTTCAAAATTCATATTCTGGTATCAGCTTTTGTGAAAGTAGAAGTTTGTTCTTTTGCTTAATGAACCTGGTGACAGTTTTCATTGATGTCATCTGACACTGGTCTTCAGTATGGTCTTGTAATAAAAAGAAAAACAAGTTTACCATACTGTGCATCATCACATACTGACATATGAAGGTTTGTGAATATAAATACCCCTGTCTGCCTCTTTGCAGACCAGGCTGTACTGGCCAACATGGACCAACCTTTCCTCACTCACACATCTTCAGCATTTTGATCTTGAAATCCTCAAAAATGAAAAATTTTCATTTGCCAGAACTGTTTACTCGTGAGTCGACTATTGTAAACTGAAGAGATGAGTGCGGTTGCTTGTCCAGGTTGCACTTGTCATGTTTACAGATGTGCTAATAGCTGACGCTGACACGTGTTTCTTGTCTCCCTCATAAGAAATGTGAAGAAACGGCGATACGACCCCAACGCCACAGCCATTTAACCCAAGGAGAGATGGTAATCAGAGATGGACTCCTTCAAGGCTTCCTTTAATGGGCTACCTGACAGCTGGACTGCACTTATTGCTGCTGATCTTTGGCATTAGATTTACTTGAAAAAGACATAGAGGACATTTTAACAAATTCCATCGTAGTGACATTAGAAATGCAGCCTTTTCAAACTCCACTTCACCCATGTAACGCCCACCCCCACCCTGATCTCTAGAATGACAGAGCTCCTCTTCCATTCTTTAGTGCCAGTGCACAGGCGTTCAGGCGGAATCCACACCACTCTCTCACCTGGCATGATTATCCGCACAAAGCGTGCTGCTTGCTGGCCCCTCTGGCATGAAGAGCCCTCCCCGCAGGGCTCTGCATGGCTACGAAAGCTATGAATATACTGCAAAAAAAAAAACATATAAAGAGAAAAAAAATGCAACGCAGGGAATAACCTCATTAAAAAGCAAACTCTGTTTTTTTATAGATGATTACGAAGCATAAAAAAGGCTTCATGTGAGGACCCGTAAGGGCAGTGCAGACCACATAGTGAATGCACACACACAGGTTGCAAAATTGTACATAAGAGAGGAGTTCAGGTTTGGAATTTAACAGCATATTTTACAAGGACATCAATTGCTTTTGTTTTTTATCTAAGCATGTTGTATAGCGGGTGTTTTTGGCAATGTTATTGAAAAAACTGCAATTGTGATTCGGGCCAAAATCGTAACCGCACGCTGCACAGACTGCGAAGGTTACGCAGCTGTGGTGTCGAGGAGAAGCATGTCAGTTCTAGAGGGATTCAGACTGAGATCAGGACAATTCAACGTCACAATATTTCCCCAACCCCCCCGCCCCCACCCCGCAGTGTTTTCAACAGTGACTCAAAAGCCAAAGAACCAATCACCCTGAACATATGGATGTTGTTGCACACAGAGCACTTTCCCCTCTGTCTGCAGCCAGTGGTGCCTCTCCTACTGCTGAGGGCATGAAGTCTGTCCATGCAGGCGCTCACCTGTCCAGCCAGGTCTCACTTAACAGTCCTCATCAACACCCACTATACCCAGCTTAGCCTTTTGCTCTCATAAACTCTTAGTAGAAGTCAAGTTCAGCTCTACTGGTAACGCTGCATGCAATCACTATAGTGGGCTTATAATTCTATATGGGAGCCCCCAAAAATCCGCAAGAAAAATATACTACAAAAGATAGGTGCATGTCAACAACAAAACATTTAACTTTTATTTACTATGCAAAGAGAGATATTGCACAAAAGTATGGGTAATAATGATATCAACATAGACATGGAATTACAGAAACCTCCGCTAATCAGCTAAACTTTTGTATTTGGCCACTCCCACGTCTCGTTTCATTTCGCTTCAACGTACTCAAACTACGAATGGACAAATATAAAAAAGAACTGGATTAATATTTACAACGAAAAGCGAGAGAGCACCTTTTCTTTTACATTTGTGGAACTGAAAATCATTTTTGTGTGTTTTTTCATCCAATCGATCTGATATTTTTAATCACACACATGCACACAAATACACAAACACACACACTGTATGGTGCCTGTACATATTGAGGCCTGAACAGTTTCCTTGTGCAGGGCTATTATTTCCAGTCCAGCTGATAGTTGGTGTGTTCCAGGTGCTGCCATAGCACTGGCATTGTTGTAATCCTCCATGTTACTCATCGTCTGGTGTCCCTCTCTCACTGCATCATGTACAGTTGGACCGATGAATAAACTACAGACAAATTTTATCAGAGCGTCTCTGTCTCTTTCTCTATCAAATTATCACTTTACTTTATTTATCCTGTGAAGCATAACTGCTATATGACAAATATGACAGCATTTCAGTGTAGCTGACTTTCTGATGAACTTTTTACATTTACATTTGCTCTGCTAAGACAAGCATAAAGCTACATCTTTATGAATTAGTATAGACAATACTTATATATTTCACTGTTGCATATATCACTTCACATATATTGTCCACAGATTTATTCAGTGTTATTCGTTAGAAGCCTTTTATTCTTTCAGGGTATTATTGACTATTCGTTCTTTTCAAACAGGCAAGTTATTTTTTTAAGTACAGAAAATATGTCCGTCTAATCTATATAGATTAGATTAGAAGAGGGTATCTGTTCTTTCTTGAATTCAATTTTTCTGTTTTCAAAACAGGACCTGTCTGTTACAACTAAACTAATTTAACATTTGGCAAAACAATCTCACCATTAGGTCCATTCAGTAGCTGAATTTATTCTGACCTTGTGGTGACTGTTTTGTCAGCTGCTGTTTCCAAAGTCAAAAATTAACTTTCAATCTCAACTTTTTTCTCTCAGCTGTATAGAAGTGGGAATTATGGGATAATGGAAAAATCTAAAATGTAGTGTACCAGTAGCACAAGTAGACAAGAGTTGTATAGTCAACAAAACACAGCAACATGTCAGCTAATATTAGCCACCATAAGCTACTGGTCACACCAGAACAAGTGTACTGAACTGAGTCACATTGTGTTTTATTGCATGTAAATTAAACCTTTATTTGTAAAAGGAAGAATGTGTTATTTCTTATTCAAAAATGACTTAAGTCTCACTTTAAGATAACATGGATAAAGGTCCTTAAAGTGTTGTGGACATTTAAAATGTCATATCAACTAAACTCTGTCTGCTGAGGAAGATCATATGTTACAATTGAAAGCTTAAGAACAGTTATCAAGCTCAATTAACTTTTTGTCACAGAATTTAAAATGTTTGTAAACAACAGAAAAAAAAGAAAAATACATTTTTGCCTAAAAACATCTTACTATTCAGTAATTCAAACTTTTAAAATAGGTGCAACATTTATGGTCCTACAGATTCAAAGTTTAGGGCAGAAGTTCTCAGATCCTTCACGTAAGTAAAATTACTAAAACCACAATGTGAAAATACTCCAAAAGTCCAGCTTTCAAAATCATACTTAAGTAAAAGTGCAGAAGTATTATCACTTAAAGTATTCAAATTAAACAAATGTTCTGGAGAAAATTGGCCCCTGCCACTGATATATAAATTATATTATAAGTTAATACTGATGCATCAATGCGCAAGTAGCATTTTACTGTTTGCAGGGTTGAGGTGGAACTAGTTTTAAATATTTCATATAGCTTACAGTCCAGTGGTTCCCTACCTGTGGCTCAGTGTATTTTATAAACATATTTTTTATGTAAAATCTTGATCTTAAGCATAATTAGCAACTATAGCTGTCAGATAACAAAAGTATTGGAGGTCAAATTACATTTGTCTGTCATAACATTTTGATTCAGTCCTGATTGGTGAAGGAACTACTTGACATCACCCTTTCTTGAGCTAAAAGAAAGAAGAGCATTGGCACACAGAAATCTCTCATGTCAATTAACCAAAACTCTTCTAACTTTGGAAGAAAATTATGTGTTCATAGGACCATATCATTAAGAAGATGGTTGAGAAAACTCAGTTTTGCTGATCTCTTACAGTTTCAGTAACAAGATTTCACACTCTATCCAGGGGGACTCCAGTAAAGCATACTAAATCACATCGAGAATTAATTGGTTGCTCGTGCTACAAAACCCTTAACACTCCACAAATCAATATAAATATTTTCTATAGGCCTATTAAACAATGGATTAAAGGGCTATAACATGGAGATGGTCTCTCTCTAACAAAACCACAGTGAATCAACCAACTTTGCAGCTCTGCAGAGCCTTTCAGTCTGTTTCAGATAACTATCTTGATTTTCACCCCTGCAGCTCTGCTCTCACCAGCATTGTTTATGCAGCAGGCAGCTGTTTTCAGCAGTGATAATCAGCACGCTAGCTGCCTGAAACCAAACATCAGACAGTTATCAACCAGCTGGTGAACATAGTGGAGCATTTAGCAGATAAAGAGACACATATTTCCCTCAGGAGTTGGGGGAGAGAAAGTGCTAAAAGGGGAGTGAATATTGGACTTACATTCATCAGGTTGTCTAAACAGTCCGCTGGATGTGTTTCCATTACTTTTATATAACTGTTCCAACCATTTATCAACTGTTTATGCATATAATTTTAGCTTTCTCAATAGTTTAAAGGGTGGATACATTATTGTTTGAGTTTTTGAGGTTTTTATGTCATTCTGTAGCTTCACATTAGTGTTCCATATGTATTCAAATCTGAAAATTCAAATTTTGATCAAGGTACGTATGTTTTAGCATCAAAATGCCATTTTTCCAAGCCCTTCAAAAAACTTTTTCCCATGTAACCTGATGTAGGTTTCTGCATGATGATGTTGCTACATATAAACTGATGTAAACCCCCTAGCCCCCCTAGCCAGTAGCTACAGAGAGCACTCACTGTTGCTGCGGCTCAAAGTTTTAAAAATGAACTCTGAGCTCTTCTCCCACCAGTAAATGGTTCAGGATCAGAGCAGAATCCCGTGTGACTCACAGGTGTTATTCCTCCCAAAGCTCCAGCTCTGCTCCCGGCTGTCTCCTCCAGAACTCACGACACTCAGCAGTTGTATGTCCCTCCGCTCCATACGGTGCATTTATAAACATCTCATGTACTCAGACTCAGCACTGAAACATTGCTCGTAGTATATCTGGACAATTTTTCATGCTCTCACATACAGTGAGCGAGTATGTTAGGAAGACACTGTGAGTGGACTGTGTGTGTGTGTGTCGGGGCATCAGTGATAAATAAGTGGCTACTTTTTGTTAAAAGTTTTAACTGTTTCAACTGTTTATTCATTACTTTAACATAACTATTTGAGCTGTTTATCCATTACTTTTATATTTGAACAGTTTATCAATTATTTTTAGCTAAGTGTTGCTCTGCTCACTTGCTAACTGGTTTTCATGCACTCTCAATTCCAACATGTGGTGTTAGTCATTCTCTTGAATGAGCAATAATATTAGGACTTTTCAATACAATGCACTCCAGTACACACACGCACACACACACACACACACATATATAAACACTGATCTATATGACGTTGATCAGTGTGTGGAGAAAAAATCTCTGTACACATGTCTTAGAAATGTTCTTCCCTCATAGTGCAAAACTCAAATTATTTCTCATTTAATAATAATAATTTGTTCTTTCCAGCCTCTCTTCCTGTCTAGAAGCACCGTAACATTACATTTAAGTTTATAATTTAGGCCTTGCAATGGAAATTGTCATAAAGTCTACTTTTTTGCATCATCAGAAGAATGAGTAACTGAGTAACAATCCCACCCAGTACATTTAGTGTTGGCCTCTCACTGTGAAAATAATTACATTTGAGATCAGATATGCATGTGACATTTCAGTAAAAGCATAGATGTAACTCGTGCACCACTCTCTGAAACACTATTCATCACTGTGCTTGTTTTTACAGATAGAAGACCCTCCCCAGTTTCTGAGGTGGGATTGCATGTGCTGGCTTTTTATCTTGAACTGGAAACGTTTGTCCTGTGTACACATACATACATATGCATTGAGCACTATATATACTACATTGCATTAAAGCTCTGAATGAAGATTCTCTAATCCAATAAAACACAGATGTCAATGTAGGATACATTATGATCACAAAATGATTTATTTTCTTTATTTGCACCACAAACAATCTGGTTTTCTTAATGCAAAGAAGTCAAAAGTCTTTTGATCATACAAAAGATTCACTGCCAGAGGACTGATTTGATGTCATCCAGCACAATGATCAGTCTGGGACATGTTAGAAACAATCAATTAATTATTAACAATTAATTTCTTAAGTAATTTTAAGCACTTCTAAAATGTGAGACCTTGCTGCTTTTCCTTGACTTTCATTATAGTACATTGAATATCTTTAGATTTTACTGTTGGTTGGACTAAAACAGCTATTTGAAGATGTCAACTTGGGCTCCAACGACTCTTCCAACATTTAATTGAGCAAAAAATGAATCAAGAAAAACATTAATTGATAATTAAATTAATTGTTAGTTGCAGCCCAACAGACATGTTAAATTTAATTGAGACTGACTTAAAAATATGAACCAATCCTTTAATCAAGTGGACCACTCATATGGCTAGTTTGTCTCTGTAGTATCAATAATATTAACGTAAAATACAGCAGAGTTTTCATCTGTGAAAAGTAGAAATCAGGTTTCTTAAATGTTATTATTTTTGAAAAGTATGATTGCAGGGAAGCTCTCACTATTGATCAGTTATGAGCTGGAAGAGCCAGCTAGGAGCTATTTTCCCCTGATGACCAGACTGATCAGTGTTTGCTGGACAAACCTTTACAGCACAATAATAAAAAATAATTTGTACCCTTTCAAGGGACAATTCACCTGCGTACATTGCACTTTTTGTACAATGCAGGTTCATTATTCTAATGTTATTCTGATAAGAGCTGCATTTTTTTTTCTTAAGATAAGGCTGCATATATTATTGAAAAAAACATGATTGATATACGTGACAAGCGGTGGGCTAACACTGCCTGCAAAGGAGGGAGGCACTGACGTCAATTAAGACCCAACATATACTTACCAAACTCCAATCAACACTATAGTCTTGGTAGTCGGCCCAGCTTTAGTGGTAAGTAGTCTTTTATTGGAAGATATTCTAGTTGTATTGCATTTTGATTACGTTTATAGTATTATTTAAATTTAGGCCTATATTATGTTTTTTTTTTTCTGGTTAGTAACTGTTACTTATCAGGACTATATGCCACTATTCAGTGTAATATTTATTTATTAGCCAGCAATAAGACTTACACAGACTGACATATTAGTTTGCAGATGTAGCCTGGAATGCAATCTAGGTAACATCAAGCAGTTAAATTGCAAAGAAAATGTTTTGAGAGGTGTTTTCAGAGTGTTTACTAAGCTGCTAAACGAGCTAAATAATCAAATGTAGCTTAATCAACTTGTTAATTGAACTTAATTGATGATTCAGTAGTAGAAACAGCTTAAATGTGGTATGTTTTGCCCTGTGCAGATGGTCCCGCGGCTCCTGAACATACCTGCGGCCACAGTGTTTGTGCTGAGCTGCATGTGTGCCGCGCCGCTGCAGGGCCAGAAGCCGGGCCAGGTAGACCCGCTGACGGCCCACCGGGCAAACCCGCAGTGCTGGGACTCCTCCTCGGCTCTGCTGCTCGAGATGCGCTCCCCAAGGATCGCTGACACAGTGCCCGCCTTCTGGGACCTGATGGTGTTTCTAAGGTCTTCAGACAACAACAAACACACGGAGCTGTTCTGGGACCTGGCCCGGCTCTTCTGGGACATTTACGTGGACTGCGTGCTGTCCAGGAGTCACGGCCTAGGGAGGAGACACATCACCGCGGTACACTCCCTCATCACTGACAGTAAGAGTCCAACACACGCACAAACAGACACACGCACGCACGCACACACACACACACACACACACACACACGCAGTTAGGAGAGGCTCATGTAAATGTGGGACTATCGCATTGCTGTCTATGTTTCTCTCCTTATTTTATTTGTAATTTGTAATTCAGACGTTTTATGAACTTTTCCAGTAGTTAAAACACAAATAATTAATCCGTTTTTGGTCGGTAGGCTACAGTGGTGAAGTAATTAAGCACATTTACTCAAGAACTGTTCTTAAGTACAACTTAGAAGCACTACACTTGAGTATTTCCATTGTATGCTACTCTATACTCTTTTACTTTTGACAGCTATTATTACTAGCTATGCACAGATGAAGATTTTACATTAAAAACTTGTGATTAGTTCATAATATATAATGTATTGGTGGGCGATAGATAAAATTATCCAACAGTATACTGTATAAGTAGTTACAAGGAACTAATCCTGTAGGCACAACTTTAAAATGCTGCTTAGACATTACATACATCAGTAATAATAATTCAATAATATGATATACTGTATAATATTATAATATTCACCAGAGCCATTCTGCTGCATGCTGAGAATACTTTTACTTTTACTTTACATTGTACTAGAACATTTTTTTTGATAATATTTCTGGTACTGAAGGATCTGGAAACTTCCACCACTGGTAGCAGAGAAGACTGGAAGACTGGTCAGATTGGATCCAACTATCCAACTATAATCTTTAAATACACAATTTATCAATTACTTTTATAAATTACTTATCAATTACCTTTTTATAAAACAATTTTCAGCGTATATTCACATATTGTCTGACATCTTAAGAGTGACTAAGTGACTACAGTCACTAACGCTAGCCAACAACTAAATCTGTTCTCTAATCTAATTTCTTCTAAAGGTTTGTTTAAGTAATATTAAGAGTCAGAGGAAATAGTTTAATTAAATAACTGTTAATAATTATCCAGTATCCTAAAGGTCAAAATCAACTGGTCTGGTTTTCTTTAATATTTACACACAACCTGAATCTTTAATTGCAGCATTTCAAATTCTATCCTACACAACATATGAAATTCACCCACTTAATTTATTTTTTATTTTTTGCCGCATTTATTGTAATAAAAGTGGCGCAAAACATCAGATATGTCATTATGTAATGATAGAATATATATATCTACAGTATAAACATATATTTTCTTAAATATATATATTTTAGTAGAACTCAAGTCAGTAATTGTGTACAGCCATTAAAAACTTTTAAATGATGTCTTTTGTGCTCTCAAATCACAAATTCAGCCTTGCTCTCATCTCTGCTGCAAATATCATGAAGCAAAACTAATCAACCAGCTTCACACCAACCCCAGGTCTTTGCTTTTGTATGAGTAGTAGTCTATCTATCTACTGATGACAGCAACAAGGCCTCTGAAAATGTTGGGGTCAAAGGCCAGGTCTGATGAAACGCTGCTTCAGGTCCCTCTCTGAAGTTTAGTTTAGTTTAGTTTAGTTTAGTTTAGTTTAGTTTAGTTTAGTTTAGTAGTCTATTTAACAGCAGTCATGCACGACACAACTGTTGGGCCAGAGTTAGTTATATAGCTGATATTAAAAACAATACAGTACAATACAAACAATTAAAGACAATACAATTAGCAAACTTTACAAACAATACATCACATATAAAGAATCATATAAAATATACATTACATATTGTCTGCATTGGAAAACATTTGGTTCCTTAAAAAGGTTTAGATCAGTGATCACATGACTGGTTTGTCTTGAGCCATGTTTTAAGTGTTACGGGCGGGAAGTCTCTGAGTTTCATTTATCTGCTGCTCTGACTGAAAATGCTGATTGTCTGAAAGCAGTTTTCCTAAATTTGGTACCAAATAATGCATTAGTAGAGAAATTGAACTTTGACAGTTTGGTTAAAAGAACTTGATTGGATGTATCAAAAACCTTTTTAAAATCAAGGAAAACAGCATCAACAACACCTCCCCTATCACGGCTGGATTTAATTTGTTCAATAAAATAGCAATTTGCTGTCTCTGTGGAATGATGTTATCGAATCCAAACTGCAGAATATGCAGTGGGAAATGGCCAAGGTTTAGATGGGCTAATTTGGTCACAAATTAGTCTTTCAATTACTTTAGAGATAACTGCGAGAAAACACAGTCAAAAACATCTTTGGTCTTCAAGCTTTTAAACTGACTCAAGATTTTGATTATGGAGGACACAGACACTTCAGAAATGTTAAAAACAGGGAGATTATAATTTAGTGGTATAGTGACCTTACTTCATAAAACAAAATCTCATGCCAGATCTTGAACTGAATCTATAAAATAATTACTAAACACAGAAGAAATCAGGACTTTGTCTTGAGTTAAAATCCCCTAAACTTGTAATCCAAACCCTTTACGTCCTTTGTTTCTGTCTTTCTTTAGAACTCTATTGATGTTTTCCCACGTTTGCCTGCTGTTCCCTTTAGCATCATTTATAAGATCAATAAAGAAATTTGCTTTTTTCTTTCTCAATTCGTTTACAACTTTATCATGTAGATGCTGAGTGTGGTTTTCAAGGTGTGGTCCCTCCGTTTCATTAAATTCCACAGTTGTTCATTTAACCAGGATGAGCTCTGCTTCTTTCGGGAATGTGTGACGTTTTTTTTTTTTTTTTACTGAATTCACCTTTAACCTCATTACTGTTGCCAAAGCTGCTTTAAGAGGGCTGAAGAAAGAGGACCTAGATTAAACAAAATTAAAAAGGTGAAGAATCTGGGACGCCACATTGCATAGATGAACCCTGTGGAGCTGCTTTGGGCTCATCAAGGAATTAAGTATCACCTCATTCATTCTACAGATTGTACAACTCATCCCACAGCAGGACTGGCACTTCCCTCGACTACAGTCCTTTCATGAATACTTTATCTGTGTTTTAGTACAATTTTGAATCAATAAAGAGAGCTGGAGGCACAATACTGCATTAAGAAGTTAACAATATACAGTATGATGCCCAAACGTTTTTGTAGATGTGGCTGAATGTATAAATGTTGTTGTACCATAAATGCTGTGCCATGCTTAGCCTTTGTGTGTGTGTGTGTGTGTGTGTGTGTGTGTGTGTGTGTGTGTGTGTGTGTGTGCGTGTGTGTGTGTGTGTGTGTGTGTGTCCTCCAAACAGAGTCCTTCAAGTTCAACAGCTCGGGGGCATATCTGTGGGCGTGGCTCAGCGTCAGAGTGAGACGCAGCGGTCACATCAAGACCCTGAAGACCAAACCAAAACCAAACACTCACTAACACAAATAATCAGTGACACTCTGTTGTTGATTGACTTTATTCATGATTTACTTCCCAACTAAAAAAAACAGACTATTTCACTGTAATCATTGCTACAGGAACATGGAGGATATGTGTTGTTGCCAATAGTGAGTTTTATTGACATTGTCATGAACATATGTTATTGTTTGTGTGTATGTGTGTGTGTGGCATCAGTATAATATCTGTAAAGCACAATGAGGTGTCCTGATAAATGAAAATACCATGCAGAGTGCAGGCCTCATCTGACTGCATTATTTTATTTTATTTAATTCTGTATCAGGACAAGTGTATTATTACACTTTCAAAGAAAAGAAGCAGTGTGTTTAATTCTTTCCCCTACAAGAGTTAAAGGACCAGTGTGTAAGATTTAGGGGGATCTATTGGCAGAAATGGAAAATAATATTCATAAGAATGTTGTTATTAGTGTATAATTGTTTTTGTTACCTTAGAATGACCCCTTAATATCTATAGAGGGAGCAGGTCCTCTTCCACAGAGCCCACCATGTTTCTACAGTAGCCCAGAATGGACAAACCAAGCACTGGCTTTAGAGAGGGCCTTTTGAGTTTTTCAGTCGGTTTCAATTTGCTATTTCACCACTAGATGCCACTAAATCCTACACACTGGTCCTTTAACTATTAATGTTGCATAAAGAGCTAGTTTGTTGTGCTTACCTGCACATTAATACACCTTGTACACAAATTTAAAATGATGATTTAACATTTGAACTATGTTTGATTTGCCTTTATGTTTGATTATGACATAAACCTGCACGCCAAGCCATGTTTTTGTAGCCATAATCATATATTACTGTATTATGTGATGATGTTTGGACAATTCGTGTCAAAATAATTGTGTTTGTGTGTTTGTTCGTTAGTTAATTTTAAGTACAATGAATTAATGTATCATGGCTGTAAATTGTATTTCCTTGACTATTCAGTCCACCATCTGCCAGCAGATTTCTAAAAAAATAAATAAAGTGAATGAGCAGCCTGACTATGACGTACATTTTTAGCTTGTTTTGGGGTTGATATGTGGCACAGTTTTGGCCCACAAACCAAATGTTGGTATTAAAATTTAACCAAAACCCACACAAGGTCAGACTATTATTTAATTTATATTACAGTAAGAGAAAGAAAATAAATCACATTAATTCATTTACAAGTCTAGTTTGATTTCATAATAATTGTCTAATAATTTCCTAATACCTTTCCCAAACATTTTCCTGTAATGTGATATTAATTACAGGTCAAATAAAGATAATGTTCATTCACTGATTCTAATTATTGGCTGTGTAACCACAAGAGACTTTTAGTCAGAGCACAGTAGATCAGCTGAACATAAAAAATGTGAAATTTGTTTACAGGCAGCATAAAGTTCAACATTTAGCAAGAATTAAGTTTCCAAAAATAAATGAATAATGACATACATGTATTTACTTGAGTTTAAATGGAGAATTTCCTTCAACAGCTGCTTCTCTTCCTTTTTAGGCCGAAATGTGTTCCAGACAGCCTTGTTCTTTCCAGGAAACTTCTAGGAAATGATGACCTGTAATACGCCTTATTTTGCAATAGTTGGCAATAACAAAATAATCTTAAAACCACACTACATGTAGTACCATATGTTAGTTCAGCACAATATTTGATTCAACTTGTCAATCATCGCCAGTTATCAATTTGGTAAAATAACACAATTAATGAACATATCGATAAGTATTAGTGAGAAGTGTCTTTTATTTGAGTTAAAATAGTTAAAATAAATGACATTTTGTCTGGCAGCCAGGAGTTAGAAATCTTATCTGAACCAAATTTGACCTCAGTGTTGAACAGAACATTTCATTTTCATTTTTCATTTTGAGTAACTTACAGTTATAAAAATTACATAATAATCATACTTGAACTGTCATGACCTCAGTTCTGTCATGATTAGAGGAACAGGCGGAACCAAAAGCAGAGACTGCAGGCTGATCGAGGCTGATAAATAAAAAAGTTCTTTATTTTGGGACTGTGCAGGCAAAAACAAAAAGCTGGCTGAGCTGAGCAAAACTGAACACAGGACAAGACTGAAGAAACTGAACAGACTGAAATGTAGAAGCAAAACTGAAACAGACTGCAAACAGAGCGGACTGAACAAACAGAACAGAGGATCCAACCAAACTGAAACCAAGACTAAAATACAACCTGAAGTAGTAAAACAACAAGGCAGGCTGGGAGCTGATTGGCTGAGGGAAACACAGGGAGCAGGGCAAAGCTGAAGGGACTGATGCAGTGCAGGTGTGGAGGGAAAAACAGAGCAAAAAGAAAACCAAAACCCTGAAAACACAATACCTCTTAATCACAAACCAGCACACATTAACCCGTCAAAGAACATACAGTAATATAAAATGAAAACAAAACCAAAACCATGAGTCTATGACAAGTTCAAGCACACATCAGGCTGTTTGCCTAGACCACATATTGAACATCGTGATTCAAACAAAGCTCATTGCACCCATTTGGATTATTAAGCTGCTTTTATGGAATGCTGGTTTTAACTTTATGTTACCAATAAATCTGTAAACCTAGAGGTTGTTTCCAAAATGACGTGTGCGATTTATTCTCCAGTCAGGATACGTTTCAATCTTTGATTAACATCCAAATATGGGCATATGCGTCAAACAGGTCCGATGCACATCTCTGGTTCACAGGTCGCACCCTCTCCTTAACTTTTCTTTCAATTTCTACTTCCTTGTTTGTGGATTTGTTTTGACATGAACCGCAATCTCTGTGTCTCTGTGAAGTTCGTATTTTTGGATATAAAACAACACATGTCAGTACTCTGCAGCTTGCAGTAAATCGAGTATGTTGAAGTTAACAACAAGTATTCTTTTCAGTCGGACCTGCTGAAAACCTGATCGTCTCTGAACAGGTAGGATTGCGCAAGTCATGTTTAGTTTAAGTATAAAAATCTGTTGAAATGGTCAAATCAATCAGAAAATCAGTGACTGTAGGGCAGCTGTAGTGTGTTGAAGTGATCATGTGATGGCAGGTCATATTGTTATATATTAAATAGCGCCTGCTGTTGTGATTATCTTTAATAAGCAGGGGCGGATTTAATGATTAGGAGGCCCAAGGCAAACTCTGTCTCCCTTTATTTTCAACTTTTCTCTAACTAAATGTTGGTATTGGCACTTGTAGAGAAAGTACTCAAAACGTTTTTCTAAAGTAAAACTATTAATAAAGCACAGTAAAAATACTGTAAAAGTCATACATTCAAATTTTTACATAAAGTGAAGAGTGAAAGAGAGGAATTATTAGCACAATGTAGGCCTACTTAAATTTACTAACATCTTTTCAAGCTGGAGCTTTTAATTCTGATATAATGCTGGATAGTTTAATCAATAATAATGTATCATATTTTAATTGTTATATTTTGTGAGTAAAATCTGAATCTGTAGCATAACCAGTAACATTTATCTGTCAGGTAAATGTAACAGTAAAATGTTTTCCTCTTAAGTAGAAATATACAGTCACATTTTTTTTAAAAGTGCTTTGGGGCCTTTTGTACATTATTGAGGGTACAATGAGTTAGAATAGTAACATAATTCAATACTTTTCATATGTAAACATCATAATAAATCTATAGCTGTTTTGGGCCCCAGGCCTACCTTTACTAATGGTAAAGTCCACCCCGACAATAAGACTTTATTTTTGTCCTTTTATGAGATTTTTTTTCCTTTGTAGGCTCTAAAACGATTTTCTTATCAACTGTAACTCATTGACATGTTCTCTTTCACACACATATAGAGGCACTAACCATTATTAAACCAGCTGCAACATGTAGAGAAATTGGTTAAGGGATTAAAAAAAAAAAAAAATCACACAAGCATCTACAGAATGTCATCCAGTTTTATTAACATTGTTATGTCACCATGTTTTTGGAAGAGGGTATATACATATAATGAGCTATGAAGGGCTGGGAAACAGAGGAATTATCTACTTCACAGTGCACTCTCAAATTTAAATTTTTCACTAATGAAAAACTAAATATCTGTATCTCACTTTTAGTGCAGGAAATGGATTTCCAGAAGCTGCTATTAGATGCAGGCAAGGCCCTTAGTAAGGACGAGGTGAAAGCTTTAGCATTTCTTTGCACTGACCTCTTGGGACGAGGCACAACCTCAGTGGAGTTGGCCAGCGACATCTTCTCCCGTTTGACAGATCAAGACCGCCTATCATCTGAGCAACCACATCTGCTGACCGAGCTTCTCCTGATAATCCAACGCACCCGTCTGGTCCGTGACCTCGGTCTCAATGTATCTACAACCGAGAGCCTTATCTCTCCTTACAGGTGGGCTGCCCACCTTATTAAGCATGACTTAGTTCACAGAAAATACATATAAATGCAGCCATTTACCATTAAATTCAGAGTAAATGAATCTATGTCCAATCTGGGATCAGACCTCCTGGAAACACTGAAAATCTGTTTTGTATTTATCTGTAATTCCAGGAAGCTGCTTTACGACCTTTCAGAGGACATTACTGATGAAGACTTGAAACAGGTGAAGTTCTTGTTGAACAAACAGCTCCCGCGCAGAAAACTGGATGAAAATGTTGTAAGTGTTTCTTCAGAATTTCAATGTTTGTAGTTTGCAGTGAAAACAGAAGTTGACATGCCATGAAAATCATGTAGAAGTTCATCTTCTGAAGCCAGAGAAGAGTTAGATGCTGCAGTTTCTGTCCTTTATATACATATCACACATACAAATTGTATTTTATGATAGTATTACAATGTCATACTATGTTTAATATTCTTAAAAAAGAAGTTAATTATATCACCTAAATGTGGAATCTGCTAGCTTCTGCTGCATAAAGTCAATTGTTATTATTTTTTAAGTGCCTCATGCTAAAATTAAGTGTAATTTGCTCATTTTTCAGACTACACTGGAAGTCTTCCAGGAAATGGAGCACAAGGACCTCATCAACAGCACTAATTTAAGTGTACTGAAGAACATAATCGAGTCTGTCTGTCCCATATTGAAAGAAAAGATCAACCGGTTTGAAGAAGTGCAGGGTAAGCTACAGAAACTTTACACTGAACCACCAGGAGCAGAGCAGGTTGAAGCAGGAAGAGCAGAAACAGAGATTAAACTGTGCAGACGGGGAGTGGTGATCACTTGACAGGGCCTGCAAGATGTACAGTACACTCACACTCACACACAGACTTGAAGGTGGGGAGGCAAGGACTAGGGTAGATGGTGTAAGCTGAGGATGACAATGCTGTAATATTTTTTGTCTTTCTTATAATTAAGATTTAATTTCCATGCAATTTTAATATTTTCTGATGAATCTGTCTGTAAATCACTTAACTTTCGTTTTATTATTATCATTTTAAACTACAGAGAGGTTCAGCGGCCCTATAGCCCAAGAGATGGGTGAACCGATGTCTGTGTCATATCCTTCTGAAAAAAACCAAGTATGTTCTTTGATATTGTGTTGAATTCCTCTGAGTTACTGACACTTTATTCTTCTTTTATTCTTTATTCTTTTTACTACAGTCAATCTAATATATGTTTGTTTTGTTCTGTTTTGTTTTTTTTATCAGGTCCCTCAGTCTTTCAATAGTGAAAGTACTGCTTCAGGTGAAATACCAGGTACTGTAGCGAATACTCTGTATACCTGGTCATATCTCTGTATCTGGTTAATTTGAGGGCTTTTAGTCCTTTACACTGGCTACGCGGTTAGAAAAATGTTGCTTATTTTGATGACAAAGTCACGACTTGACTCATCCATCCAATGACTCACTCATTTTATGACTTATTTTTATGACAGTAATCATTTTGTAAAAATGGGTTCATTTTTATATTATAATAATTAAAACATCTAGAATTGTAAAACTATAAAAATGCTACACTGATGCACATGTTAACACACTCATACTGAACACACTGATGCTGTATTTTTAAACATTTTATGGAGAACTATGATCCTAATACACGTTTTCCTTCTTTTCTGAAGAATTTCAGCTGTTGGCAATTCTTTGGGTTGGTTGTTTTACAACTGGAACATATTTTTAAGTACAGTACAGTGGATGTATTTCTTCTGAACCCTCTTTTATCACTTTCTTAGATCGTACAAATGTGGTACATGGTGGAGATGACTGTGAGGACCTGTCACATGGACTGAGAGAATTAAGCACCAGAACAAGCAACTACGACTCCTCAGAAGGTCATTATAAGTATTTTCTGTGGTAATCTATGAGTTAAATGAAATAACAGAACTTAAAAGAAACTGTAAATATTCAAATATAATTTTTTGGACTTCATCTTTGCCTAAAATCATTGCCCCTCCACCTTCCACCCTGTGATTATCTGTCCCATAGCGAGAAGTGATGCTATAGAAATATCGCTGTCTCAAGAAGACAAGACTTCCACTAAACCGAAGACCTTTCGCCACATACAGTTTCAGACTGCAAACACAAACAATGAGGTGTCTGATTATTTCTTTATTTATTTTACATAATTACATGTATTATCTAGCAAAAGATGTACATGATGCATAAAGCACATTACACATTACAATCCGTTTTCATTTACTCCGGGTCATTGATTTATCTCTGTAGGATTTGGGAACGTATCGAATGAATTCAGCAAAGAGAGGTATCTGCTTGATAATAAACAACTACAACTTCTCTAAATCCAAAGTGGCTCTCAGAATGCGGGAGGGGACCATAATTGATGAAAGTAAGTTGGACTAATTCTGATCATAAAGGAAAACAGTATTCAAGCCCTACTCCATGTGTGGACATACTGCAGCATATTTGCATGTATTTACACGTATCTGCGTCTCTTCCAGGAAATTTGAATGCTGTGTTTGAGTGGCTGGGCTTTGAGGTAGAGATACGGAGAGACTGTAAGAGGGAGGACATGCTGTCTGTTATCCAGGAGCTTGCCAGAAGAAACCATAGTCAGATGGACTGCCTGGTATGCTGCGTTCTTAGCCATGGTCTGGAACAAAGTGTATATGGCGTGGATGGCCTCACCGTCGAACTCAAGGAGCTGATGGAACCTTTCAATGGATCTCGGTGCTCCTCCTTGGTTACAAAACCTAAGCTGTTTTTCATCCAGGCCTGCCAGGGCACCCAAGAGCAGGCAGCTGTCTACATCGAGTCTGATGGCCCTACGGCCCAGAGATCGAACCAACAACCTTCTCTAACCATAAGGCAACCAGAACCTAAAATTTCCATCCCATGTAATGCAGATTTCCTGCTGGGAGTGGCCACTGTTCCGTCTTTTGTCTCATTTAGAGAGAGGAAGCATGGCACGTGGTTCATTCGGTCATTGTGCCAAAACCTTGTTCGTATGGTACCCAGGTAATACAAACAAAATACCAGCTATAAGATGATGTGGATTTTAGTCAGTGGTAGAAAGTAAATTAATTAATTTACTCTAGTACTGTACTTCAATACAATTTTGGGGTGCTTGCACTTTATATAGCATTTTCATTTTATGCTACTTTATACATCTACTCCTCTACATTTCAGAGGGAAATAATGCACTTTTTTCTTCACTACATTAATTCAACAGATCGAGTTGATCAGTTTATTAAATATGATGCATTGTTACAGATTAAACTACCCAACAGTATATGACGTAATTAAATTTAGCTCGAACTCAACCAACTACAATATTAAAGTACAGCTTACATATTAATTATACATTAATGATAATGATCCAATAATATAATAATGTAACACTGACAGGGACCATTCTGCATAATGAGTATTTTTGCTTTTTATATCTTAAGCACATTTTGTTGCAAATACTTCTTTACTTAAGTTAAATTTTCTGATAAGTATTTTTATCATGTGGTATTGCTACTTTTACCTAACCAAATTATTTGAATACTTCCACCTAAAATTTTAGTTACTTCAATTATATATGATACATTTGGATCAGAGAATAATTAATTATAACTATAGTTAGTAGCTTTTTAGTTCACCATCTCACACAATGTGTTTTATTTTTCCCAGTGGGTCCGACATTGTGTCTGTCCTGACAAAAGTGAACGCAGACGTTAGCCAGAGGACTGATATCACCGGTGAAAAAAAGCAGATGCCTCAGCCAGCCTTCACACTCAGGAACAAAGTGGTCTTTCCGATCCCCAGCGCCCCTCCTCCCAGCCTGCAGCCCTGAAAACAATCACCTGCCACCTGTTTGATCGACCTGAACAACAGATGATCCCTGAGTGACCTGAAGTGTTGCAATCTTTCATTCATTGTTTACAATTTGTTGTTATAAAGCATTAATCAAATGTGTTTTGCAATATTTTTATGATGACACCTGAACTAGCTCCATTTGCTGATGAAGACTGTGATATCTGGTTGAAAACTCACAAAAGGCTTGTAAGTGGAGCTTGAGCTAAGATGACTTTGTCACAAAATGATTTTATCGCTTCGTGTAAGTCTGTTATACCTGCCTGATCACTTCCTCCACACCAGCATTACCAAAATTGATCTGCTGATCATGCACATTAAGTTTGATGTAACATTTGAAACATCCAGCTCATTATTTTTTCTATTTAATCTTCTATACTCCTACTTTATACTTGGATATTGATTCCTGGTACCACCAGCACAGTAGCTTTTATATCCTCCGAATGTTATTGCATTATTTTAATTCAGTCATTTAATGTCACTGTATAGATACGGCTGTCACAAAAACAGCTCAAGAAATAAATTTTCTGTCAATCAAACAATAAACTCTTACAAAGCACCGTTGAGAAAATTTGAACTTTATTCATTTATAACTTGCTGAATCTTCAATGCAGCTGTTCTGTGTGAGTACGCTTAATTAACCATAATGCCACAAATTTGCATGAAAGTTAAAAATGTGGATCTATTAATATGTTGCTAGTGCTAGTTAATTGATAGAAAAGAAATCTTCAGCATCCATGATAACTAACTGAAGTCCTTTATTAAGCAAAAATGACAAATATTTGCTGTTTTTAGTTCCTCAAATGTGAGGATTTCATTGTTTTACATAATTCTCAATAATATCTTTGGCTTTTGAACTGTTGTTAAGACATGACAAGCAATGTGAAGGTGTTACCTCTGACTCAGAACTATTGATCTGCATTAACTCACTCACTCTTATTATCTACAATACCCACAATGAAATACCATGCAGTGTCGGGGTTAAGTATACACACCACTACAAAGTGTCAGATAGACCAGTCCCACCACAGAAAGCAGGAAGTATGTCAGCGTGAAGAAGAGAGGAGAGCAACTTTCATTAAATGAAATCTCCATCTTGAAATATAACATACAATAGGTGCCTAGCAGCTAAAGCCTGGCCGAGCCTACTAAAGGTAAACCTTGAATGCCAATATAATGTGGCAGAGGACCCAGCAAGCAAACAGCCAGTGGGAGGGGATTGGGAATGAAACAAACAAACAAACAAAGGTAAAATAACAGTAGAAAACAGTGGCTGGCCTGGTGCTTTGCAAAGGTACACAAACTCCCGTAGCACAATAATGCAGGAGGAGGGAGGGGGACTTCCAGTGTACAGCAATATCTCCAGGTCTCTACAGCCACAGCAGCTTGTTGGTGGTCACACCCCTGTCCAAACACCGAAGGCAGCACATGTTCACATAAAGCTCGCCCCCGAGATGCTGTGCTTGTACCACTGAGGTACTGTGGAGAGTGCTAAGGTCCAAAACTAACTTTTTTTTTTAGCAAGTTTTATCTGTAGAATGTTGTATTCTAGAAATGAAAGGCAAATTTCATGACTGTTTATATTTTTAAAATGGGATAACAGAACCCATGTTGCTTGTGTTTTTTATGTCTTTATTAACACAACCAACTACTGTTATTTCTATCAATAAATAATTTTATATGCTCTGTTGTCCATTTTAGTTCAGCTGTTAGGGTAAACTATATCTCATGGTAATCTGTCCCAACAAGTACACTTTTACTGCAATTTACTAGGAAAAGGGCAAATAACAATTATAGATTTAAAAAAATCATCACACAAGTTTTTAGGTGTTATCTTTGTCTTAAAACCACCTCCATCATAGCAGGGAAAACACATCCTGAGGAGCTGAGAATGTTACTGTCAGGTACTGTTCCCCCTGTGTTCAATATGAAAGGAAGCTCACACATCTGTCAAATTCATACTGCTGACTTGTTTCCCCACAAAAGGTAAGTCCTGTGATTTTCACCCTGATGTCCCCAGATTTATCCATCATAGCAGGGGGAACACATCCTGACAGCTGGGAATGTTACTGTCAGATTATGTTTCTGTTTGCGGTCTGACTCTGTGTCCCTAGCTGCCATTTTCCACCGGTCCTTCAGAGGCCTTCAGACTTTTCTCCCTCTTTGTTTGGACTGGACTGAGTGTGAGAAATGTTTAAAATTAGTGATATTATTTATGTATAACTGTTCTGTTTCTTCTGTGAAGGAGAGGGTGGGTTCTGGAAGGTCTTTATTTTATTTGCAATGGAGAAATTATAAATGAACTAAAAAAAATTGACAATCCCTTTGTGTATCCTCCATATCTCCAGAGACAAGAATGTTCACAACCTCTGGTTGTTATATCCCAATTAGTGTCATGACCTGTATTATCCTAAGTATACTTTTGACCACAAATTTAGGTGCCATAAAGGAAAAGGTTAACACATATTTATTGTTTCAGAGGGAAAACATTCATTAATGTTTGTACACAGAAAAATTCTAGTAATGCACAACAGGCTTTCAGTACTGTACTTAAACTTGCAGTGTTACGGTGTATTGGCAGTAACATGCAAAATGTAGCAAATGAAAATATAACCTAAGATATTTGATGTGGATAATAAAGGTAGAAGGAAAAAAGTATTTTTTGAATTACTGCGTAACAAGTGTTCTTTAAAAATGGCTCTTGACAATGGCTCATTGTCACATGTGCAAAAGATCAGCATGCAAGGAGTGTACTGATGTGGTCTATAACAAAACATTCAGCAGTTGCAGTTCTAAAGGGAAGTATTTTTCAACATAGGAAATGATATCCTATGTGAGAAGGCTATGAGGGGCAACAACTGCATGCTAGCATTTTAAATATATTATTGTGTATCACACTTGTAAATCATGTAAAAATTGCAGTGTTGTTGTTTTGTTTTCTTCCGCTGTACCTACATTTAAGTACCAGTAAGAACCGGAAAGTATTTTATACGTACGGATTCATATGAGGAAGTTACACCGAGGGTTCCGGGAAATTACATGGTAAGTGATGGGAAGTTACACTGTAAAACGCAGGCTGTATTATAAAGTGTTACCGAAGTTTATTGAAATAAAAGAACAATCCAGAGCAATGTCTCTCTCTCTGTGACTGAATGCAAACTTAATGAACACTTTACCACAAATGTACTGTGTAAAGAACATGTAGGTCTAATAAAACACAATTTCAATGTGTGTGTGTGTGTGTGTGTGTGTGTGTGTGTGTGTTTATGTACGTATATACACAAGCACACCTCTCTCACCTGATGTCATCGCACCCACCTGCTTGAATCTGTGACATGCATCAACACGGTCTGGTGACTGGACTGTTACACCAGTTTTGTCTACATTCCATATGTCAGTGCCGTCAAAGTTGTCTTTCTCAATGATCTGCCCAAGGCTCTTGAAGAAGCGTTTCACATTTTTGTGGTTAAACCTTTGTGGTAAGGCTGGGTTTCGCTTCATAAAGAATGTGAACCAGTCAGACCCTGCCATCAGCCTCTCATCCCATGTTTGTGGTGTTTGACGTTATATAGTACTACCAGTTGATATGCAAACTTTCTGACCTAAAAGAAAGTGGAATAGGAAACCTGAATACATAGACATAAAAAGTTTTTCAATTTGTCTGGCACCTACAGTAGTATTCAATTCTACTCTGGTCTCCAGTGGTTAACTTGTCATATGCTTACTTGGAGTCCGTCTATAATACAGGTCTGCCGCCTGAAACAAATAGTCAGCCAACACTTCCTCCTGCACCTCAGAGAAAACTTTGTTGCTGCTTTAGTAACCTTCACTGAGAGGGTCAATGGACCCCTGGTCTCTCAGCTTCTGCGGTGTCTCGCAGTATCTGCTCAGTGTAACATGGCAGATCCCATCTGCCTTCGCAACAGATCTGACTGACTTGCCCTTCTTTGTGACTCCATCAGATGCCTTTTTAAAAACATTGGCAGGCACACATCTGTCAGTCTTTCTTTTCCACTGCCGAGGCATTCTGTAAAATTATTCAAATCAAGAAAGTGTTCCTAGTTGTATGTAAGGGGATGTTACAACCCACCCCTGTCAACCATTGTTTAGCTAGCTGTATTAGCATGGTGGTTTGAAATAAGCAAGGGGAAAATGCATCACATTTTGTCTGAGAAACTACAGTTTAATCTAATATAAGTCATATGATTTTATCTGCATAGTATAAGTAATAAACAAATGATAGTCTCGATCAAAAAATTTATTTCCTTACCTCAAAGTCTGTTTTTCTCTACAGAATCTGCACGCGCCTGCGTCCAGCCTTGACAACCACCATGTGGGATCAGGGAGGAAGTGGGTAAACACCGAAATGATCATAAGACTCTTATCTTGTCCCTGATTGGTGGAATTAGTAGTTACAACTCTCGCCATGTTACAACCATACTTGATCTCCCCAGTATTTGATTCAGCCCGTCAATCATCAATTTGGTAATACAACACCCTTAATGAAAATATTAATTAGTATTGGGAAGTGAACTGTCTTTTATTTGAAGCCAAAATTAAAATATATAGGTGACGGTTATAGGTTATAGGTAATGGAGATTTGCACGCACCTCCAGTCAGGATACATTCCCATTGTTGAGTGACATCCCAGTAAGGGCATGTGTGTAACACAGTTCTGATGCAAATCTCTGGTTCATCACAGGTTGCACGTTCTCCTTTACTTTACTTTCAATTTCATGTGTGTCACACAGGTAGATGTCTCTGATGCAAATCTCTGGTTCTCAGATCACACCCTTCTCCTTTACTTTATTTTTGTACTTCCTGCTCTGTAGACCTGTTTTGACATGAACCGAAAAGTCTCTGTGAAGTTCGTATATGGGATATTAAACAACACATTTCAGTTCTCTGTAGCTTACAGTAAATCAAGTATGTTGAAGTTAACAGCAAGTATTCTCTTTGGTCGGACCTGCTGAAAACTTGATCGTCTCCAAACAGGTAGGATTGCACAACACAAGTTTGGTTTAAGTAGAAAAATCTGTTGAAATTGCAGAATCAAGCAGAAAATCAGTGACTGTGAGGCAGCTTTGGTGTGTTGAAGTGATCATGTGATGTCAGGTCAGGCTGTTATATAGCTCCTGCTGCTGTGATTACTGTTCAAGATACAATAAGGATTTATTTTTGTCCTTTTATGACATTATTTTTTCAATTGTAGCCCACATGCTCTCTTTCACACACACACACATACATAGAAGCACCAACCATTATTAAACCAGCTACATGTAAACAAATCGGTTAAGGGATTAAGGGAAGGGAAACACAAGCATCTACAGAATGTCGTCCAGCTTTATTAACATAGTCTGCAATCATTGTCACCAAATTTTTACATATAATGAGCTATGGAGGGCTGGGAGAACAGAGGAATTATCTACTTCACAATTGTCAAGCTAAAAGGTTTTCACAAGTGAAGAACAAAGAAATAAATATCTGTATCTCACTTTTAGTACAGGAAATGAATTTCCAGAAGCTGCTATTAGATATAAGCAATGCCCTGCGTTTGGACGAGGTAAAAGCTTTAGCATTTCTTTGCACTGAACTCCTGGGCCGACGTCCAACCTCAGTGGATTTGGCCAGCGACCTCTTCTCCTGTCTGGTGGATCGAAACCACCTATCACCTGAGCAACCACACCTGCTGACCGAGCTTCTCCTGACAATCCAACGCACCCAACTGGTCCGTGACCTCGGTCTCAATGACCAAGCATCTACAACCAGGAGGCTTATCTCTCCTTACAGGTGGGCTGCCCACACACAAATGTTTCACTTTATTAGGGGTCCAAGCAGCGAAGCTCGCTGCTGGAGCCCTTTTGTTTTTCTTCTCATTATTCTTTCTTTCTTATTTTTCTCCGTGTTCGCTTTTATGTAAGTGTTCATGCAGCAAAAACCGTAAGACCAAAAGTCACCGAAATTGGCAGGTGAGTTTCAAATATCATCCTCTACTCAGACACATATAATGACACTCATTGACCTCAAGGTGGCGCTGTAATAATCATGTTTATGTTTTCACAATTAAAACAGCTTGGCCTGGAGTCAAAATTCTTTCATCATTTTAATTTCTCAATTCATCTTCATATTTTCTCCAATGGTCTTGTGCTCTAAAAATGTCTAATCTTGCAACTTTTTCGCCGTTTTCTCAAAATCCTATTTTTGACAACTTGTCAAAAATTGTTGGGCCAGTCATCCCTTGTCAGGATCATCTACAGACTTCATTAATCTTAAATTATCAAGGAAATTTCAACTTGTCAGTCCATTTTGAAATTATACATTTTTAGACCTGTGTCCTTAAGTTCATTTCACAACGTTCATGTTCGGATGCTAGGTCCGAGCTTCTAGGTGGAGCCACAAAAGCGAAAAGTTTATATCTTGTTATAGACTGCATGAATTCGTGTTCGAAATTCAGATTGCATGATCTAGGGGGATGAATCAGCACCAAGATGAAGGTATCCTTCTGTTGTGAAGTTGTGTGGTTTAAAAGTTGACATGCCATATCCTGTGCTACTTTTGTAATTTCCAATCTCCAGTGACAAATCTCAAATATCCAATATGTATAAAATGATATAAAAAAGTATATATTAAAATCAAAAAATTGAACTTTATTCAATTCATAATTCATCCTGTCAAAACCTTCTTGGCATGTCCTTAGGTATTTTTCAGAGGTAGTTTCAGAGGTTAAGGTGGTTTTCTTTCAATGCAAAGGTTAAGAGTTGAAAACCCGCTCTTGCCATCCTGAGAGTCGTCTGAATCTTTGCATTTTCCAGGATTAGTTCTGACACATCTCATAGTAGCAGTATGTGTGTATAAATTACTAGACATGGGATTCATTCCAGATCTCAACGAAATAAAAATTCAGTACAAACATAGTCATGTGAAAACACATCTTCACTGAATGTCATAAGCTACATCAAATGTTTCTAAAAGTAGATTTGTATACCTCAACAGAGCATCAGCATGTAGTGACGATCACACACAATGAATTATTTTAAATAAAATCAAGAATTTTGCTTCTTGTCAAATATTTTAGGCAGACCAAGTACTTTGTTTTTTCCCTTGTTCTTGTTCTTCTACTTCTACAGAGATTGATATTAAACGTTGTTCATCTAAGTGCTTCAACCCTGCTCACTGCTGCTTGCAGCTATTTTTAAGCACACACATATGTTTCATGTTATTAAAGATGATGTAGTTCACAGAAAAAAAATATAAATGCAGTCATTTACCATTAAATGTAGGGTAAATTAATCTATGTCCAGTCCAGGATCAGACCTCCTTTGGAAACACTGAAAATCTATATTGCATTTATCTGTAATTCCAGGAAGCTGATTTATGACCTTTCAGAGGACATTACTGATGAAGACTTAAAACAAGTGAAGTTCTTGTTGAGAGAACAGCTCCCGCGCAGAAAACTGGCTGAAAATGTTGTGAGTGCTTCTTCAAAATTTCAATGTTTGAGACCCATATTATTTTTTAAGTGCCTTATGGTAAGATTAAGTGTAATTTGCTTAATTGTTCAGACTACACTGGAAGTCTTCCAGGAAATGGAGCACAAGGACCTACTCAGCAGTACCAATCTAACTTTACTGAGGAGCATTATCGAGTCTGTCTGTCCCATATTGAAGGAAAAGATCAACCGGTTTGAAGAAGTGCAGGGTAAGCTACAGAAACTTTACACTGAACCAACAGGTTGAAGGAGGAAGAGCGGGAACAGAGATTAAAAACTGTGCAGACAGGGAGTGGTGATCACCTGACAGGGCCTGCAAGATGTACAGTACACTCACACACACACTCACACACACAGACTTGAAGTCAGGGAAGCAAGGACTGGGGTAGAATACGAAAATTCTTTAATAGTTTTTGTCTTTCTTGCTGAGTATAATTAAGACTTCAGTTCCATGCAATTTTAATATTTTCTGATTAACTCGTCCGTAAATCACTTAACTTTTGTTTTATTATCATTTTAAATTACAGAGAGGTTCAACGGCCCTATAGCACAAGAGGGTCCTGAACAAAACC
Source organism: Thunnus maccoyii (assembly GCF_910596095.1). Lineage (NCBI taxonomy): Eukaryota > Metazoa > Chordata > Actinopteri > Scombriformes > Scombridae > Thunnus > Thunnus maccoyii. The sequence continues at coordinate 18,922,379 of NC_056543.1, read as the reverse complement.
AGGTATATTCTTTGATATTGCTTTGAATCCGTCTGAGTTGCATGCCAGATTTCTATCATGACATTATTGTCACATTTCTTCTGTGTTACTTGTCGTGTTCATGGGTGTAATTTATGGTAGGGACAGTGGGGATATGTCCCTACCACTTTTCTGATTACTTAAATGACCTGACTACCTATTGGTGTTTTCACAAAATATTAACACAATGAGATTTTTGTTAAATAATCATTAGTAATGTGGATATAATGACTAAGTAGGTAAAGGTAAATCAAAGAACAGCTAGAACAGTCTGGTTACATCACTTTACTGTAATGGGAAAAGACAACATTTATGCCATATCATAATATTATGATATCCAAAATCTAAGACGATATCTAGTCTCATATTATGATATCGATATAATATCGATATATTGCCCAGCTCTACTACGAACTGTAATGTTACCTCACAGAGCAGATCCTTGTGATTTGAGCATTATTTTAAACCAATTTCTCCCATCGCTCATTCTAAGTACATGAACAGAGTGGCCTCAGAGAGAGATAGAGGAAGACAGAGAGAGAGCCCAGTCCCAACAGAGAGAGGAGAAAGAGATGACCATGTAAGCAATTCAACTGTGAGCTGTGATGTTGTTATACAGTCATAATATGATTGTCAATGACAGTGTATTACATAGTGGTTGTCCATACAGGCATCAGAGACATATTTAGGAGGACCGAGAGAGTCAGAGGGACAGAGCCCAGTCCCAACAGAGAGAGGAGAAAGAGACGACCAGGTAAGCATTTCAACTGTGAGCTGTGATGTTGTTATACAGTCATAATATGATTGTCAATGACCGTGTATTACATAGTGGTTGTCCATACAGGCATCAGAGACATATTTAGGAGGACCGAGAGAGTCAGAGGGACAGAGCCCAGTCCCAACAGAGAGAGGAGAAAGAGACGACCAGGTAAGCATTTTAACTATGATCTACAATGTTATCTTATAGAGCCACAATATGATTGTCAGTGACAGTGTAGTCATTAGCGATTGTCCATACAGGCATCAGAGACATATAGAGGTAGACATAGAGAGACACAGCAACAGAGCCCAGTCCCGGCAGAGAGAGGAGAAAGAGACGACCAGGTAAGCATTTCAACTATGATCTACAATGTTATCTTATAGAGCCACAATATGATTGTCAGTGACAGTGTAGTCATTAGTGATTGTCCATACAGGCATCAGAGACATATAGAGGCAGACAGCGAAGGCCAGAGAGAGAGAGCCCGGTCCCAACAGAGAGAGGAGAAAGAGATGACCAGGTAAGCATTTCAACTGTGAGCTTTGGTGTTGTCTGAGTGTATTCCTGCTTCAAATATTTATAAAACATTATTAATATGATTAATAAATTATAATAGGTTCTTGTAGTTGGTGTCATAACACATTTAAATGTTTATATAGTATACTTATAATGTACCATATATATGTGCATCATAAAAAATATTGCTCTTTTGTTGATGTATTTTAGATTCATTGGCTGATAGTGAATAATAATATACCAAGGAAATGGGCATTGGTTTTTTTTAATCTATTATATAGCCATATTGTGTAGAATTGCAGGGAATGCAATGAAAAAATCCTAGATTTTCTGGGGCAGGACCCCCAGACCACCTGCCAAATTTATGTCCCCACCACTTTTCAAATCAAACCTGCATTCATGATCACATTACTGATATTTTATTCTTTTTACTACAGCCAATCTAAAATCTGTTTGTTCTGTTCTGTTTTTTTATCAGGTCCCTCCATCTTTATATGCTGAAAGTACTCATACATACCAGGAAATACCAGGTACTGTACTACTCTGTCTGTTTACCTGCTCATATCTCTGTATCTGGTTAACATGAGAGCTTTTGGTCCAATACACTGGCTACACAGTTTAGAAAAATGTTGCTGCTTGAGATTTCTTTTTTAATACCTTCAGTGACTAAGTCATAGTATATATCTGTCTTAAATAGATAAACAAGTATTTTATGATTTTCTTTTATGACAGCAATCATTTTGTAACAGTGAGTGTTTTTTTCAAATGATCAGTATTTGAATTTTCATATCTTAATTTTTAAATTGTAATAATTAAAATATCTCAAATTGTAATACTATAAAAATGCAACATTGATGCTCATGTAAACGCACTCACACTGAACACATTTTTAAACATTTTGCGGAGAATTATGATCCCAATAATTGTGTGTGTGTGTACACACTCAGGTAGTCCCCTCTCTGGTCACTCTTTTTCTCCATCCCCAGCATCTGTCAGGCAACTGGAAACACCTCCAGCCCTCCAAGAGGACCACTGCTTCTCGAGCTGGTTCAGAAAAACTTCCTGCTGCTGCTGCCTGCCTGAAGACAAAGACTGAAACTATTCCTGTCTTAATCGTACGAGAAAACCTCACAGAGAAAAGTAAGAGAGTTGATAATCACAATTATCAATCCAAATATCTCGACTATACAGCAAGCCATTGGATCACACTACAGGATAACTTTTCCGACAGTTTGACTTTGTTTTGCACCTGTACATGCTACCATGGATACCCGGGCAAGGTAATGCCCTCAAGCTACTACCACTGTGGCTTCACTCCAGAGACTTGAAATAAACCTTACTCCACACATGATCAACTGTCAATAAACATGGCCTCAATAACTGAGCTCTTAAAACTAAAGACTGAGCTCCAATCTAGTGAAAGTCTGATCAGAGAACTTACTGAACAGCAGGAAGAGCTGTATTCCTGTATGGCCGATTTGGAATTAACCGGTGTTTTGGTTTAGCAAGTGACCGTGTTAATTGATGACTTTAGGCTAAATGCATTACGGATGCTTGTAGTGACGACAGCTGTTGAAAACACAAACAGAACCTGTGGGGGTCCTTGTAAAAGCCTTAAATTCTCTTAAAGTTAATGTTCAATACAGTATATATTTGTCTGGTCCTTTTTGTCTTACATTATGTAAATTAAATGATGTCACCAATAAGAGCCATTCACATTACTTCACTTATTTCTCTGAAATTAATCTTTTTAAATGTTTGCTTGTCGAGAGTAAATGAGAGTAAAATGCCAAATCTCATTGCAGTATCCACACTGATAGTCACAAGTTAAGCAGACAGTAGGCTGGACAAACCAGGTGGCTACTGGCCATGTGACCACACAGTTTACACTATATTTAGCCACCAACTGAACATATTGTGTGTACACAATGACCAAGTAGGTTAATTGGTTGAATATGGGCCACTTTCCAATTGAAAATAACTGTATAAAATCCCAAGATAGGCTACAGCTGCACTGCCGACTTAGGTGCTACGTTTTGTTTCCCACATTATAAGAAACATTATGAGGCGAATCCTTCTTGCTGAGCACAATTTAACTTATGTAAATGGTTAGCGTAGATACTAAACACAGGTAATTATGTATTGATTAAAGTAAAATTGATATGGCTTTTAGGAGGACACCTAAGTGTTCTGTTAGTGTTTTCAACAGCTGCCGTCACTACAAGCGACCATAACTCATTCGGCAGAAAGTTGCCAGTTAAGAGGGTCACTTGTTAAACCAAAACACCAGCTCCCTGGCTGGCACGCATAGGCCTATGGCTATGCATGTGGCTGGAAACGATGAGGGCAAGAGTGGTATGGAGAGCCAAGCAGTTCAAAATGGTGAAAGGAGGAAGATGGATCTCTTTCCCAGTGTTAATCCGCTGAGGCGGATGATCCCCTTCCATTAGAAGATGGTTTTGGATCACTTGCAGGTCTCATGGATCAACCAGGTGACTCCTGCCCTTATTTCTCCTCAGTCTTTATCCACACAAGTTTCACCTGGAAAAGCCACCCTCCCTCAGGACACTTATTATGGAAATATCCGCTCTGTGCACCGAGGAAGCCCCGCAAACATGCCTGGGCCTCACTGCGTCTTTGTGATCCTGTGGTCTCTCAGTTGCCAACACCTCCACTGTCTGCCGGTAAGCCCACACAGCACCACTCGCCATACAAACCAACTATCTACGATGGCAGCTGTCAGGATGGGAACCCAGAGTTCCTAGTTGTTGGAGATTCCATTGTTAGGCTTATGGAAATCCCTAAGGGCACCACTTACTGTTTCTCTGGCTCAAAAGTTCTTGATATTATGGAACACATCCCTGCCCTTATTTACTTACATCCTTCTGCTCACACAGTTATTGTCCATGTGGATACTAATGACATCAAATTAAAACAATTCATCAACAGGTTTTTGAGTCTCTATGCTCAACTATTAAGAGTCTGGGCAAGTATTGTATTGTGTCTGAGCCCATCCCCACACTAAGGGGAGGTTGTGAGAAATTTAGCGGCCACTACAGCCTTCATAATTGGTTGATGAATTTCTGTACAGCTACCATATTGGTTTCATCGGCCATTTTGATGCATTCTGGACCAGAACTGACTTGTACAGAAGAGATGGAATTCATCCGAACAGGAAAGACACCAGACTGTTGATTTCAAATTTCACTCACTGCTTGTTCACACAGCTCAGTTTTCAGAGACTTTTCTTGCATCCAGCCTCGAGGTTTACACCACAGCTACTCTATGTAACACTGATGACTTGGTTACGCACTGGAATAAAAATTGTTCCACCATTCTCAATTCTGCTGCACCTCTTAAGCCTCAGAAATGCAAACTAAATGCATGTCCATGGCTTAATGAGCACACTCACAATGAAAAAAGACAATGTTGAAAAGCCAAGCAAAAGTGGAAATCTGATAAATTACAGTCATCTCTTGACAATCTCAAATATTTAATGTGTTCATATCAAGTAGCTATTAAGGATGCAAGAATGGCTTTCTTTGCAAATCTAGTTGCAGACCATCCTCATAACACAACAGTGTTATTCAATACTATCAATTGTGTCGTCAATCCTTCTCTGCGTTGTGTAAGCACTCAGAGCCCAATACACGATGACTGTAGTTACGTGTGTAAAATGAAGGCAGTACATTCCACAGGCAGTTCAAAACCAGTTTGTCTCATATGTTCTGAGACCATGGCGATTGTGAAGCACCACTTCAGACAAAGCACAAATCTTTGGAGCAAACATACCCACTCAAATCTGAACTGAAGGCACAAAAAATAGGAACGATCTAAGAGCCTAATATGATCGATCCACTTTATTTTATGGTGCACATTGCTTTATTTTTAAATGCAGCCCTTATTTTAGGCTACTTGAAATGAGAAAAGAACATTTATTATATGAACATTGTATTAGAGTACTTATTATTTATAACATCAGTGTATAATAGAATTTTAGTTTCTTTCATGTTGTTGGTGTATATATTCATTCACACCTCACATCAACTGTATTGATTTTTTTATGTGTTGAAGTAGCGGCCGGAGGCCAAGCAATCAGCCCGTTCCAAACAGGCACGTTTTGAACAGGCACTGCACTAGTTTTCTCACAGAGATTATTGATACTGTGGGTCCCTCTATTGTTTCTATTATTAATAGCTCTCTAGTCACTGGAAACTTTCTGTCCAGTTTAAAACGTGCTGTGGTAAAACCCCTCTTAAAAAACCAAACCTTGACCCTGTTTATCCAGCCAACTATAGGCCTAATATCTAAATTGCCATTTTTATGAAAGATTTTTGAGAAAATAGATTTCAATCAGTTGATGAACTCTTTTAAATGAAAATTCTGAATAAATGAATTCTAGATAAATTCCAATCAGGCTTTCGTTTTACATACAGCATAGAGGCAGCTCTCCTCAAAGTGACAAATGACCTTTTAAATTCAGATGCAGGGCTCACTGAGTTATTCTTAACACATTGGACATTCTTAACTTTATCACAAAACCATTCTTCGTCCATTGTCAAAACATTGCAAGTTCATAATTTACAGCAGAAAACATTAAACGCCGGTGTTGTTCTTGAACAGAACCCGATAAATCTGTTCAGTGAATCAGCGCACAGTGTTAAGGTCAGGTGATGCAATATACCGACTATGTTGAGCTGGAGATGTGCTGTCTGAAAGCGAATTTCAGTGTAACTTTAAAGTCCATCTTAAAAGATGGATGATTTGGCCGAAAGAAAAAAACACTTTTTCAATAAAGTTTAATTTTGTAAGTTAATTGTATTTTGTTGAATTATTTTTATTTAATCAAAACAACCCAATTGCAATCTGACTGATATTACCTGGAATGCACAATCAAAAAAAACATGATTTATGAAAATGACTAAAAATGGAGATATCTGATTTTGCAAATGAACATTTCATTGTTCCCAGGTCAAATTCTGTGACCAGAGGGGATCGGGCTTTTGTTGTCAGAGCCCACAAACTCTGGAATGCACTTACTATAGACATCAGACTGTCGACATCTGTGTCAATGTTGAAAAACACTTAAAAACCTACTTTTTTAGGATGGCATTCTTGTGATATACCAATGTGGGGTGCATGTGTGTGTGTGTGTGTATACCTCTACACGCATATCTGTTTCTGTGTAGATATTTATGTATGTATGTATGTATGTATGTATTCATGTGTGCACATCTTTGTTTTTGTTTTATTTGTTTTTACCAGTTTTTACTGGATTTTATTGTATTGTTTTTATTTGATTTTATCACCTTGTTTCATCTCTGTAATATTCCATAATTGTATTTGTTCTTGATCTCCCTTAGCACTGTTCTGTCTTAATAGTTATTCTTACTGCCTCTACATTTATTTAATTGGTTCTGTTTTTATTGCCTTGTGAAGCACTGTGTAACATTTGTTTTGAAAGAATAAAGAAGAAACTTTTTCTTTCTTTTCTGAAGAATTCCAGCTATTGCCTGAGGTGAGAGTATACCAGGATTCAGTCATTATGATGATTACAGCAATGTGAAATGTTACAAATGTTGCCGTCTCAAGAAGACAAGACTTCAACTAAACGGAGGACCTTTCGCCCTGTACAGTTTCAGACTGTGGTATCTGCTTGATAATAAACAACTACAACTTCCCTGATCCCAAAAGGGCTCTCAGAAAGCAAGAGGGGATCATGATTGATGAAAATAAGTTTGATTAACTCTGGAAATTTCAAATGAAAACAGTATTCAAGCCCTGCTCCATGTGTGGACATACTGCAGCATATTTGCATGTATTTACACATATCCGTGTGTCTTCCAGGAAATCTGCTCACAATGTTTGAGTGGCTGGGCTTTGAGATAGAGATACAGAGAGATTGTAAGAGGGAGGAGATGCTGTCCGCCATGCCTTAGCTCACCAGCAAAAACCACAGTCAGATGGACTGCCTGGTATGTTGCGTTCTCAGGCATGGTCTGGAGCAAAGTGTGTATGGCGTGGATGGCCTCACCGTCAAGCTCCAGGAGTTGATGGAACCTTTCAATGGATCTCGGTGCTCCTCTTTGGCAAAAAAAACAAGCTGTTTTTCATCTAGGCCTGCCAGGTCACCTGTGAGCATCGAGGCTGATGGCCCTATGGTCCAAGGATTGAACCAACAACCTGCCGGTCACAAGCTCGCTTCTTTCACCTTAAGGCCACCTGCATATCTCGCATATCGCATATCTCCAGAACCATTCATCCGATCTACTTCATACCTGGTGGGTGGATTGCTGGGGAAACGAGGAAGTGCAGTGTGGATGTCTGAAGTTGTTTGGATGTGAGGTTCTCGAGAAATATATAAAAATACCTCATAAATAATGTTAATTTGCTTCTTCTTCTGCCTGAGGAGTCAACGAACGGAAATAAGGGCAGTACCACGTTGTGGTCGGAGGTGGGACTACATCCGTAGTGATAAGAACTACCATAGAGAATGAATTGAAAAAGTTTAGAGAGTTAAACTATTCTTGTTCCTCACACACGGGAACATTGTATGTATGTTCAAGACATAGTGCAGGATTTCTCAGGCACGTTTTGAACGGGCACTACAGTTCATCCGATCAACTTCAGCTCAGATATTCTGCGTGTGAGGTGTTAAATGAGCGTCAATAAACTATACCGTCTACCGATAGTCTGCATGAGAGACATTTAGGGGACGGGCATAACTCTCTCTATGTATTGAGAAATCATCGGGTTCCGAACAGGTACATTTTGAACCGGCACTGCACTAGTCTACAGTAAAACAGTTAACAGAACAGAACTAAGAGTCACCAGCAGAGTAGTGGCAACAAAAAACATGTGAGCTCATAATTGGACTGAGGGAGGAGGTTTATATGGAGAAGAGAAGGGGCATATATCCTTGTGGTAGTCCAGAGGGAAGAAAGTGCTGCTTGGACTGCTTCACTGTGACATCTGACAGAACATTTTAAATGTGTAAATCAAAACTTTGAGTAACAAACGTTTTTGTTTTTAATCATTCATTTGTGCAGCAGAAGTTTATAAAATGAAAACTTCATATGACACAATACATCACAATACACAAGTTTAATATTGAATCATGGTGCAGCCGTATTAAATATAAAAATACTTCAGAGTAACTGTGGTTCATTTTGAGCATATATTGAACATACTTTTAAGATAAACACAGATGATGAAAGTTGGTGTAAAATCTATTGGCCAAAATGTGTCTGAAGCCTGATCAAAGAGTTTGATTGTATCACACAGTTTCAATAATTGATCATCAGAATGTTCATCGATGTTATGATGTTGTGAATTAATTAATCAAAGAATTGGGGTGGAGTTTAGAAAAGCATACAAAGTAATGATGCTAACTATATAAAGTTTATGTGTCTAATTCAGACCTGACACAGACGAACATATCTGCCAAAACCATTTAGTCATGTATGAAGCTAATTTTTCAGATGAAGGTTTGCAGTAAAACACAGACAGCAGGTTGGATGCTGAAGCTGAGCTTTATTCAGATAAAGATTCAGTCGAGAGTACACATTACATGATTTTTGTAAGTCTTTGTTTTTACAACACACATGCTGTGGTCACTTTGGACCTTTTTGTCTCTTTGCAGCAGCACTGCTGCTTGTGCCTTCAGCGGAGCCTCGCTTTCCTCCTGCACTCACATCCTGACTGCTGCCTGCACTTCCTCCATGCTGTGACCTGGCTCCCTCAAGACAGACCTCAGATACACCTTGATCTTGATCTGAGAAACAGCTGTGGCACTGATAGACATTTCGAAAGTAACAACGGAATATGTTTGTGAAACCTTTTTCTTTCAGATTTATAAAGGATTTTTCCAACTGCTCCCTGGTAATTTCACGTTTTCTTAAAACAGTGCACGGTTGCCCAAACACAAGGGCGTGTCGTTCTCCCCAATATGATCGGCGAGTGATGTCCCTAATGTCGTTAAGGATATTTCTGTTGTTACGTAGATTTGCACATTGTAGTGCACATGGGGAGAGGTATGTGTAGAAGACCAGGAAGTTATCTTGACTTTGGTTATACAAGCCATCCATGTTGTGCAGAACACGGACTTCTGCATGTTCAACATGAGGTTTAGCTGTAACCGCCCTGGTGCCGATGTACAAGCCATCCATGTTGGGCAGAACATGGACTTCTGCATCTTCAACATGAGGTTTAACTGCAACCACCCTGGTGCCGATGTACAGATCATCAGTATCATTCATGACTTTTTCAACCTTTTCATATCGATCGTTTTGGAGGACGTCGAGCAGTTGGTTTGGGTTCTGGTCTACTGGGATGTTTACAGCCACACAAAACTGATCGCTTATGTTGTACCTGCCAAAAGATAATTGTTTTAAGGTGAACTGAGCCTTGGATTTCTGTTTCTTATTTTAAATAAGATAAATACAGTCAGAATGTGTTAGTGTTAGTCCACTCACTCTGTCCTGATGATTTTTACAATAGGAGTCAGCCAGTTCTCAACATCCAAACTGCCTGTAGCAGGCAGCAGGAACACCAGCAGCATCCAAGACCAGACAGACATCTGCAGGGTTAATAACAGTACAGCAGCATCACAACATGATGAAGAATAACAACAGTAACAATGCAAGGTGATGTTAGTGTCCCCTACAGGCTGCAGAATTCATTACAGCCAGTATGAACAAACAAACATCCTGATGATTTTTCTGCTCTCAGAGTCTGACCAGCAGTGGAGCTAAAAATCTGCACTAGGGGCTATGTCAGGCATTATCAAATTTTGCAGGACATTGTAGCAAATTTATTCATCTGAAAATGGTGTGTTTGTATTGATATGGATGTCCAAGGGTCCAATTAGTGTGTGTGTGTGTGTGTGCGCGCAGCTAGAAATGTAATTTATATGGGCTGCAGGTCACATTATTCCTTTCTCTCCCTCTCTCAGAGACACACACATATATACACACACCTTCACCGCCCCCCACTTTGAAAAGTAAGTTCAAAGCCCCCGATTACATAGATGCCCATACACACTCATACATGCACTCCATCCAAATATAACAACCTGCAGTGCCGCAAAGACACAGCGGGGTAAAAACCAAACAAGGCACCCTAAACCATCAGTTTGTTTATGTAGCTGCAGTCGTAGCTAAATTTATAATTACAGCCAGCTCTGGGGCCACACACACACACACACACACACACACACACACACACACACACACACACACACACAAAAAACAAAAACAACAAAAAAAAACCCAAAAGGAAGATGTCCTGAATACTAAATTCTGTTGATCAATCCATTTTCTTTCAAGTAGTGGAATAAACTCCCTAACCCAATTGTAAATATACTTTTCAAACTTCCCCTCCAATCTTCCTGATTTCTCTCTTTAATACTTCTCGCTCTCGAGAATACTTATTGCAGTGCAAAATGACATGTTCCACTGACTCCTCTATTTGACATAGGTCACATAATCCTGAGGGATGTTTGTTTATTAAATGCAGTGTTTTATTTAGTCTGGAGTGTCCTACCCTCAGCCTTGTTAATATGTTCTCCTCTTTGGTGCTTCTTTTAGCTGATCTCGCTGGGCCCACTTCTCTCTGTACTGCATAGAGGTGTCGTCCTGTATTTGTTGTATCCCATCTGTGCTGCCAATCTTTAATGATATTTCTTTTGATTATTCCTTTTGCTTCCGATTTACTGAGTGAAATTTCCATGATCTCCTCATGCTTCAGTGCCTGTTTTGCTAATGCATCCACCATTTCATTGCCCTTAATCCCTCTGTGTGCTGGTACCCACATAAATGTTATCATGTATTTCATGTATCTCATTAACTATATCCTGCCTACTGTGAGATGTATATGACTGTAATGACATTAATGCAGAACATGAATCTGTACAAAGAATAACCTTTTTAATTTGCAACTCCTCTATCCCTTGTAATGCTGTTGCAATTGCTATCATCTCGACTGTATAAACTGACAAATGATCTGACGTTCTTCTTTTCACAGAAACTTTTAAGGTTGGTATACTCAAAGCAAAGTCTGTGCTCCCTGTGTTAGGATTCTTGGATCCATCTGTGTGTACTGGTATGAATGTTTGATATAATGTTTGTAACCTATCTTCAACAAAAACTGCAATATTTCCAAAATCTTTATGTACCTGCACTTTTTCCAGAATATAGAAATCAATTGACACTGATGGGAACAACCAGGGTGGTGTTACTGATAATGGCACTGTAGGGATATATCTTTTCTGATTTAACGACATATCTTTAGCAATTGTCTCACTGCTCCACGCAAAACATTCCCTTTTGGCCCTTTCTCTCTCCCAGCAAGGTAGAAGTACTTTTTTTGTTGGATTGTGATCTTCAGAGTACCCTTGAAGATTTGTCCAGTAGTTCATCATTAACTGTTTGTGTCTGATGTGCAGCGGCAATTCACCCATCTCAACCTGAAGAGCGGACACAGGAGTCATTTTTAAAGCACCACAACACAGTCTTAACGCTTGAGCTTGCACCACTTCCAACTTCTTTAATGATGTTTTTGCTGCTGAACCGTAGGCAATATATCCATAATCTAATACTGCTCTAATCAGCGCGACATAGATATTTTTAACTGCAGATCTGCTTGCTCCCCATTCTGATCCTGTTAAACATCTCATCACATTCAGTATCTTTTTACACTTGGATATGTTCATTCCATGTTAACTTTTCATCAAACCACACACCCAAAAATCTAAAGACTTTCACTTGCTCTATTCTTTGTCCGTATATCTTTATCTGTGTGTCAACACCTCTCTTTTTAGTGAACATTAATGTTTTGGTTATTTCAACTGAAAACTTAAACCCCCAAGAGTATGACCATTTTTCTACTATGTTAATTGCCAGTTGCATTTTATTTATAATATGATCAATATTCTTTCCTCTTTTCCACAAAGCTCCATCATCAGCAAACAATGATCATCCAATATCATCCTGAACTTGAGAAAATACATCATTTATCATGATGGAAAAGAGTTAGGGCTAATAACACTGCCCTGAGGGGTACCGTTATCTACCATATATCTTCCTGTTAAGGCTGTCCCAATTCTGACTTGAATAAATCTATCAAATAAAAAGTCTTTAATCCAATTATATGCTCTTCCCACTATTCCCATCATAATTAATTTGTTCATTAACCCCTACTTCCAAACCATATCATATGCCTTTTCTAAGTAAAAAAAAACTGCCACTACAGATTCTTCATTAACTTGTGGTTTCTTAATCTTTGTTTCCAGACATATAACAGGGTCCATAGTTCCTCTACCCCTCCTAAATCCACTCTGATGAGGTGAAAGAATTCCTCTGCTTTCCATAAAAAATCCTAATCTTTCTGTAATCATTCTTTCCATTATCTTACCTACATGTGACGTGAGTGCTATCGGTCTATAGTTCATTGGATTTGATGGGTCCTTCCCTGGTTTCCTGATAGGAATAATCACTGCCTCTTTTGAACCTGTTGGTAATTTTCCCACTTCCCATACTTTATTATAGAGAGCTAGCAGTTTCCTAGATGCTGAAACTCCTAAATGTTTTAACATAACAGATTTCATCCTTCCCAGGAGATGTTAGTCCAGACTTTATTATTGCCCTCTTCCTTTCTTCCAATGTAAATGGAGCATCCATTGCACTGTTAGTATTTTCCCTTCTCTCAAGACTTCCAGGATGAGCCAAACTAGTCATTTCCCTTCCTCTCTTACCCTTTTCAGTCAAATTATCAGAACTATGGATTTGAGTAAATGCCTTTGCTAACATCTCTGCTTTCTCTTCATCAGATACTGCTGTTTCTTCCCCCATCTTCAGTACTGGATACTGCCATTCCCTTCTGACTCCTCTCATGCTCCTAATCATGCCCCAAACCTCTCCCACAGGTGTTGATCTTCCTATTTTATTGCAAAAAGTCTGCCAGCTTTGTCTTTTTGCTTTACGTATAATTTTCCTGACCCTTGCTTGCTCTTGTTTATATCTGATTAAATTCTGTACATTATGAGTTCTTCTTAATAACCTGAGAGCTCTATTCCTCTCTTTCACTATTTTACTACATTCATCTGTCCACCAGGGAACTGCTTTCCTCTTCATTCTTCTTTTACTTTTAGAAATGGACTGTTTAGCAGCTTCTAGTAATGTTATTTCCACCTTTTTATCAATCTCCTCAATATCTCCATTTAAGTCTATTTTATCCATTTCTCTCTCACATATATAATTAAACATTTCCCAGTTTGCACTACTAAATACCCACTTCCCTGATATTTCCCTATCTTCCTTATTTTTTTGTAGCAATATCCTACACCAGACTGGAAAATGATCACTACCTATTGATGATTCTTCAGACACTTCCCACTCACATATTCCCGCTAACTCCCTCATGACTAAAGTTAAATCTAAGTGTTCCCTGTGTGCACATCTAATCTAGTCCCTCTCCCATCATTTAAGCAAACCATTCTTTTCTCTTCTAATAGTTCCTCAATTACCTCACCATTTGCATCTGTTCGTGTTCCTCCCCATAATGTACTGTGAGCATTAAAATCCCCACATACCAACACTCTATCACCATCTATCCTTTCAATTTGTATTAATCTACTCAAATCTAGCCTTTTACAAGGATTATAATAATTAATAATGACAAACTTACCCTCACTTGTCCATATCTCTACAGTTACATATTCTTGCTCATTTCCTATACTTACCCCTCTAAATGACCATGATTAGTGCTATCCAACCCATGACTGCTCCTGACTTGCTTGAGTACTGAGATCGTTTCTTACCTCTTCCCAAGTCAGTCCACTGATATCTAGATGATGAGCTGCTGCCTTCACAATTATTTGTATTCTCTCCGTTTTGGATCTAACTTCCATTGTAGCATTTACTACCCCTGCTATGAATGTGACTAACTTTCTTAAATCAACCTTTACTTTTCCCTCACTTTCCTGATCTGCTTCTTTTATGGTCCCTGTATCTGTTCTGTTTCTCTCAATATTTCCTCCTCTCTGACTCACCATCTTCACAGCCCCTGCATATGTAATCTTATTCTGAACTCTTACCTGCTGTATTTCTCTTTCCCTTTTCACCACTTCACATCCCCCATAAGACACACTGTGATTGCCACCACAGTTACAGCACTTTGGTTGTTCATCACATCTGGCACATCTTCTGCCTTTGCATGTCTTGGCTGAACCTTTGACAGTTGTAACACCTCATTGGCTTTGGCACGTATTCTCTTACAGTATAGCTCAAGAAGCCTAGAGTCACTCTCTTTGGGAGCACTTCGTCCTCAAATTCTAGTACAACATGTTCACTGTCTTTCCTCACTCCCTCTCGAGTTATCTGCAACCGCCGAGCACCTTTCAGGGTTCCTCCTTTTAAGTGTGATTAAATTTCCTCCATTGTGACTCCAACTGGCACCCCCCAAATCACTCCTTTACTCCACTTATACTTAGACTTAGACTTATACTTGCCACTTTAAACCGCCCTACTTCTTTCATCCTTCCAGCCCGATCTCTCTGTTCTTCATTCCTGCAAATAATCAACAGGTTTCCATCTTTCAAAACCTTAGCCATATGTATATCACCAACCTGGTTCCTCAATACGGTTGTTAATTTTGCCGGACTCATTGAGGAGATTCCCTTCTCTTCGCCAAATCTCAGTATAATTTTAAACTCCAGGCCTTCCTGAGTTCTCTCCTCCCTTCCTCCATCAAAACCTCCACTACCCTTGATTTTCTTTGAGCTGTTACCAGCAAACTCACTCCCTCTTTTCTCTCTCATTCTCTCACTACCCTGACTTACCTCCATACTGTCATCTCTTTCAACTATGTCAGAATCTCCCCACTCTGGTTCCTTCACAACATAGTTGTGCCGACCCGTCACTGCTTTCTTCATCATTTGGTTTCCCCATTCTAGTAAGCTCTCCCTGCTTGCGTCCTCCTACTGACAAACGTGTCAAACGTCAAATTGCTCTGATTGTTTTTCCGCAAAGTTTTAACCATGTATCGTTGTCACCAACACTCCTCTCTCACCTTAGCAATCCGTCCCAACTCCTGTTACAGTCGTTAGTTGAGAGTTCACTTTAGACCCTATTCACCTAGAAATTGTTCGCCTGGTGCATACGCCCCAAAAGTTTCTAGCTTCTGGGTTTGTTTCCGCGTTGTTTAGCCCACTGAATGTGCGCAGTAATATCTCCTGCTCGGCCAATAGATTTTACATTATGATGATATCACGGATTTTGAAATCGCTTTTCTCGGCTCGAGGGAAGTTTTACAAACACAAAGGCTTCATAGATCAAAAGTTCATTACAGAAAGAGTCATAACTGACGCTGTTTGCAGTTCGAGGGGTCCTGTCAACAGTTTTACAGTCTATTTTACAATGGTGGTCCATAGGGAAAATCCTTTTTGGGCCGGAGGGGGATTTTTCGCTCCAATACCGCGAGTGGCCACTGGGTAAAAATTGGCTGCAAGGCTGAGCAGCAGCGCCCTATCCAGCTCTTATTATACATCCATGGCAGGCACCTGTCCTCCTCTGTCCCCCACTCCCCCTCCACTGCTCCCCACCACCACTTCACACACGCTGCTTCCAAAGAGAGAATTTTTTTTATAAATAATACTGAGATTTGGTAATGGTTTATTTCAACCAAATATTCTTTTTTATATTTTAATCTCCCTCTTGCCTATCAAAAAAATAGAGGAGGAACAATCTCCTCTGCCTCTATGGACCAGCCTCCACTGTTACAAACACAAACAATGAGGTGTCTGACTATTTCTTAGTTTCACTAAATTTTGCTTAATTTTACTTTTTCCACTTTTCCACCTATAAGTTTAATTACTTAAGTTACATATGATAATTTGGATCAGAGAATAATCAATTATAAGTATTATTAGTAGCTTTTTAGTTCACCATCTCACACAATGTGTTTTATTTTTCCCGGGGAGTTCGACATTGTGTTTGTCCTGACAAAAGTGAATGCAGACGTTAGCCAGAGGACTGATATCACCGGTGAAAAAAAGCAGATGCCTCAACCAGCCTTCACGCTCAGGAACAAAGTGGTCTTTCTGATCCCCAGAATCCTACTATATCAGAACTATTAGATTCCTGGTATCACCAGCACAGTAGTGGTATATTCCCCAAATGTGATTTCATTATTGTTACTTAAATGTCATTTAATGTATTTAATGACTGTATACATACTGTGTGGTTGTCACACAAGCAGTGATAACAATAAACTCTTACAAAGCACTGTTATGAAAATTTGAATTTTATTCATTCATAACTTGTTGAATCTTCAGTGCAGTCGTTCTGCATGCGCACGCTGAACTGACCATAATGCCACAAATTTGCATGAGAATAAAACATTTGGATCTTTTAATTAGTGCTAGTGATTAATGGATGACTTGATCAATAGACAATAAATCTTGAGCAGTTTTGATAACTGATGATTCATTCATTTGATTCAAGTGTTGTTAAGACATGACAAACAATGTGAAGGTGTCACCTCTGACTGTTGACGGGCATTTTTCATACATTTCATTTTATTTACTAATCGATTAAGTCAATCACAAAAATAATCAACAGTTTAATTGATAAGCAAAACAATTGTTAGTTGAAGCCCCTCTTTTAAATATAAAGTGTCACCAGGAAGCTGTATCACTGCTGCTGTGTTTCTGATCTCACAATCTAAATACCTCTAATCATATTGATTAATTGATGATTGATTGATTCTGCACCACATTTGCATGGGCCTACAAGACAGCAGACAGCAACAACAACCAAGATGATCACAAATCATAATGCACAAAGTAAAACAAGATAAATAGAAATATTAAAATTAAAAAGCCAACTCTACAGACAACCAAATCAGGATTGTTTAATTGTTCTTTTCAAATAGTTTATTTATTCTAATTGGGCAATTAAACAAAGTTAATTAATTCTCAACATTACAAAACAAACACATAAACACTGCTCTTCACAAACACCTTCATACCTGCCTACCTCAATTGCCTTTGAATGTCATTTCTAAGATTTGGCTTATTCCAAGTATCTGCCTTTGCATTAAATACTTAAAGATCCTCTTCAGACATGTTTTAAGATGTATATAAATACTCTACTTTGAATAATAATTTGTGTCCGATATGGTTTTTCCACAATAAAAAAAAGTTCAGTTATCTAATGAAAAGTCTTAAAATGACATCTACTCCCTCCCAGCAGATGACTTTGAAAACAACCTTCTGGTGTCAAACTCTGCACATACATCATTCTGCACAGTGAGACTCAAACATCCAAGTGAAGAAACAAGAAGAAGACAAACACATTTTGAGTGGAGAGGGACTTTAATTTATATAAGTACTTTAAAAAAAATTCTGGTTAGTAGTATTGGAAATCTGAGTAATCTATCTCTGAAGGTCATTTAGGAGTTAAATGTCTTTAATATGCGGCAGTTGCAGTAAAATGCAGCCCTCAGTCACCCAGTCAACCATCATCAGTAGGTGGCAGTAGACACTTTCTCCAGACACTGGCTGTAGTTGACCCGCTGCTGACCTGGATGTTGATATGATGTTATCTTCGATTATTTCCCCGGTCAGGCTCATGATGAAGATTTGTTAGCATCTTTAGGGCACTTTATATTCCTCTCAATAACAATACTAGATGCTCAGGAAAATACCTTAAAGTGGTGTTTTGGTTTTTCTTTCATTTACCAGCAGTAGAGTCTTCAGTCGGCGTGCAAACGACAGAAAAGAGCAAACATGTCTCAGGAGGGATATCAGGCTACATCAGGGCAAACCTCCGCCGACACGAGGTTAGTTGATTTACTATATTGATTACAGTGTGATTAAAGATATATTTGCTAACCGTAAACAATGACAGGCTGACCGTGTTTCTTCTAACTGTTAAAATGCAGCCATTAGGTTAAAATCGGTGCTGTAAAACGTCTCAACTTTATTGAATGTGAATGACAGTTCTAGAAAAATGAAACTGTAAGAAAAATGTTAATAACAGGCTGTTTTTCTTTAGTAAGCAGCGTTAATGAGCTTTTTTTTTTTTTTTTTTTTAAAACGTTAGCCTATTTTTATTGCACTTACAGCTAATACGTCCAAATGTGATACTTTTCTAGCAAAGAAGTTGAGTTATGTCGCTTGTATTTAACCAAAGAAATATCAACAACATGATGTGAACGTCACAGAAAGTTAATTTTTAACTGCAAACTATGACGTTAGCGTTACATGCTAATGTGAGCTAACGTTAACCTACTTAGCTTTGGCCGGTGTTACACCGTATTTTGTTACCTGCAGTGTTTGAAGAAGTACTCAGATCCTTAAGTAAAAGTATCAATACTACAATTCTGAAATATTTAATTGTAAGTTAAAAACCTTGCATTTAAAATCCTACTTTTACTTGAGTAAATTTAGCTGGTAATACTTCTTTACTTAATTATGATTTTAAATGCAGGATTTTTACTTGTAATCAAGTGTTTTTACATTGTGGTATTGATACTTTTATTTAAGCAAAGGATCTCAGTACTTCTTCATACACTGCAGGTCACAAAATCTGATGGGTCACCAAATATTGTGCAATGGTCTCACGGTATCGGAGACGGTTTAGAGCATCTTTGACGGTATTTCAGACATCACAGTGTTCCAAACACTTGACTTTTCTGGCCATTACTCAGGAACTGAAGGGGAGATTGTGACCATATTTCACATTTGGTCGGATAGTGAATTAGTGACATTAATCTTGGGTGTCCACCTTGAAACTGTGGTGGTTGTATAAATCATCTGTGCTGCCAGGTTGAAGATGTGTTTGAAGTATCCACGTTTTAGTATTTGTAGCTTCTTTGCAGTAACATCCATATTTGAAGCTTTGTCTACTGTTGTGGCTACAACTTTGTGGTCTATCAGAATCACTTTTATTGGCCAAGTATGTGAACATACAAGGAAAATGCACTTGATACCTTTTTATTAAATTCCTTCAAAGTCTTCACTATAAATGTTATATGAGTCTGGACAGACATGGATGTAAACTGCAACTTGACTGGTTGTCGGAGGCATACAATCGCAAGGTGATATTTCTAGTTTTATTATATTTTTCTGCTCCTTAAGTACAGGCAGCCTCTTATCCAGTTCTGGGAGGTCCTCCCTGGTGGACTAGGAGTTAGGATTCAGCATTTTTCTCCCTTCCTGGGTGTCCTGGGTGTCTTTTCTCTCCGCTGTTATAAAAAATAATACAAACAATATCAATGTAATGTTACAATGATGAAAACAATAAATAACTTGTAACTCTGGGAACATGTTTTCTTTTGTTAGGGAAGAATGTCAGGGACAAGAGAAAAGGCTTACAGCAGGGAAACACTTCTTCTGACAGTGCAGAGCGTAAAATCAGGGGAAAATGTGAGGAAAGTCTCGACGATCAAATGGGTACCTAAATCCACCTTGGCTAACCACAAGGCAGGGAAACATGATTGTGGTCCTCATCCACATAGAGCAATCACCCTTGAAGAGAAGGACGCATGGTGGACTACATTGTGTGGATGGCAGATGATGGATTTCCTCTTACATCATAAAATGTCTGGCTTTGGACATCATCAAAAGCTGTTTCAGCAACATTGAAACACTTGTGAATGTGCAGAAGGGCCTCAGCGACAACTGGCAGGCCCATTTCAAAGGCTGCCACCCTGAGCTCACCAGCAGTACACTAGACTCCCTAGATCAGGCCTGGGTCTATGGGGCAACAGCAGAGGGTTTGGAGACCTTCTTCAAACTTCTGGGAAATATTGTTAATATGCACAGTCTCCACAATAAGCCTCGCTTGTATGGAACTGTGATGAAACAGGTTTTGGTGAAAAGCTCAAGTCCAAGGAGAAGGTTTTGTGCCAGAAGGGAAAGAGGCATTGTTTACCGCCAGCAGACGACCACCAGGGAGCACATAACTCTGCCCTGCTGCGTCAGTGCAGCAGGGACCAGGATTCTGACCTTCATCATCTATCCTCGCTGCATTCCCAGTGTGATGTATGCTCTGGATGGTCCAACAGACAGCCTGTACGACTATTCATAGAAGGGACACATGAACACAGAGCTCTTTCTAAAATGGCTGGACCATTTTGTGAAACATGCACCTGAAGAAAGACCTCTCATGCGGACAAGCAAACAAGGGTCGTCACCAGTGATGAATATAGTGTCATCCTGCAAAACCTGGATGCTGCGGAGAAGGAAAATGGATGAGATGAAGAAAAAGAGGAAGGAAGAGCAGGAAAGAGAGTGAGAAGGAAAAAGGGCCAGGATAGAAAGAAAAGAGAAGAGAAAGAGAGAGAAATCCTCTTGCTGAAAACAGCGACCACCATGCAGTGTGCACGAACATCACAGCACCAGGGTCTGAGGCAGAGGTGGATGACTGGGTGCAGCGCAAATCCTGTGAGCTGCGGCATCACCTCGTCTGTGTCGACTGCAGAGATGCTCCAGATGGGGAATGGCTGTGCTACAAGTGTGGCCTAATTGTGTGAGGAAGACGAGGCTGTCACTCACTGTGCCTGAGAAAAGAAGAAACTACATAGTTTATCCAAATAGTTTTGTACATCGTTAAATATTTAGTTTTCACACACACTCAAACACCAAACTGAGACATTTCTTTATTTTACATACATCTGATGTTTGTTGCTCCATCGTTAATGAATTATTATTCATTATTGTATTATATTATTCATATATAATTAATGTTAATGAATATATTACCTTTCGTGATTTATGAATTAATATTTCAATTAACATTTCAATCACTTTAATTATTCCAATTAAGTTCGTTTACATTTGCATTAAACATTTAAACATTATACTATTAGTTATGTGTCTTATTCTTAGTTTTGACTTATCTCACTTAAGTTTTGCTAGCTAATTAATGTCACGTGGTTATTTGCCTGTAAGGGCTATTAGGCTAATTGAAATTAACTGGATGCCCATATTACATAATATAAGATATTCATGGAGAATAACTACATGTAAGAGTTTTGAAATAACAACTATATTATCTAATATATTCAATGACATTTGATACAAAAATTATGCTTTTAGAGCATTAAAAATGTTTCTGTCTTGCCTGTCTGGGATACCGTGAGTTGAAAACTGCACGTGTCCCTATCACTGTGATGATGTGTTCACACCAAATGCGAAGTGAATTTTTCGCGCGGCGGGATTATTTACAAAGTCAATGCAAAGACGCGTCTGTTCACGCTGGGCGATGCGAATGACGGGAATAACGCGATGCTAATATGCTAAATTCGGGCAATTCGGTATTTGCGTGAGTTGAAAATATTTTATGGAACACAGATTGGACCAAAACGTCTAGTCCGCATTAATATGTCAAATTTGTACATCTTAACGACAGAAAATATCCTGTTAACACGTCCATTTTGAACGTGTTGAGGCGTTTGGACCATTACGGCTTCCGTATTATTGGTTGGTGTCATCATACCTTCCCCTTTTTGACATATAGGGACTGCGTTGAACTATACATTGTTGTCATACGGGCTCTTGCTAGTGGGTACGTTTGGGCTGCGGCATACACAACGATGATTTAGTATTTGGGACAGTCAATTTGCGACGTGGATCAATTTTTGCAGGTAATTTTGAACTCTGGTTGCTGAGGAGAGCAAAGAATGGCCTCCACAAACTTTTTGAACAATTGTGGTTGTTTCTTTCTAAACATAAATTTGGTGTTTCAAACAGGGAAACTGATTCCTAATCAGCAGTCTCTTCATAAAAGTTCTTTCTTCCCCCCAACCTCCTTAAAATTCAACAGGTTGTCATTTGTGCTTTAATACTGCTATCTAGTGGGCAGTTAGGTGAACACGCCACATTAAATGAATATGTCAAGAATGTTATTGAATACAAGCTACATTTTTTTCTCAACAAGTAACCAGTAACCTTCGAAAAATGTAGATGTTAAAAATGCCACTGTGAATCAATACGATTTCTTAAGCACAATTCAATCAATATTATTTCTTAACCTCAATTCATGCAAGGAAGGTTTGAGTGGGGAAGTGTTCTCTCTCTCTTGCAGTGATTGTATTTAGGGTTTCCCTACAGAAACTGATGAAGTCATAGCACCCAATTTCAAACGCCCCGAGTCTTCATAGTATTCTGGACACTGTGTCTCTTGGTTATAAAATGGAAAGCATCTCAAGGTGCATCTACCTGACATATTCAATTGCTATTCCAAATAGAGCTATTAAAAAATCAATCAGGTTAATTATGATTATATTTGGAAAAGGAAAATCCACCATGTAAAGAAAGCAGAGACAACTAAAGAATTTGAAGATGGAGGCATACAGGCTATTGATTTTATTAATTTAACCTTGAAAATCAATTGGTTAAAATCTTTTCTGAAAAATAACCTTTGGTACAATATGCCTAGAGTAATATTCAAGGAGTTGGGAGGTGTAGAATTTTTACTTAAATGTGATTTTACCATTCAAAGACTCCCAATTAAATGATCCCTTTTTTACCAGCAGGTCATTTTATATTGGAAACTCTTTTACAGTCATAATTTCAGCTCATATAATACACCTTTATGGAATAATAGATTATTACAGTTAAAAACAAATCATTGTACAACAAGGACTGGATGGAGAAAAGTATTTGGCCGGTGATTCATAGTAGTGTTTCTATCATGTCATTGGAGAATTTCTGCCTTAGATATGACTTAATTGGCATCATAACAACCAAAGGGGGAAAAAGTCGGTTGAGACGTAGTTTCATATGTAGTTTTTCCTCCAACAATTCCCTAAAATTGTTGAATTGTTGATTGGGTAAAGCAATAAAGCTGAATGTAAATGACCATAAATGTAATAACAGCTAGTCGGCCGTATTTCTTTAGCAAGCAGCGTTAATGTTATTGTAATTGTTGCTTTACCCCTTTATTGCTTTACCCAATGCTTTTAATGTTATTTCTCCTTTTCTAATTGAGTAGTCTAAGGTAGCATGAATTGCAGTACCAACAAAATTGTATCTATATGTGAAAAACTCTCTAATATGACTTCAACCCTTGAGCATCATAGTAACATTTGTTTTTTTACTTTCTTATCTTTCTTTTAAACATTTATTTGCTTTGATGTCCTGTTTTTTGTAACTGTTGTTAATTCTGCTTTCTCAATAATGTGCTATTTAATGTAAAAAAACAAAACAAAAAACGGCGTTGATTCACCACTTGACATTTATTTCATAATTACTTAAGTTGAGGCCGTCATTCAGTTGCAGATGTGGTGTCTGAAGTTTGAGGAAGCAGCCTTGTCGATAGGTCTGTGTGGGTAAAATCCTTCATGAAATGCTCCAGTGGAGCTGCTCTGTGGTCGTACTGGCCAGCCTTTAGTGTGAATGTTTGCAGCACATGAGTGTGAGCAGAGTGTTTCTGCAACAAGACCTTTACTTTCAGTGATAATTCCCTGGATCAATGAAGTAAAAACTAATTGTAGGTTCAGTCCAGTTATATACCCTGCAGCGAAGCCACAGACCTCAGTTAACATCAGCTTCAGTGCGCTCAGCAAGAATGCGCAGAATGGTTCTGGGACTCAAAACCGCTTTGTGAAATCAAGATTTTATCCAGGGTCATTTCTGTGGTCACTTAAGCGAGGCTCGCATTTCATATGCAGTCTAATAAAATGAAATCGTGGTCATAATACCCTCAAACATCTGATCTATCCAGATGAAAATTAGTTTCACAGACCAAAGATTCAGACACAGTGCTTGCTGCTGTGGTATGTACAGACTTCAGTGTTTTATTATGCTTAAAGACTTCCTGTTTCATCCCTGTTTTTAACATTAGGTCATTATAAATTGTGGAAACATCTCACAAGTAAATTCAAAATATGTGCACAAAGGTCAATTTGACAGTGAGACAGTTGAGACTTTACTTTAGTAAATCAAAATAGACGATGTACAAGAGCCTTAAGCCTAGATGTGTTACACTGAGTCCAGTGAAAAGAAAGCTCTGCAGTGTAATCCAGTACACCAGTCCTGCAATAAATATTATAAACCTTTATGGATCGTAAGGTTTGATTTGTTGAAGCTGTCAGAAAGTAATGAACTCAGCTCTGGTTATTTCCCAGGCTGTAGTTTTTGGTGAGGTTGTAATGGACTGCATTAAATTAAAATATGTTTATAAAGTTATGTCTGCCTCAATTTACATGAAGGTGGACATTTTCAAATCCATTTACATGTCTCAGTGTAGTAATGGGTTGATTTATTAAGTTGCGTTATATTTTACACAGGTTTCTCTTCTTCTGGCCACTGAAAAACCTTTTCTAGTGTGTCATCACATGTCACAGCTGATCAGTTGGCTGCTGTTCTGTCGAGGTTTTATCCAAAGAACTTATTGTTCATCAGTCATCAGTATCTTTTAATTTACTATGAAAAAAAGCTTAATAGTAAACAGCAATGCTACTAATAGTCTAATGATATTCCATCCATAGCTGAAATAGTCATTTTAGTGGATCATAATAAGCTGCCAGTATCTGTTGAAAAAGTTAATTATATGGCATGTAAATATTAAAAGTGTTGACAAAATGTTCCGCTTAATTCTCCCTGCTGGAGTCATTATTTCTGGCTCATTAACTATCCTGGTTTGTTGCTCAGATGTATATTACAATCATTTTATTGCAACAGTGCAGTTTTTACGGTAGTGTTTGTTTTTAATACACACAGCGTGAATACAGATGAAGCGCAGAGGGCCAGCCCAGGGAAGACGCCGATACAAGTCCTGCACGAGTACGGCACCAAAACCGGCAACCTCCCCGTGTATGTGATGGAGAAGGCGGAAGGAGAAGCTCACCAACCGAGCTTCGTCTTCAGCGTGAGAGTTGGAGACGTTAGCTGCACAGGTGAGTTACAACCCTGCTGTGTTGATAGCTGCCTGACACTAGATAAAGCCTTTTATTTGAGTTAATTATCACACACTCCTCATTCAGAGAGACTCCAGCCTGCATCTTCTTATTTGTCACTTGTGTGTTGTTGCAATATACTCTTAAATATATCCCATATATGGCTTGTGTTTTTTAACCAAGGTATCTCACTTCAGGCGTAGAACAGTGCAGGTCCAGAGAAGAAGCATTCGTAAAGCCGTTAGTGTTGAGGTGATGAGAAAATAATCCAGTCTCTACATCTGACATCTAACAACAATACGCTCTAGGAAAGGCTTTGGATACACTTCATTTTCAGACAGATTTTTCTTCATGTTTTTCCAAAATGTCCTTTTCAGTAGCCCTCAGGGTTAATCTTTACTTTCTGGAATAATTCATTAAAGCACAGTTGCTTTTTAAATTTAGAACAAAAATCTTAAATTTTGGCTCGCAGTGGCTTGAGATTAAGGTGCATTTCATCTGGCTGTAAATTAATTTCTGTAATATATTATATAATCTGGTGTGTGTGTGGCTTACTGTATTTTGTTTCAGGTCAAGGTCCCAGTAAAAAGGCAGCCAAACACGTGGCTGCAGAAGCTGCCCTGAATATTCTGCAGATAGACGTTGGAACAGTGTGAGTAGAAACAGTCTGGACATAAAATTAATCAGCAGTCATTTAATATTCATTTAGGTATTTTTTTTTAAAGAAAAAATGCCATATTCACTGATTCCAGCGTCTCAAACCTGTTTGAGAAATTTGTCAGATTTCTTAATCTTCTATGATAGTAAACTGAATATATCTGACTTTTAGACTTTTGGTTGGACAATTCAAGCAATTTGAATACGTCAACTTGGTTTTCAGGAAACTATGATAGCAACTTTTCACAATTTTCTGACATTTTATAGACCATGCGACTCATCAAATTATCAACATAGTAATCTGCCTATTAACTGATAATGAAAAATAATCATCAGCTGCAGCCTTAGCAATCCAGAGTTGCAGTACACACATGTCAGACGGCTCCACTGCCAGCCTGTAGTGAATGCTGATGTGTTGCAGCTGTGGTAACCGCTTTGATGTAATCCCAACAGGAATGTTCCTGTGAAGTCTGAGAGTAATGGTGTAGCGGCAGAAACAAACAACCATCCCAACTCAGTAGGGATTCTGCAGGTATGTGAGTCATAGCTGTGCTGTTTCTTTGTACTTGTGTCCTTCTATGTACATGTGATTCTACACTGTATAAACAAGTGTCTCTGTCTACTAAATGATATTTTGTAAAAAACACTAAACCATAGCAAGAGGAAGCTTAATATTTACCTCCAGATATTAAAAAATGTCTCCACTTGGCTGTAATTCAGTGTGTTTGATAGGAAGGACGTCCTGCTCACAGTAGTATGCACAAAAATATACTAATAGTATTATAATGCTGTTTTTTTATCATTTTTTGCCTTCCATGCTAGGAACTAGCGTTGCAGAGAGGATGGCGTCTTCCTGAATACACAGTTTTAATGGAGGCTGGTCCACCACACAAGAGAGAATTCACTGTTACTTGTAGATTGGAGTCCCTGTCAGAGAAGGGTATGGATGTTTTTGAGACTTTGCAAGAAACTGCAAGTTTTTTTTGTTGTTCACCTTGTTATTAATCTATGATTTATGTTTCAACAGCTGTAGGAAATTCAAAAAAATCAGCGAAAAAGGCAGCTGCAGAGAAAATGGTGGCAAAGCTTCAAAGTCTGTCAGGCTGCTCTGAAATCACATGGGTATGTCAAATGTTATTCGCCCTTGCGAAGTGACCACAGGAGGCAGCTGCTATGTTTCTGGCTTAAAAATCGATCGTTTGTGCCAAATTTTTTGAGTTGTGTTACATTTTTCAGGCTCCCACACCAAGTGTCCGATTTGAGAACTTAAGGAACTCAACAGCAGAGAAGATTTCTTTATTGAGAAGAAACCCGCTGAGCATTCCCAACACAGATTACATTCAGATGATGTTGGAGCTGTCCAAGGAGCAAGGCTTTGAGGTCACGTACTTTGACATCGGTAAGAACAAAGCGTTTCTTGGTTGCTAAAGAAACATGGTGCTTTTCCAGTCAGCTAACGTGCCTCCTCACTTCCCTCACTCCCATTTTCTCTTTGCGTCTTTGCCCCTCCAAAGGAGACACTAGAGAGAGAAATTATATTCACCAAGTGGGACATCGTTACTCATTCCAGTGACATTTTGAGGAAACTGCAATTGCTCATGAGGATTGACTGCACTTTTTTCCCAGTTATTTCTTTCTGCCTTTATTTTATAGCGACAGTGGAGAGATGACATGAACCAGGGGAAAGAGAGGTGCAACAAAAATCTGCATTTTCACTCCTAACCCACAATGGTGCCCTTAATTAACAGTTTTAAAGAAAAATGCCTGATAAATGCAACACCAATACTGATTATGGATCCATTGCAGCGCCAAGGCATGATTAAAAACACTTAAACAAAATACCAGTAGATAGATTTGTTCAACAAAACAAAAGATCACCTATAAATGCTCTAAATAAAAAAATCTATATTCTAACATCATCACACATGAAAACAGTTGGGCTCATTGAATCCACAAGAGTCTCAGCTTTCCAGTCATACCCTATTTATTTATTTATTCCAAGACTGTTTAGGGACCCCAGTATGCAGAAATATTAATATACACAATTTTTAGGATAGGTGAAAATAACACATTTATACTGCATGCAAAGAACTACATGGGATTAGCATAAAGTGGGCATGTATGTAAAAGGGAGACTCGTGGGTACCCATAGACCCCATTTTCATTCAGATATATTGAGATGAGATGTCAGGAGACCCCTCTGAAAATGGCCATGCCGGTTTTTCCCCTCGCCAAAATTTAGCCTAACTTTGGAGCATTATTTAGCCCCCTTCCCGGCAAGCTATCATGACACAGTTGGTACTAATGGATGCCTTAGGTCTTCTAGTTTTATATGATACCAGAATCTTCTGAGCCTATTACAGCCTCTGAAAGGCAGTAATGTTGGCCGAGGACGCTGGCATCCTTGTAGAGTTTAACCCTCCTGTTGTCCTCGGGTCAAATTTGACCCGTTTTCAAATGTTTTCATATCAGAAATATGGATTTCTTTCATCTAATTGCCTGAAAATCACATGGATGGTTCCATACCACACACTTTGCAAGTAAAAGTAATGATCACTACTTTCATTTAATTTTGGGTGTTTTATTAAAATTGATATCATCTGTGAACTTTTGTCCTCCCGGGTCAATTTTGACACGGGAGGACAAAAGTTGCATGATCAACGGGAAGACAACAGGAGGGTTAAGAGGTTAATGAACCCAGGTGCAAAGAAGAATAAAAGTAGCAAGAGTGTACAGTCATCACATTGTTTTTATTTGTTTTTATTGTATGAGAAAGGTTAGAGACTCTATTGGTTGGCTGCTGTTCCTGTTATATAAAGGATAGTTTGATGTTGTGTGTTCATTGTTGCTGGTTGTGTCACAGTAAGTGTGTATCTGTGTTTTGCAGGTGAGCTGACGGTGAACGGCCAGTATCAGTGCTTGGCGGAACTGTCCACCACCCCCGTCACCGTGTGCCACGGCACAGGCATCTCCTGTAGCAACGCGCACAACGACGCAGCACACAGCGCCCTTCAGTATATCAAGATCATGGCTTCCATCAAGTAAAACCACCACAGTCAACCATTGCCCACGTTGTCACGTAAACCAGCTGATGTCGAGTCAGGATGAGGCTATAGATTGTTCTTCCCACTAGTCTTCCTGCCTGCGGACGATATGAGGTCAAGGTATATTTTTATATTAATGTATATCAAAGCAGATCATGTTCCACAGTAAGTGAAGATACAACAGTGTTTGTGAGGAGACAAACATACTCAGTATTAAAAATTAAATGGAAATGAAATTTTGTCATGAAGTTGTTAGGACTTTATGATGTCCAGCATATTTAAACAAATGTACATGTGTAAATGAAGAACAATAAGTAATATGAAGCACTCCTTTTTACGTGCGTAGTTTGAGCTGTCAGTGCTTTATTTGTCCACAAATAACTGTGTTGCGTGTGAAAATATATATATATTTTTTTTAGGATGCAGATGCTTTCAGTCTACTTTGACTTGATTTAAGTTTTTATTCCACAGTTTTGTCTCTCCAGCTACATATTGAGATGTTCGTTGAAGTTCTTTAACTTTTAATTTACCTCAGACACCTGCCTTTCTGTTAAACTTTAAATTAATAAAAGTTGCCTGAAAATGTTTTAAAACTTGATGTGTAAAAGTGAATCGAAGATGAGAGATTATTTTGACCTTGTTAAATTTGAAAGTATAGTCTGCAATTTGGTTTACAGCAAGATAGAATTTTTTTTTTTTCTTTTCCATCTGTGTGTACACAATCTACAATCTTTATCAGGTTAACTGTCAAAGTGTAAAATGACGTTACTTTGCTACAGACACATATTCCCAATCTGCTGGTCTGTTGTTATTGTTTGCAGTGTGCCTCATAGTACATACAACTAAAATCTGTGATTATATTTAATATTAACTGACTGGTATCTGCTTTATGAACTGAACCCTGGTGGAGAATAACAGCAGCAGCAGCAACATGTGTATGAGTCTGAAAATAAACCCAAACACTAAATGTTAATGAGTGTCGTTTTCTGTTAATGCTCGTACAGTAGCTGATACTGAGCTGCCTGAATCGACTGTTGTGCCTCCAGGAGCTGTTGCTGCGTAATGGAAACGTCTCTCGAGGGAGCTGACCACTTGACAGCCATCAATTTACGAGGCAGCACGTCCTGCTGTGTTGGTACAAAGGCAATTACATCAGGAACTTTGCGCTGCTCCATTCACTCTTGATTTGTGTGGTTTAATAAGGAAGACACGAGAAAGCACATGTCGATCGCACGATAGGGTGTTAAAAGGATCTGTGATTTGGGAGTATTTACCATTATAGCTGAAACAACTTGTCGATTGGCAACCTTTCCTCATCATTTGTCAAGCAAAAAAATGCCCAAAAAGCTCCTAAATTTCCTGCTTTTCTGTTTTATATCATTGCAAATTGAATATTCTTTGGATTCAGACTGTTTGTTGAACAAAACAAGACATTTGATGATGATATCTTGGACTCTGGGAGGACATTTTAAATTATTTTCACTTAAACAACCACTGATTGATAGTGAAAATAACCGTAGTCCTATTTACAGTAAAATCTGAAGTCATTTGAACAACACAAATTCTCTTTTGTGGCCTTGTCTTCTATATAAAATCACACACATTGTCAGCTGCGTTTTACAGTTTTATTAGAACAAGCACTATGTAGCAGCAGTGTACAGTGTTCATGGAAAGATATGTACTTTGTTAAAATTGCACTTTAGAAGGTACCCATTAGGAAATAGATGGGAAAGAAACTGAGCTGACACAGTGCTTAATAATACATGTCAGTCCAAAACAAAACAAAAAAAAAAAAACCCAAAAAAGATAAGACATGAGTCCAATTGAGAAAACAAAACCTTTTTTTGTAAGGCATCTGCAACATTCATTGGCAGGCTATGTTGTCTAGACATGCAGGTAGAAGAATGGATGAACTCTTTGTTGGGGTCATGATGGTCTACAGTATTTATCCTACATGGTGATGGAACAAAGCATGATTTTTTTTTTTTTTCTTTTTCATTTCTGATTCCACACACGAGCAGCAAAGTGCCCCTCTCCTCCACACACACACACACGCAACTGCTGTTTTGTTTAAAATTGTCCACAGATGGAGGAGGAAAAAAGGATTTTTTTTGCTTTTAGTGACCCATCTTCTTAAATGTGCTGTATTTACAGTGATCACCAAAAACATATCGGTTACATGTCAGGAGTAGCGGAGCGGTGCAGAACATCTTTTAACCCTGCGAGCTTTTTACAGTCTGATAAACCAATTTTTCCCCCACTTATCCAAGTGTCAAAGACGTCTCCCTTGAAAACATTTCTCTGTATCAGTTATCGTCTGCAGGCAGGTGGAGACTGGAGAATGTGCAGAGTTGTACTTGAATGAATGGCATACCTTCTTCTTGGCATGTGGATTCTCATCAGTAGTGTGTTTGTGAGGCATTAATAAATGCATTAAGGCACAGCAAGTGAGACTGACGCTGATAAGTTGTAGCATTGAGTTTGTGATGGGGGGGGGGGAGAAAAAATGATAAGCACGTTTATATATTTTAAAAAAAAAACAACAACAACCAAGGGATATGGATGCAAAGCAGTACTACCTTTTTTGGTTTTAATCTACAGTACCATGTGAACAGTGCACACAAGATGGATTTGCCTCACATAGTTCTACATATTTATATTCACTCTTTTTTTTTTTTTTTTTTCCTCCTTCAGTGTCCTCACTCTGCAGTCCTGAACGAGGGGAATTAAATTAAATGTGCCCTCATACGCTTGGATAATGTGTGACTACTCGTGTTGGGGGTTGATTTCAATCAAAGGCCCCCCTGTGTTATATTTTCTTAACTCTGTAACACAAAAAGGGGGGGGGGGGGACACTGGTTAAAACATTAAAGCTAATCTGCTTTGCAATAAATATACAAACTTCAAATAAGTAACTGGTGCTTTGCAGAAGCATCGTAGCAGTAAACTCTCTTGGGAATCAGACCCATTTTAAAAAGTTTGGCTTAAACATCTAAAAACATTCAGAATAAAAAAGAACAGATTCTCTTCCAGAAACTGCATTTTCACAGAGCGATCTGCAGGTGGCTCCGCTGTTTCATGATGGACTGAATATATGTAGCAGCCATGGATATAATTAACTGATTAATTAATTAAAAGAAAATATGGTCCTGTTTTGATTGATTAAATAATGGAAGTCATTTATCAAGAAAAATGTCAAACATTTGCTGGTAATATTTTCATAAATGACAAAAGTTGCAACTTTTTTTTGTCTCATATCACTATAAGTTTAAATTTTTAGTTGCTAGTCAGTCTAAGGATGAAGATTTGATCACTTTGGGATTTGGTAAACTGTGATGGCAATTTTGGCATTAATTTTGACAGAAAACTGATTTGTTAATTAGTCAAATAATGATTGTTGTAGCTCTTTAGTCATGTGGCTGGATGTAGATGAGTGTTTGGCCTCCTACTGGAAATATGTGACTGTTTCTCTCCTGTTTTGCTGTTTAAATAACCCCAAATCACAAAATAGTGTCAGGGGTCTTGATGGGGTCAATCTTTACACTCTCTATTCTTAGACTTAAAGATGTGTCAGATGTTTTTCAGAGTCTTGTTATTTAACTGAGACCAGATCTCTGTATCACGTTCACGCAGGAGGACATACTGAATGTTTGCCCGCTATATATGGGAGGGGAGTCTATGCATGTATTTATGTAACCATGTGATTCAGAGGAGCTGGTTTCATGTTACAATGCCTAAAATAAGACCGTGGGGCAGTGGAGGTCTTGGCCCCAGAGTCACGGGGTGAAGTATTTACTCTGAGACACAGAATCCCACCGTGACGAGGAACTGAACTCTGTGGCGGTGTCTGGTGGATCTGTGTTGACAGCTTTAAAAGAAAAAGTATCTATAAGGGGTGTGAAGGCCTGTAGGGTGGGGCTCCTTGTTCGACTTTAAGAGCTCGTCCTTAAAAATTCACCCTCATACTTTATCTACGGCAGTCAAGATGAATTTTAAACGAGTTGTTTCCCAAGAGAGAGTACTGCTATCACAAAGATTCAACAGTATTAAAAGGCAAAAATAAATAAAATCTGCCAATTCACATAATACTCTTTCACTAAATTCTGAGTCCAAGATATTTTATAAAAATACCTCTTTTTTTCTACAACATTGATGATATAGTAAATACGGCTTAATGCCAGTGAAAGCTGCTCTCTAAACATGCACGGTATCGTAGGTAATCAAAATGTCTACTTCTTAGATTAGTCTAACCCCGACGGCTGTCAGAAATCAGACGGCTCCAACTAAAAAAAAGCGCTAAATCACGTGACTTGTATGGGTGTCTTTTTAAGGCAAGGACATACTTGGAAGTCAAAGGAGCTGAGGAAAGGTCTACGTATGAGTGGTGCGATTGTTGCCCTGACAACCCGGCTTCGACAAGCACAATGAAGGTGATCCTAGAAGTCGTTTCCATGGACGGATGACCATGTGGCAACGGGGGTCGCTGGGCATCGGGCCACCCTTCAGCTCTGCAGTCGTTCGTATCCATGCACACGGATGTTTTTATAGTTAACATGTTTCTCTTTAACACCTTGTTGTGCATAGGTAACCGCCTTCGTGTCTGCGATGACTACATGATGTACATAGAAATCCGTGTGCTACCACAGGCTCATTGTAGGTTCCATATTGATGAAGCCGGGGTTTTTGCGGAGCTCCCAGTACGTGTTGTTGGAGACCCATCTCTCCCTGTGATTGCCATCAACCACTTTCCTGGAAGAGAAGATGGAGAAGTGACGGTTGTAACTGATAAACCTGCGAGTAACCAGGAAAAATGTCCTTGTCATTCACATAGAAATGAAGGCATGAACTGGCTGATGTTATCTTGTCTGTGGCAAGATGTATTAACAAAATGACAGAAAGCATGCAAATGCCAGACCCACATATGAACCAGGACAACATGTACACGTGGTTTTATAAATCAGAAGATAATAATGTACATATCTCTCTTTGTGCGTACACACACACAGAGTTTCAGTCTAGTTTAATGCATCTTGGCTCGTGGTCTCTGTGCTTACTTGAAGAAGCGCGGCTCCTGTTTGATGTTGTTCTCCTCGTTACACTTCCTCCTGGTTCTCTGCAGGTCCTCGATCCGCTGCTTATCTGAGGATGCCATCTCCAAGTTCCCTTCTTCCAGATGCCTGTGTGAACGAAATGACACCTCTCAGTAAACACATACAGTTCAGTCAGGTGGTCCAACAAAGAGCGGCAAACAAGTGAATGATGAACTGAAATAATAACTTTTATTAGGCAGAACGTCTCAATCTTCACAAAAACAAAACCGCCAGCAGATTAACTGATGTTGCAATCCAGTCACTTTTTTCTCAGCCTATGGTGGCAATGTACTGTGTCAGCTGGTCTCATGATTGTAGGTGGGGATGTGATGCTGTACCTTTGATCGGGCCTGAATCGGGCATCTGTGCGCGGCAGGACGTCTTTCAGCTCGGGGCAAAGGTCATTCAGTTCAATGGCGAATCTGGTGAAGCCGTAGTACAGCTCATAGTCTGTGGGCATGGAGCCTAACGAGGAAAGAACATGAACAAAAATATTAGAATTTAAAGATCACTATTGTTTAATGTTAACATCCTCAACGCCATTTACTGACGTGTCGGGAAGCAAAATCTATTGTCAAAAATATCTGTCTTCCCTGATGTAGTTCTCTACGTTTCATCTATGCATATCATACATGAGCCATGCACTTCCCATCATCACCAATGTCTTCTCTAACTTACACCAGTTAAAAGTCTGATGTGAAGTGAGGATGAGGAACTGACGCCTACCTGGCCTCCAGATACATTTGGCAGAAGGCGGGACGCCACAGTAAAGGCCCTCATGCCATTTTCCAAAAAGCCTGTGGATCACTTTCCCTTCCTGATCCATCACAAATCCTTGGACCTCGTTCACATTAGAACTCCAGTAGTTTCCCTAAAAGAAAAAAAACAGTGAATCACAGCTGTACAACGATGCTTTGTGCGTTTATGGTAAATCAGTCCTAACCAACAGGTATCACTGATTCCTGCTGACAGTGTGTTTTACCTTGACAAACGTAAGTTTGCAGAGGCAGCTGCTGCTCTTCATGTTTCTGATAGTGATCTCCCCGTAGTGTTCGATCCACCGGCGTCCACT
Organism: Thunnus maccoyii; assembly: GCF_910596095.1. Lineage (NCBI taxonomy): Eukaryota > Metazoa > Chordata > Actinopteri > Scombriformes > Scombridae > Thunnus > Thunnus maccoyii. The sequence continues at coordinate 18,887,318 of NC_056543.1, read as the reverse complement.
CAGGATGTTGTGCACACAGGTGGTGACTTTGTTCCATTCATAGAGATCTCCAAACCTGGAAAGACACATTAACAGCATAAACCCTGATGATAACTGTCCTGGAAGTCTTTAGAAATGTACAACTATACAATTATTCTGTCAAATGTGACATTTGTTCTGTTCAAAGTAGGTAGGAGATTACAAATTGATTAACAGAAAAAAAACCTTGATCCTGTTTTATTCAACAGCCCCAGATTTTCAACATTTTGTGTGGTAAAAATTGTAATGCCCCTCCCCGAACCTCCCCATCAAAGGCATTATCCGCAGGCTAGAACTTGTTATAGATTCCTCCGGCCCACATGAGCACAGATCACACATTTGTATTCAAGATGAGGGACCAGGCAAGACCTTAGTCCTCTATTAAGAGAGGAGAAATCTCAAGGTTTCACAATTTCTTCTTAGTCAAACTTTGAATGGGTCAGTAATGATAGAAACACTACTAATATATAATTATACATGCAGATATTTCTCTTTTTTATATATATATATTTTATCACTGATAAAAAGCAATCCACTGACTGAAATTTCAGTAACACATTGAGTAAATATTAGATTCATGTATGGGATACTGACACTTGACAAATAAGATACTGCTGAGATGAAACCTTTGATTCAAGACATTAAGCAGCTAGAAGAAAGTTACCTGGGAATCATAAGATTCACGGTGCCGAGTGGTAAAATCTCCATTGATTTTCCCCAGAATTTATTTTTCCATCTTACATCTGAAAAACATCACAAATCAAGAACAATGCACTGAACCTTCTCATTTTTGTATTTCTTCTCAAATGTTATGAAATCTACTTTTTAATCTATTAAATTTCATCTGGATAATAAAGAGGCTAATTGAGATGTGTTTGGCTCCTCCACTGAGAGTTCCCATGTGGAAAATCCCTCACTAATTAGGTGTGTAACCTACCTTGCCAGAAGGTGAAGTTCTTGGACTCACAGTGGCAGGCGGAGATGGGAGGGTGGTGGCTCACCTTGGAGAGAAGATCAAAAAAAAAAACCAGTCTGACAGCTGTTGTTGCCGAGGTTACACATCATATAGATGTTTTTCAGTCTCCAAACAGAGAACGTGACGGACTACAAGACATGCAACAAAAGAGTGAGTTCACTGCACAGCTGAAACTATTAGTGGATTAGTTGGTCAATAGAAAATTTATTAGCACCTATTACCTTTATCATTTTACAGTCATTTTACAAATACAGCTGGTTCCTCTTGATGTGAATATTTTCTGCTTTTTCTGTCTTATATGATCATAAACAAAATATTTTAAGATTTTAAACTGTTGATCAGACAAAACAAGTGATTGAAAATCGTGCTCCTTCATCTCCAGGCAAATGTAAAGGGCATTTTTCACTTTTTTCTCACATTTTTTAGACAAAACAGTTACTCAGTTAATTCTAAAAATAATTAGCATACTCATCAATCATTAAAATGGTCTTTAGTTGCAGCCCTAGTTTACTGTACACCAAAGTTATTCAGAGTGCAGTCTTGAAAAGTTCAGTGAAATGTGACTTAAGGCCCTTTTAGACTGTGCAACAACAACAATCGTGTAAGTTAACTGCATGTCACATTATGAATGTATGGTGAATCTATGGCGCTATGATGTAAGTAGAAAAGAGTATATGAAAACAGAGGTGCGTCATCAGTTCGCATCATCCATCTGTGCTGCTCTGATGTTTTGAAAATTCAGCAAAGTCACAAAGTTCTTTATCGTTTCACCTCCATCATTTTGGTTTTTGCGTGCCATGTGTGCTGCTGGTTCTCTTCGTATTAAGGAAAACAAGAATGTGTTTTCTCCCCGAACTACAAAACGTCACAGCAGCCAGTGTATTCTGTTTCACTTCATGTTGTATTCTGATTGGTCGGTTTGTAGACGTGGGTCGTAGCAGCAGTCACATTGTGAGAATTAGGTCTTAAATTTCTGACATGTCTAAACATGTCTCACAGACATGTTTATAAACATGTCTCACAGTGTGATCTAGGACCACCATTTTGGATTGACGACCATAGATTTCACCACACTTCTCTCACGTTTGTCGACTTTTGTCTCAGACAGCCCAAAACTTCAGTGTAAAGGGGTCTTAAGAGACGTACAATGAAAATGCAAATGTGTGTGTGTGTGACATGATTTGTGTGAGTAAGAAAGAGAAATACAGTATATAAACTCACTCATTTGTATTTGTCATTCAGTTCAACCAAAAACAATACTGCAGTTATTCCTTCATGAACCAGACAAATATTGCATAATCAAATACAGCAGTTTGCAAAGGTCAGGAATGAACTATGAAGCTCGATTTTTAAGCCAAAATGGACTAGAAGTGCTTAAAAGATCTCAGAAAAAATGGAACATTTACAATTTCCATGACACCTGAGCAAACTCCATCTGTTGATAAAGATCATAGGACTGAAAGCTTCAAAAAAGATGGAGCTTATGGTGAGATTGTTTTGTCAGCTGCTGTTTTCAAGGTCAAGAGTGAGCTTTGATGTTTTATTCCAGTGTTGTCCATCTTGATAAATAAGCTGTAAAAGAGCTTACGATCATCTCTGACAAATACTGAGAAAATGGCTGCATACACAAGAAAATACTGCTGTATAAAATGCATTAAATATCATTAAAAATCATTGCAAGAAACAACATAAGCTGTGCTCAAATGTACCTGCTCAGAGAAAAAACAGAAGCCCTTGTCTTCTCGAATACATTCATACGTCTCTCCGAGTAGCGGGTTGAATGGCTTACTTCCTGCTCTGTAGTAAGTGGATGAGTAGCCTGAGATGGCAAAAGCAGCAACGAGAACCTGTCAGAGAGTCAGAACAACACAGCCGACATAAACAAGAGGATTAGCGTTGCTCATATTAACAGGCTTTGTCACATAAGCTGAACATTAGTATGCGTCGGGCACTATCAAAAATGACAGAAGACGGATAAAAATAGGAGGATGCAAGGTCGACGGCTGCGCTGGAGCGTACAGCCACCTCGCAGTTACGCCTCTGAGTGAGAGACTGTTTACGTTGGCTTGTGACCGGCAATGTCACCTCACACATCAACAAACACAAGTGTGGAAAACACAAAAAAAAAATATACAGCAGGAACTTAAGATGTTAAGATTCAACTTGAAAATCCTCAGCTGCAGATTCCACTCTCGACATCTAGTCCACAGAAGCAAACGTGCTTCATGAAGAGCAGTCAAGGGGTCATTATGTTCTCCAGATCTAACACCTGTGACTGACGGGTTCTTTACCATGCGTTCAAAGGGATCCTCGGTCTCAGCAGCCTTGTCCAGCAGCTCGCTGTACTCCAGCTCTTCGCACATACGCTGCAGGGTGTTGAGAGGCTCGTTGAGCTCCACGGGCATGGACACTTTCGACAGGTCCTTGCCGATGTTGTTTCGTAAGATGTTCCAGAGGTTGATGTTGCTGGTGTCAGGACAGGGTGCCGGCAGGCAGGTACGCCGCCCGTTACGGAAGGCACCACCAGCAAAGTCTCCGTTGGCCACTGGGAAGAGAGTACACTTCATAACTGCCCATACGTGGTACAAAATGATTTGTACTAGTCACTGTGGATCTTGGAAACATGGTCTTTCTGGGAAAAATGTAATAATAATACAAATCTTTAATTATAGTATATATACTGTATTACAGAGCAGCAGTAGGCAGCGAATCAAAAACAACCAATTATAAAATCAAATAAAATCTAATAAGATGGGAAACTTTTAGGGTATAAAAGACATTAACTGGACCAGAATAAGAAACCAATTACAGTCATGTAAAATAAAATAAATAAAGATGCCATTCAAGTAAAATCAGGATAAGCAATCTGATAGAAAGTATGTTTTTAAGAAAAGATTTAAGAGATGATCCTGATTAAGACAGCCTTAAAGAAGTAAGCATGCTTGAAAATAACCAACGACCACTTCTGAAGGCAAAAGTGTTTATAGCTCAAATAGAGTGCCGTCATAGAGAGGAGTGAGACAAGATAATCGTTTGTGTGCACACTTTTAGACAGTATTTTCTTGAAGGCACACAAAAACATGACAGAAATAATTGTGTGAAAAATAAAAAAAAAGAGAGCTTAAGGGAGAAGCTCAGACCCTGCTTAATTCTCACCTCCGCACGCCTGTACAATCACTGTGTGAAGTGGGCGTGAGTGTCAGATTGTCAGTTTCGGAGAGTAACAAAAAGTAACAAAAGTAAGAAATAGTCGGGTGCAGGGTTAGGAGGTTTCAGACGCTGTTCCACCACTCAACAAGCATTTTGGTTGAAGCGCTCTGACACCTTTATTCCCTCACTACAAAGACCTTTTCCCCTTGAGAAGCAGGTATGATGTGATTGTGCTCCTTGAAGTCTGGCCTGCCTTATTCTACCATCCAGGTTGTTCACATTTTAACACTTTACCTTTCCTGCTTCTTTGAAGACTGGCACTTCCTGACTGAATTTGTTCTTTCATTTGTTGGTTTGCATATTAGTTGATAGAGGCTTTGCACGAACTTGTTGCAGTGGGTCATTCTTTCACAACATCAAATACACTGAAATGACTGTTGGTCTACATAAAAAAATGGGACTTTCTTCTTTTTTTCATTACTATATTGACTTGATATGCAATCCCTAAATACTAAAACCAGCTCCAGTACTTTTCCAGACTCCTCAGACGTGTACAGGAACATACAGTAAGGATTTTCATCATGATGAGATATTATCTAACTCTGTGTGGTATGTGACAGAGATGGAGGAGGGAGATCTCTTCCTTCCTCATACTGATAGCTTTCATAAAGCCAGAGAGAAGCCCTTGGCACAGAGCAGCCCTGCAAAGTCAACTGCCTCAGCCATACTGATAAATGGGCTTGACAGCACCGTACCAGTGTGGATGTGTGTGTGTGTGTGTGTGTGTGGATGCTGAAGAAGAAGAAGCACGGTTAATCCACTGAGTGGGATACCCTCCTACATGAATTTTGCCCCTTTTCTAACAGAAACCTGCAGATGCTTCGTGTACATTAGTCACGGTGCAGAATTGGACCTACTTTGTCTGGAGACGTTATCAGTCACACTGGCGTTGTCCTCCGAAATGTTATCGCTCACATCACTGACATATGACTCATCGTCTGAGCCCTGTGAGGGGAACAGGTACAGAGCAGAGTGAGTCAGTGCAGTAGAGTACAACACACACGACTGTGATTGAACAGCAGACGGCTTTAGCCACACACATGCACACACACTTACTGCAGTTTGCCAGTGGCTAACAAACTGCAGCAGTCGCCGGCTATCTGTCCTACTGCAGTAATCATAAGATGAGACACTGCAGCATTTTCATGCTTTATATATAGCAAACACAATGAGGCCATTGACGCTGCCAAAGAGGAGCATAGTGTGGCCACTCGCTCTAATAGCCTCTATTACAGTGGCCTGCTGCTGGCGAGGAGTTTGGCCAACTGTGGGTGTGAATGAGGCTGCCTTTCCAGCTACAGGATGGGGTTTGATGAATTTCCTTGGTGAGTAATCCTTCAACACGGCTCAATGGATGCCTGGGGAGCTACAATCCTTAATGGCTCCTCAGAGACTGCATATATTTGAAGCTGGCTGTTCACAGGAGTTAAAAGACGGAGAAGGCAGAAATGATTGTTTCCAGTGATGGACTAAACTGCCTTTTTAAACAAAGCTAGAAGCTACAAATCCTGAGATACAGACAGAAGAAGAGTGTTATAATTCTAGGACACAACTGAATCAAAATGAGGGTTTAGGCCTCAGGGCAGATTGAAAGTGTGCTCCTGTGTGCCTTTGTTTGACTTTTTCATTATATGCTATCTTAACTTCTCATGCATGCATTATTAAAGGGTAATTCTGGTGTTTTTCAGCTATAATGTGGCTAGTTCCTGTGTTTACTTTTGTTGTCAGACACTTCTAATTAATATAATTAATAATCCAAGTTAAAAAATACCAGAATTACCCTTTAATTGCTGACTAATTCCAGCTACACCACAGTGACATTTAACTCCCTCCCTCGATCCACTTCCTAATTCCTCATGATCCAAACTGACATCATTTCTGTAAAACTCAACAGCCACTGTTCCCCGTTATACCTCATTCTCTGACGAGCTGGCTGACAGAAGCACTTCCTGGGCATCAAAGAACTCGGAGACAGACTCCGACATGGAGAGTCGGCTCTCATTAGAGGCCTGCTGAGTCAGAGGGATCCCCATCTGTTCCACAGCCTGCGGGCAAACACATGCAAATGCATGAGACCTTTACTGTTCCTTGCTATGACGACAGGTTTAAGAACCATAATGTGTCTGAGCAAAAACAAACAGTATCAGAAGACAACACAGATTTCATTTTGCAGCAGGTGTATCCTTGCCAGAGGGCGAGCTCCCATCCATTTCTAATTAGTTATTTCTTCCATTAACCTTGATGTCAGGTTCTGCATAGAATAATGATCCTTTAAGCTCACCTGCCAGCGCGTACTGGAAAAACCATCAATCTATAAGGACAGGAATCAATAATGCAATTGACAAATGCAGGAAGCAAACACTACAACTACCTAGGCAGCCTTGGAGTCCGCTGTTTTATCAATATAGCAGTCAGAAATTAGCCCTGTTAGTGATAGACTGACCACAATAACTTACCTCATCAGGCGTGGAGATGATGTTCACACTGACAACTTGTTCTGTCAGGACTGATTCAGAGTGGATGCGGTTGAGTCGGGTTCGAAGTTCTGAGTTTTGGGACAGGGCCTGAATGATGAAAAAAATCTAATTTATTTCCCAAATTCCACCTAAAATAATCTGTTACTATCTTCACACAGTAGGTCGTTTAACTGTAACTCAGGTAATTCAAAAGATGAAAGTTTGTTCTATCTTTTAATGTACAGACAAACTTATTTTTGAGATGGTAACTGTCAAAAGACATATTTTGAAGAATTGGAAATCTGTTTGCCTGCCTGATTTTAAAAAGCAGCTGGACGAAATGACTTCCTCACTATGATAGAACTGACTCTCGTGAAAAGCTCAAGATCTGGGGGACATTTTTAAGTAGTCTGGAAAGCAAGTAAAGTAAATGCAACAGTCACACACACTATTATATTTTGATGTGAAGAACTTCTTAGCAAACAGTTACCTATTCACACATTCAGCAGATAATGAGCAAAATTAGCATTGATATGAAGTTATTTGGAGTTATATCTGGCCACCTGGTGAATCTTAGTCAAATGTTCACTCTCCTTTTAAGCCCTGAGGGAAATATTTGGCTCTTTAGCTGCTAAATGCTCCACTATGTTCACAAGCTAGTCGTTAACTGTCTGCTGTTTGGTGCTGGGCAGGGAGCATAATGTGGGTTTTTCAGAGCTTTTTCTGAAACCAGCTGCATGCAACAGCTGGAAACAACGCGGTGAGAGCGAAGAGATAGAACCAAAACGGTAAAATTGCAAAGCCTTAAACCAAAAACAATGAGCTGAAAGACATTAAAACGCTGCCAAGAGCTGAGGGGATCTGCAGAGTCAGGTGATAATTCTCTGTGTCTGTGTCTCTGAACACTTTCATATAGAAGAAACCATGTAATCTATTGTCAATTGATTGATTATAGTATGCTTTATGTATATACATGTGAAATAAAATGTCAAAAAGACAAAATTAAGTAACTTCCTTCAAGGATCAGTTACATCATCAGCTGTAGCCATAACAACTATGACTGCTGACTATCATCTTCCCACAGAGCTTTTCCATAAAACCTTGACCTCCAGCCTGTGACAAAATCGTCACACAAACATCCAATTAAGAACAAAGCGGAGATAAAGCAGCAGAAACATTTCACCAAATCGATGTCAACTGTTAGCAGAGGAACAGTCCAATTAAATCACCGGGGTAGAGAGACAGCCCTAAGGAGCAGAGTTAATGAACTGCATGGCACATTTCTCTCTCTCACCAATTAATACGGGAAAAAAATGATTGGACTTTCACGACTCACTTGCCTCCGCTCTCATCTCCACACATCATCTTTTTTAATTGTGATTACTGTGACTGCTCGGAATAAACTGTAGCTTGTGCGTTTCATCTGACGGCCCGTCATCATGAGCATGTCGTATAACATGACAACTACAAAATGTGTGTGAGTTTAAAAGACACGTCGTTCAAATTATAGCGGTAATCTCTCCAGTAATGTTCTGATCACTCCTGATAACTATATTTTAAGACAGCATCATACTCACTTAGAATATTAAGTGGTAAAATTCTGACAAACAGTTCAGATTAAATAACTCTAAGGCTAGAGAGAAAGAGGCATCATGGGTAATGGTTGAGGACAGCTCATTACCTGTGACAGAGACTTCCTGAGAGAGTTGATCTGGGTTGACTGGTCTGACTGTTCCTGGTCACACAGAATCTGTTTGATCTTTTCTTTCTCTATAGCCACTGTGTTGAAGGCCGACTTCAGCAGAGAGTGGACTGCAAAGAGACATGACAAAAGGAAATAATTATCCTTCCCCACTGCACAATCACAGTTTTTCTCAGTAGCTTTGGCTCCATCTACGAACGGAAATGGTTATGTTCAAAACACAGTGTGAGATTCTCTCATCTATTCCTCATTTTCTCTAAACAGTTTGTGCATTTCTTGTTGCTTTATATTAAAATGTTAAAGTCCAGTTATCTTCAGCTGGACCGATGGTGCACTGATTTAGTCTTAGTGATTTGTATTAACGTGCAAAATATGAATACAGATATCGTTAACATGAATGTTTAATCAATTTCTGTAATGAGATATCGTAGCAGGTGAATCTTGACATTCAATTATAACAACTTCATACAACATAATCATCATCATAATTCAAACACATTTACACCACAAGGTATAAAACTGAGTTTTCTACATGTAACTGCAACAATATGGTCCAGGAAGATAGAAACAAGATAATATGAAGTGAGGCCAGATTATTTGAACCATTTTATTTGGAGGTAAAACTAAAACTGAGTTAATTCATGATGGTGCTAATAATTCCTTATTACGCAAGAAAACTTCAGTCAAAAAGTTCAAGAAGTCAGTTGCTAAATTGTCATGGTTGTTTTATTTTTATAGGGACTAGTATATAAACTAAGGATGTTTACAAAAAGTTTGAGGAATAATTTCGCTGTTTACTTCAGACTTTGTTTTAGCAACGTCACCCCATTTTGCAATCACAGCAATTATTTTGTTTGCCGGACAAAATAAGAAAGAAATAAAATCCAAGTTACAACAAACTGGAATAATTCTTTAAGATTTCTCTTGCCTAATAACCCCCTGAAGCCTGTAGCCATGCATGCTGCCTGCTTACCTTTCTGGGCAATGGTGCAGAATTCCTCCTGCAGTTTAATGTAATCACTGGCGCACTCTACGCTGTCTGCCAGCCGTGAGGCAGAGGGCTGAAAGTCCACCAGCTCGGCACACAGGTTGGGGTTGGATGAGTGGAGGCGGATGGGGGACATGCTGGCAGAGAGAGGGACCTGGAGAGAGATCACAACCGCAGAGAACCACTGTCAATCACCTTAGAGGCACAGTAACGTTTGGTGTTGTGTGTCTGACAGCCAGAACCAGCTGTACATTGTAATGGTACCATTCACTTTAGGTTAGTTATGTGACATTTCATTGGAAATGTATCAACCTTACAAAAATGTATCACCAAACAGCAAATCCAGTTGTCTTTGACTTGTTGCCTCTAGTGACCCCGAAGTTAGAATATTGAGGAAGTTTTACATTATATAACTTATCTGTTTATTAAAGAAAAGTGTTTAAAAACTCCCTTCAACATGGTGGTTGATTTAAAGAAAACCATCAAGTATATGAAAGTGTATGAAAGCACATTTCAAATCTTTTCAGGTAGCACAGATTAATGTGTTCAGCAAAATAAGTGTAAATTAACAAAGATGGAAAAAAATACTGAGGCCACAACACACTCACAAGTGTCAGTTGAGGTGGAGACTAATTAAGGAACAACAACAACAAAAAAAAGAACAAAAAACATTTTGTCCCAGCTTTGTATGTGTGATGTGAAAACCTCCTCTCTTAAAAGAGGTGAGAAAGCAGTCGGATTACATTTTACATTTCAGTCTTGCTCAAGAACACTTGAACTACACATACAAGCTCATAGAAGATTCTGAATCACTGAGAGTTGCTACAAAATTATTTACACAAAAAAAATCCTGTCTGTGTGAGTTTTTGTTGTAGAAATCTGAAGAGATGTACCTGAAGCTGGAATTTCGCATCTTTGCCGACACTTTTTGTTCGCCATCTTCTGTTCAAGCGCTTTTCTTTCTTTGACAATTCTACACAATTGGTCTACGTTGGCACACGTGGATCAGAATATGCAAAGGTGTGGTTAATAAGACAAACACATCACAAATACATAAAGCAAAAGTCAACACACAAAATTGATCACAGTGACGTGACAAAAAAATAGATGAAACGCCTCACAAATGAGTTGCAAACAAAATTCAGAGGCAAAATGCAGTGTGTGGTGTTAAAAAAAAATGCAGGTCAGCTCAGTATAAAAAATGAAATTTAATAGATACTGATCAGTTAGAGAAGCAGGCAGATGTTCTGTAAGCATCGCTGAATCCTAATGAGGGTGAATGCTGAGGTTTTAAAAGACTGCACCTTACTTAGACTGACAAACCTCTATCATTACCTGAGTAATACCAGCTACTGAGCACCTCCACACACACACACAGAGCCCACAATGCACTGCAGAAAGAAACCTCTAAATGAAACACTAACTGATTTGCTTCCCCTACTCTCTGTACAGCGTGTGTGTGTGTGTGTGTGTGTGTTTAACCTGCATATCTGTGAAGTTGGGCGCAGACTGCGTCCTTTGTAGAATCTCCAGACTCTGCAATAACCGGCTCAGCTCGGTCAGGTTGGACTGGCATCGCGCAAGCTCTGAAAAATAAAATTGACACCCACACACGCACGCATGAACACATTCGGTGTCACAGTATGTGTCATGAAATGGTCATCAATCCGCCTCTCTCATGGTTCAAAAGACGTATGATAAGGTCTGAGGTGTGATTTAATCCACTTCTTTGTGAAATCAGATTTGTTCCAGGCATATGGAGGAAAATTGCCCTCACCCTCTGCGCACTTGTCCATCTCCTCTGATTCCTGCAGCCAAGCAACCACCTTGCTCTGGCCGTTACTGTAGGAGGCGGGCAGGCTGCTGTTGCTGCTGTTACTAGGGACCACCGGCTGCCACGGCAAGCTGCTTGGCTTGGCCTGCTGTAGGGTGATACGAGAATAGACAGCGTTAGCGCACATAACCAAAGGAAGAATGTGAAGCAGCTGAATAATTGGGAACAATAAACAGACATCAGATTGAAACAAGCTATCAGAATGTAGATTATCAAGATGTTTGGTTTTTTTTGGACAGCAACATAGCATGTACATGTTAGGATGGACATATTTTTGACAGAGGAGAAAAGAAAAACAAGGGATGCTCATTGAGAAATTACATCACTCAAATCAAAAATATGATGACGTCATGCTTGGGTCACTGTCAGTTTTAATTTAACAGTAACACCACAGTAACATGCGTAAAACATGAATGCCAAGTTACAGATATTGTTATTTCAATAACATTAAAGTCCCCTTCCACTCAAAAATGTGTTTAGTTTATTGTTACTTTACTTAAATGTTTGAGCTTCACTGTGCAGAATGATGTATGTGCAGAGTTTGACACTAGAAGACTGTTTTCACATTCATCCGCTGAAGGGGGAAAGTCTCTGTGCTCACCTTAAACCTCAGTTTAAGGCGTGTACCTACCAGCATGATTTGTGACATCACAACTAGTTTGGAGCCAATCATGGTCGAGTATTCAACTTATACAAGTGTGATGCGGAAACTTGAAGCCTCCAGTGCACAAACACTGAGAATGGACTTTACAGTCAAGTAGAGGACATCTTGTGTCCAGTAGTTGAATTATATAGTATGAATAATATTCTCATATTCCTACAATCTGGAATTTTACGAGATAATAATGGAAAAACTATATTAGACACAAATTATTATTCAAAATTGAGTAATATACATCTTTAAACATGTCTGGAGGGGATCTTTAAAATTGGCTCCTTTTATTCAACAGGCTAAAAGGTTGGGCAGGAAAAGTTTGAGAACTTCTGTTCTATAAAATGTTGGAAAGAGAAAAATGTCCATCCTAATTTCCCATATCCCAGGTTGACGTTTTCAAATTTCTTTTTATCGTCTGAGGAACCCAAAGTCCAAATATACTCAATTTGCAATTATATAAACCTGAGAAAATGAGCACATCCTTATATTTGAGAAGCTGGAGTTGGTGGGGATGTCAGATTTTTGATTGATAAATGCCTTAATAAGAGCTGTTGTAGATTCATTTTCTGCCAACAGGTATTTAAATAATTCCTAATGAATTTTCTGTGCCCTTGACCAAGTCACTTGACCCATCTGCAGCCACTGCAGTGAAGCTGTTCAGCAGCCAACAGACTGGTTGTTCTCTGTAACTCTGTAACTGCATGAATGTGCATTGCGGGAAAATAATTTGGTCTTTGATAACTTTGAAATAATAGGAATAATAGTACAAAATGTGCTTATGGAACAGAACAGGTTAAATAAAATGACGTCAAGAATGAGGTGTTTGAATATCTGCAGCTCGAATTATGTGCAGCTGCCGTGCTGAAGCATTCTTAAGCTTGTGCAGGAGACTTTGAATGTCTTCCTCTCTAAGTCTTTGATGTGGCAGTTAATTCTGACTCTTGGATTTGAGTCTTTCATTTAAGCTGTTCTGCTAGGAGAGCTCATCAGGCTGAAGCAGCTGCTCTGAATCCAGAGAATCCACACGGAGCCACACTCCCAGGAGAACCTGCACTGGCTGCAACTTCACATTTACACACACTTCAGACACAATCATATAGACAATATCCCACTGTTATTCCGAATATGACAATATTCCGAATTTGATATGGGTCATGTAAACAACATATTCTGTTTGGATATTCCGAATTAGGCCTTACTCCAAATGCAGCCTTTTCCGATTGAGACATATGGGATATCCTGATATTATTCGGGTTTTAGGATCATTCTTTGGACATGTATACAGATTATTCAGAATATGCGTCTCAATTGGGGTTTTTACTGCAGTTTGCAACACATAGCCCTATTGCCTGTTTACCCCTGCGCAGGCAAAATGCTGGAGCAAGAGGGCAGACAGAGAAGAGGAAAAACAGAGCGTGCCTTCTCCACAACAGGGATGAAGGGGATTGGTTATTATCCTGACATGCAGCCATGGACTGACGGTGACTACTCGGTGTGATGCACCAAAAACACTAAGCAGTGTAGTACACACATCGTGGTACAACCTAGGTACTGGATGTGCCTGTAACTATAAATTTATAATATCAATGATATCAATATCACAGCTCACTAATGTTTTTCACCTCGCTGTTTTACTTCACTGCCTGCGGAGATCTTGTGATTTTCATTCCCACTGGAGCAGAGGGAAACCCTGAAAACTCTCTGCATGTACACGGGAATATTTATTTTCATTAGCCATGTAAACAGCTTAGTGGGAATATTGTCTTTTTCGGAATAAGGGTGAAAAGCAGAATATTTAATGCGTGTAAATGTAGTCACTGTGAAAGACTAGGGGTTCACACTAAACTGGAAACAGTCTAGACAAACAACACTTTATGTTATCTTAATGATCTGGGTACAATTACCTGCCAGCACTACTGCATTAGACGGATATATGTCTACACATTCACAGCCATTAAGTCTAGCAATCAGCCACGTAATACAGCGGACAGATCACACAGTGAAAACAACAACGTAAATAGATGCCTGCCTGTCATTACCGTGAATGTTCAGGGACTTTTACTTCCTTGTTTGGGGGTGATATTTTTGTGCACAAACCCAGTTTCCAATAAAAACACAACAAGGCAGACCGTCATTCCCCTTCTTGAATAAGTTACTGCTCTAAGCTCAGAGCAGAGAGAGAACAAGACTACATTTAAGCCAGCAGAAGTATGAAACATGCTCTAACTTCTCTGTTTAGAAAGGTCCAGGTCCAAGTACAGTGTCTTTATACTAATGATGCCAACAAGTAAAATAGTGCAAATCAGTTTCCATTTTAGGCAGAAGTCAGTTGGAAAAGCTTTTCTTAAATTAATCCGGATTTTCTAACAACTTGTGAGCACTAAAAAGCACTATACAGTAGGTGGTTTCATGGGTATTTGGGGGGGGGGGCTCACCTTGGCTTCATGTCCCACACTGGGGGCAGGTTGGGGGGACTCTATGGCAGCTGGTGGAGGAAACGTCCGCATGGTGGCCTCCCGGGGAGATCGTACAATCTCGTTCTGCCTGTAAAGCCGGTGATGACGCAACTTGGACACCCAGGCATCAAAGATGTCTTGGGATTTGACCTAAAGAGGAAGAGGACATAGAGCTCATCTTTCGTCAGCTGACCTCCTGTTTGTCGGTACTGAAATGACAATATTGACTCTTCCCCTCAGTGTTACCTTCAGGTGATAGATATGCTCCTCAGTGTCCAGGTCGATGCGACGGGCTCTCTTTTTGATGGACATGACCGACAGGCCGACATCGATGCTGCCATGCAGTTTGCCTTTCTGGATCTGATGCAAGTGACGGATACGGATTTCCTCAGTTTACAGTTAGTCACATTATTTGTATATTTTGTGCACGTCAAGAGTTTTTCACACCATCAAATCTGAGGAAACCAAAGAATCATCATCACTTGCACCAACTTCAACGTTTCAGTCCTCAGACCCTCATCAGGTAAAGCTAAACAGCTAGAGCTGAAATGGTTAGCAGATTAATCAATTAGTCAATATACAGATTATTAATCAGCAAATATTTAATATAATATACCAATCATTCTTTGATTCAGGTTCTCAACTGTTGGGATTCGCTGCTTTTTGTTGTCTTATGATATCAAATTTCATTGTGTTATTTTGTCCAAAGCCTGATCTGCACAAGATTTGTTGACAATAAGAAAAATGTAGAAATATTCCAACCATATAATTAAATTGAATATGTTTGATTGAACTAAACAGGCAATTAATCTACTCATCAACTACTGAAATAAATAATAATAAACAAATGAATAGACAATGTATTAGACAAATATTATTTAGAGCTCTTCAACATCACTTGTATTGATAATCATTTATATACTTGAAGGTCTGAGGACTGAATTGTGGTTCATAAAGTAAGTTCAAATGATCCAAACTGTGTTGATTCTTTGGTTTCTTCGCAGTCATCTGTAAGTGCATCAAACTTTCATTTTGTCAGTTTAATCTTAGTTTTCCGGCAAAGTGACATGGCGTGATGAAACACTTCGAACATTGTGACCCTCGTTGCAGACGTTTCTGCTGACTCATTGCCAAGCCAAGCTGATGTCAGGCCAGACTGCCCTGTTTCTGCCTGTGGGTTTAAGTCAGGGTTACTTACATCAATGGGGGACTTGGAGTACTTCAGGATACCATTGTCCAGAACAAAAAAACGCTGCGGAGAAAATATGCACACAAAAAAAGACAAAAAAAAAGTGTTGGTTAAATAAGAGCGAGGGCACACATTGAATATAGATCACATCTGAAATCGTTATTGTGTGTTTGGAGCTGTTTATACTGTAGATTCAATACAAATGCAAAGTTGTCCACAGTTTATTCTCTCAACATTAGCTGTGTGATGTTAACACTCTGTGCTCTGTGGTGTTGTGAGTTTAAATATACGAACGTCAGGGACTGGTTTCAACTGGCGTTCAAGTGTTTTGAGGAAACAACAGTTAATCTGATGCTGAGGGCAGTGACTTCAAAGGAAATATCCAGCGTACTTCAGAAAGAGGCCCAGAGAGGGTAAAACAAGGTGCATGAAAAGGGGAACTTCTTTTAAGCAACAGCGCCTTACCAAACAGCAGACTGTTTAACATTCTAGCAGCGGCAGTGTTAAAGTGTTTTTCCAGCAACAAAAGCTATCGTGCCTACCTTATGCCAGCCTTTCAGGGGCCATTTCCGCTTCTTCAACATGAAACCCTCATGTTTATCTGGCCTCTGGACGTTGCTCTGACCGATTTTCAGCCCCTCGATGATTTCCCAGCTGTCTGCCTCCTAGAGAGGAATAAAAATATAACGCTGTGTCAGAACTAATCCACTCACTCTGCCAGAATAAGAAGAAAACAGGGGATGCACTTGCTGTAATAAAAAAAAAAAAAAAAAGGGTGCTCCTGTCATGTCCGTTATCTGACAGACAGGTAAACAACAGAAAAACACTTGACTCTTCTTTATTCTTTTCCTGTGTACTACACATTTACAGAAATACTGCCCCATTAAAATTCCTCTCGCTCTCTCAGCATTTCCACTCCATTAGCTTTCTCCTGACTTTGCTCTTCCTGCCTCTAGCGGGTCTGTAAATCAAAAGGACGCCTCTGGAGTAGAGGGATAGCAGGGTCAGGCGGGGACAGGTAAGACATCACACCGTCGTCCAACTGGAGGGGCGGGGGTCATCGGGAATCACGGGATCACAGCTTGAATGGTTAAATGTCTCATAGCAGGAAAGGATCATCACTGTCCTGCCATACTGTCCTGACCTGACCCATTTTGTGTGTGTTCTACGTTAATACTTTCACTTCAACACATTTTTAGTCTTATAAGTTGACAAGTTGATTGACATTGGGTTTTTTTTTATGCAGAATGGATGATAAGTAACGAGTTGTTGGTGGAGAATGAGAGTCACATCTCTTTCACATGCTTCTGTCCTTAATTAGCACCACGTTCCTGCTATGATTCACATTTGAAGATTGTATTTATCTGCAGGATTATCTGAAGGACAAAACTGGAAACAAAATTTTATGGATTTTTCAAATGTATTAACAGATTACTTGCAGAAATAGCTGATTTCGACGATATCTCTCGTGACATTTCAGATTAAGACTTCTCCTCGAGCCAGACTTGGTGAGACACGATAACAAACAGATCAGATCGAGCGAAAAATAAAGAAAAAAGCACAACATAAATAAAATGAAATGCGATTAAAAACAATGCTGCAGAAGAGGGTCCGATTTTTAATTACATATGGCAGATCCTTTAAGGCAAAACCACAACATTACAAGCACGAGCTTCTCTGCCAAACCAAATATTGGCCTGCGGCTCTTCACTGCAACATGTAAGTTACAACCTTCCAGACAGCACTTCTGAGTGCGTGTGACGACGACACCCGACCTTGGTTCTCAGGACATTTAACAAAAGGAGACAACAGCTTGTTTAATCTAATGACCAGGCGGACAGATCTGTCCTGTAATGAGGTCATGTATCTTCACCGACTGCACCCCCCTGCTCTCAGTGGCCTTGCATGCAACTGGGGAAGTGGAGTAGCGCAACTTCATTAGCAAAATGTATCTTCCCATTCAAAGCAATCATATCATAAAAGGAAGTGGTTTCCTCATACTCAAAGCCATTTGGTCATTATCACTTGAACAGCTCGACTGTATAATGTTGCCATAACGCCGGTGAAATGATCAATACATCAGTGCTTCTTTATTTAAAACTTAACTGCCTTAGACATGACAAGCACCCTCCCTAACTGGCAATAACAAGCAGCAGCCTAAAAGAAACCCTTTCCTGACAAATTCGCTCTGTGTTATCTTTAATATAACAAACTGGATCTAAATTGATAAATAGATACTTCACTAAATAAAGAATAGCTTGTGCTGCAAATATTCAATGCACTTTCCTGGGCATTTAAGATCTGAAGCATCCAGCGCTAGAAATCAACAGATTCCTTCAAAGAACAGCCGAGCATATGCCACCTACCAGTGTATATGTAAAATTACTTCTACAGTCAGAGAGTTTGCTTTTGTTATTTGAACCTGAAAACAGAACTGAATTAAACCAAAGTGATTTTCTGCACTCAGCTAACATTCATTGATCTCGCTGCAGAATCATTTAAAGCTGAATGAGCTGGTCCCTCTTGGTACGTTTAGCCCTTTAATGAAGGATCTTGTGGCAGATTCAGTAAGCCGTCTGCTTTTCAATGTCAAGATTTAAAAAGGTTTGTTCGCTGAGCTTGTTCTTTGATACTGAGTGACTTTCCATTGATTTTGTTTTTTTTTTAAAAATCCGAATAACATTTTCTGCACTCGTTTCAAGGTCTGCCTAGAAAAAAAAAGACTCATCCTATCAGAGTCAAAGAAAAAGACAGTGAACGGTGAAAGGACTTGCATAATCCTGATCATCAACTAAATCTATGAAAAAGTCTACCTGTGTCAGTTTCATAAGTCAAGTCTTACAGGATCCACCACCTGCAGTGACACTCAGACACTGTAGAGCTTTTATTGCTGCAATGAATCAAACTATTACAGTTAAGGTCTCACTGAGCAAGAGAGAGGACAAACACTCCTCGGGGACACCTTAGGCTAAATCAGCACTATAAATATCAGTACAAGAGCCAACTTCTGATGACAAGTTTCTCTTACACATCCACTTCTCCCATAGACACTGATTTACATGAGGAGTAAAAGTGTCTACTGCTGCAGACTGCAGAAATAGGACTGACTGATATAACTCTTAACAGTTTCATGATCTGTAAGAGGTTGCGCTGCACAGAACAACACGACTAAAATCTAAATTAAAATCTAAACATTCTCTATCTTTAATTATTTCAAGTTATTCAGTGTGTCCCTCAGTGTATTCACACTGTAATAAAATATAGTGATGTAATAAAATATAAAAAGCCATTAGAGCTGCAACTAATGATTATTTTCATTATCTATGAATCTATTTTCTCGATTAATCGTTTAACCTGTAAAATGTCAAATAACAGTTGAAAATGTCCATCATAATAACCTGCAGCTCAAGGTTACGTCTTCAACGTCTTGTTTTGTCCGACCAGCAGTCCACAATCCAAAGATATTCAGTGTGCAATCATGTCAAACAGAGAAAAGAAATAAATCATCTTCTTCTTCTACTAAACATATGACTAAAATGATAAAACAGTTATCAGAATAGTTGCTGATTAATTTTCTGTCAATCGACTACTTGTTGCAGCTCTAAAAGCAATTAAATATGAAAACAGACAAAATCTTTCATGGGAGTTCTAAATCGATGGAGGCTTACATAAGCATTTATTACCCAAAAATAAACTAAATGAAGGCCATAAAGTTTATAATTCAAATGAAAAACATTCGGTCACAGTTTAGAGAAGATGGCGACTATTCTTATCTCGTTAATGTTGTTAAATCTCAAAAATTAAAGGTCATCTCAAGAAAATCAAATAGTCATTTTCTTGAGATGAGTTTATTCATTCCTTTTTCTAGAGAAAACTACCTCCTGTTTATTCAAGGTAAATATTCCTGTTATCCCAAGATAATTAACTTATTATCTCGAGATAAAATATAAAATAAAAACTATTGCAACTACTTCAATAGATGGCACAGACTCCATAGTCTAAAGTTTATATATGTGAGGATGAAATCTAAGCAGCTCAGGTTTTCAGTTTACCATGCCACAAACATAAAACATACAACCTTTTAAGTGCCCACGACGCCTTTTCAACTGACAACAAATCACTAATTATTTGTGCTGTTTCATATAAATGACTCAACTGTCTATCGAAGTGGGATATGGTTGGAGTGTACTAATTTAAAAGGTTACATGTGGGGTTGTCTGAGGCTATATGAGAGTGTATGGTGAGTCAATGTTGAGAGATAAGAATCTTTTTTAAAATTTATTACTGTATGGGTTTATCTGATCATTCAAAAACTATCAGCCTAGTCTTATAATTATGTAACTGTGTGTTCTCTCCAAAATACCAAATACTAAATATTTGAAGATGCAACATGCAGTATGTGGCCTCTTGTTGTCTTTTCACTGTGTAAGAATATACTGTGTTATGAAACCTTAGTCCTAGAAAAACTGTAACATTGTCTTCCACAATCACCACTGAACAATATTATTTCAGCGCCTAAAAACCACAGAGGGCTTGTTGTGAGGATGGATTTCACTGCAGTGTTTTGCTGGCTCAGCAGTAAAGCTCAGAGTGGGATGATGGCGCTGCCACACGGATAAGAAGCTAACACCCTGAGAGATTGAGTATGAGCACAGTGCAAACACTACAGATTTAACTACAGACCTACAGTCCACATGTGACAGAAAACAGAAGCTGGTGGCTGATTGATTCAGTAAAAATCAAACCAACCAAAGTGTTGCATATGACAAGAATTGAGTATGTGTTACTTCTTGACCTCAGTAACAGTGGTTTGACAAAATCTTAGCTCAAGGTCCAATATTTAAAGAATATTTTAAAAAGCATTTAAAAAGGAGCAGACCATTTACAGACCAGCTTTATTTGAATAACCATTAATGATTGTGATCTGTGTTCTTATGTGTTTTATAAGTCTTTAAACACACTCACACTGCTACACAAAAATGTGTAATTAAAAAAATCTTAAAAAGCAAAAGTGAATTTTAAGAAATGATTCATTCTGCAAATCTAAACCTCCTCAGCAGGTTGTTCCAAAGCTTCTGTTCAGTCTATGTTCTGGACTAGTAAGTAGTGTCACTTTAGTAGAAATCTGTCACTTTTTATCTTTCCTGATAATATATCAAACAATAAGCCAAAACCTCCACATATTCAGCAATAGAGAAAAAGGGGTTATGACGGTTTATCTTGTGGAGAAGATCATGGCAAAACTTCAATTGAGACCAGAAATAATCATGGAAAGACTGGCACTTCTCGCACAGGCTGTGCCAAACCTGAGTAAGATTAGAACCACCTCTGTGTGTGGTTTTTTTTTTTTTACACATTTTACTTCCCAGTTTATTTTTGTTCTCTGTCAAGATCCTCTCCTCCTTTCTGAGTTGGTCTGTTTTTTTTTTAATTCAAAAAATGCATGATCATTTTTAAAACAGCCACAATCTGATCTTACAGCGTCATTTAAGTAGCCAGCTGCTATCGAAGAAAACCTTACTCATTTCCCATGAACGTAGCGAGTGATTCTATGTATTCATCCTACTATCTGTGGGCCACAAACATCTTATCTGACCAGGAAATGCAGCAGCAAGAGAGAAATGGATGACTGCAGCGACATCCTGGATCAATGTGTAACGTCTTCATCCACAGGCTACGAGTGTGAGTGAGTCTGTGCTTACTTCAGGTGGTGCCTCTAATTGCTCTCATGAGGATCTCCAGAGTTAACAGTAGTCGTCAGCAGAGAGGAAAGTGACAAGTATTGATTTGGAAATGGGGGCTTGATCTCACTAAGGCTTTCCTCGAACAAAATGCTCTCATTTTTCCTCAAAAACTGAGACCCAGCCAAGCAAGCTAAGGTCTTTTCTCAATGTCTACTGTGCTTCCTCAGGATGTCCCAGGGGATGATGTACGGTGTATTCTCTACAGCAGTCCACTGACAAAGTATCAACCTGCACAGAACATATTGAGCAGACAGTGATGCAGAAAAACGCTATCACACCGGTTAATACGCAAACAAAATGCAGGCGTAACTTAGTTTTGCATAATCTCAATAAAGTTCAGAGATACGAATCTATGTTGGAGACGTTACAAATCAGTCGACGGTGTGTTTAGAGTAGTAGTAGTATTTAGTCTGCAGATATTGCCCCTTCTTGAGCAAGAAACCCCTCACTGCAAGCTGGAAGTCAGGGTGGGGCATCCTATTGTTCACATGAGGCCGAGCTACATATTTACTCACCACCCCAAGAACTTTATAAACAGGATTAGCACACCAGAAGTATCTGCTGTAGCTAACTAGCACCAGCTTAGCTGCTGCTGTCATAATAAGAGTCAAACAGAGGCTTGAAAGCTTTGTCACTTCAACATAAACACATATAGTTTTGGGGCATTTGCTGAAACAACTGATGCTGTTGTTTTTCTTGGAAGGAAAGTCTCCAGTTTTGATTTTGACTTTTGATTTTTTCTTATTCATTAGAAGCTACTTTGTTTTCTGTTCAGAAATCTGTACACAGCAACCTAAACATTACCTGTGTCAGGGGAACTTAAATACGTGTTTCTGTTTGAGCTAAATAGCGCTAGTTTAGCTGATGGATAGCTTTTGTTAACATTATATGTATTCTCAATAAACTTAAGTTGCTGATGGACGTGCCCCGCCACATTACCGCGATGTCCGCGGTTTGATTCCTTTGTTGAATCAGGTCATACTCTGTGTCTCTCTCCCCTTGTTTCCACTCATCTCTCTCTACTGTCCCTGTCTAATGAAGGCATAAAATATATTTTAAAAAATTAAGTTGCTGATTGAGTTTAAATAAATAATGTTAATCTAAATAATTTATGACTAGCAACATTAGACATCTCCAGCAAACACAATAAATTACAAGTCTACAGATTCATCTCAGATATTAACGCTAATTGTTCATTGCTGAGAAACTATTTATAAACCTTTTGAGTGGTATGACAATTAGCCCCACCTCAACGTTCGTCTTGGGCACCTCCATCTTTTACCAAAATGGAAGGATAATAACTGAAGTTTAAATAGGTTAACAGTCAGTGTTTTTTTTCCTTCAATGGAGAGTTGATGGTGGAGAAGCAGACAGGAAAAAAGGGGAGAGAGAGAGAGGGAGGGATATGACATGCAACAGGGGTCCCAAGCCGGAGTCGAGCCGGGGATGTTACAGTTATGTGGCGTATTCAGCTACCAGGGCGCTCTCTCCTTATAAATATTTATAATGGCTGTGACATAAAACAGAGACAGTTTAACAAAACAGTAGAGGAAACGTTAGTCGAACTATGTTTTTGAACGATACACCTGCCTCTCTTGTTGATACATCAAGTGTCTGGATCACTCACAGGTACTTCACTGCATCGTTTAGGAACAATCAAGAACTAATTTCCAATTAAATTCCCAATGTTCTGCTGATTCTTTTAATATGCCACTGTCTATCTTGAGGTCTTGATCGAGCAGCTGTACAAAATTAAGCAAATCTACTGGACAAAGACTTAATTTGTCGCTATCTTAGTGGCTGCTTCTTCGCCTGGTACCTGACTTCATTAAACACATTAAAAGAGATGAATAAGAAAAGGAGAGTTAATAGATAACCTTGGTTTGAGATGAAGCTGGCTTTTAAATTAGACAGAAATGAAATGCTGAACCCTTTCACCTGTGAAAGTCTTGTTATCAAAAGCAAGTGGGCGACATTAAAGAAAGGAACAATGAACAGAAGCGTGTGAGGGGTTAACCGTCTGTCTCATCAAGCAGCAGATCTGCGTTTCAAACAGGCCGCATTTCTCAAAACCAACTCCCTCTTCTCCCTGGGAGCCATCTCCCACGGACACAAGCTGGGTTCCCACACAGCATACCAGAGCTGTACCACATGTTCACTGGAGCACCAAGCCTCTGTCTGTCCCTCATGAAATATTCATCAGCCAGTGCCGACGGAAAAGCTGTGATGTCAGAGATTCAAGTTGCGGTGTCCTGTTTCTGCACGGCCACAGTGACACAGCAGCTCAGTGAGCTAAGGACAGCCGGGGGCTTCATTGGCTTACTGCAGGGGTTAAATTTAAGCACTTGCCCTGTGAGCTGTGAAATCAGACTGTATCTCATTGTTTACCATGCCTCGGCACGATTTTCATTTACTAACCAGGAAATTAAGGCTGCTCTCTCTTAGTTGATTAGTCAGCAATCAGATTTTTTTTTTTAAAGAGAATAAAGTATTAGTCATTTTCAGAGGAGATAGTGGGTGGGGGCTCAGTTGGAAAAAGTTTATAGCAACATTTGAATAATAATCGGATGACAGTTGTGGGGTTGGTTGCTTATGTTGCCAGGCCGCTGTCAATCAAATCAGATCCACCCACACGGTCCGGATGTAGCGGATTAGCTGAGTTTAACTCTTTGTAAATACTAACTCAGAATGTTTTTTCTAAACTTGAACTTAATTGTTGCTTATCTAGTCACCGATATTTAATGTTACAGAGAAAATTGGAAACCATGTTTTCAGGGGCTTTAAATGGAAGAAGACAACCCTACAAGGAATACACTGAAACTGTACACATGACACATGCACACAGTTTGCAGAGGGGTTACTCCACTTGTACTATAGATGGTGAGGCTAGATGTCGGCAGCTAATTTTCTGAAAACTGAGTAGTTCATCACATAATAATAGTTTTCACTGTCTTCGTTACACACTCTATAAAACTGCTGAATGAATATGTCTTTATTTACTATTTTCCTGGCAGATGCAGTTCCCTTTTATCTGTTTTTCTGTTGCAGAAACTGTCTCTGACAGAAGACTGCAGCAAATTGAAATGACATTCACTCCACCCTGATATTACCTTTTTCTCTAGAGTTACATTTATTCAGACTGCTGCTACCTCTTAATACTGATCCCTGATGGATGCCTCCTGTGCTCTGAAAATTACCTGCCGGCTGTCGCGCTGGGAGGAGGAAGAGGAGGAGGCGCTCTTGTGAACCGGTGTGGAGGTCTTGTTGACTGGTGTGGAGCTCCTCTCCTCGGAGCTCATGGTGCGGCCATGGGGGCCTCGCTGGTAGTGTTGGTGGTGAGACATGGTGGGCACCGGTTGGCTCCGTGGACCTCCCTCAGCACTGGGCCCCGCAGATCAGGAGCATCCTCTGACACTTCCTCACGCTCACTGCTCACTGTTCATCTGAAACACAATCAGGAAGTTACATGATCACATCTACGTTGCCTTCCTCATTCTATCAGTGCTGTTGTGTATCGATACCAGGCAGAAAGCCACACTAGCATTGATCTAACGACACTTAGTGTAGTTTATTCCTTGTAGAAACGAGCGTCCGGGCCTCTCCTAGGCTCTCAGAATGATTCTCCATAAATTTCAATATGTTAATCCCACTCACATCTGCTCAATCGAGATGCCAGGAGCTATTCTTTGAAGCATGAGTTTTTAAGATTCTTCTCATTACATGTGCATTACTGAATAAGCCTTTCATTATGTTTGCTATGAGATCGGTGCCACTCAGGATTATTCAACACGCTGGAATGCACTTCACCAAATGTTCTCCAATCCTAATTGAACCTATATTGACTTGAGCTTGCAGTTGCTCCAACTGTTTGTCACACACTTCAGTGGAATAGCACACAGTATATCTCTGTACATCAAGCATTGAACCTTGTTTACAATCAGGTAATGTTGTCTTAAATTGACATGATCGGCATGTCAATTTAAGACAAGAGTCAGTGCCTCCACTGCAGAAGAGTGACATCATCCCACAGGACTGTGTTTGTAACATAAATCTTTAAACATCTAATTACCTTTATAATAATGATAGTAATTAGGTTAGGATTCCAAATCAATACAAGAAAGTATCTATAGCTCTACTTGAACTGTGTCTTGGTTATACCAGCTCACACTAGCTACTAGATTTAAAATGTCTGATTAACCTTATGTTCAGATAGCAACAGGGAGTGCTTGTTTTCATCATTAGTCGGGGCACTGTGTTGCTTCACGCTGACACCCATAATACTGCCTACAGTGTTGCTGTGTAATTGTCTGAGCTCTCGGGAGGTCTCAGCACTGGTAACACATACAGCGATTGCAGAAAACAAACAGATAAGCAGATAAGCGAACCATGTTGATTTTAGTCACAGGACTTCCTGAAGGGCTGGGTGATACTGACAGAGTACAATGTTTCAATATTTTTGATCAAATACCTCTATGTTGATAATGTGACTTTTTTGGGGTAATATTCAGAAGATGCAGTTTTATAAAGATACAGATATTAGTGATGTGGATACAGTAAACAAAAACGACAAGGCATCGTTATCATTAAGTTAAAACTAATAAGACAAATAAAATCAGGAGATTGTATCACATAGTGATGGAGCCTTTAAAACCAAGAAAATACCAGATTTAAAGAGCAGCTGAAAGTATGCTTAATATCTGAATACATATGGGATGTGGACTGTTAAAAATGGGTTTTGATGTGACTTGATGACATCACCTTGGGATTTTTTCTATTTTGCTGGCCATTTTCTGACGTTGTGTATGTTTTAATCACCAGATTAATCGTTTGGTGCAACCCTAATTATGGTAACCAAATTCACAGACAATATTAATTATCATACCCATGGATGTATTAAGAAAGCTGGATACAGCGCCTCCACTGGGTCTTGCAGCCAATTTTCCCAGTGGCCATTCGTGGTAGTGCAGAGGAGAAAATCCACTAAGCATTTTCCCCATAGACCACCATTATAAAAAGAGATACCTGTTTAACTGTCGACAGGACACCTCCAACTGCAAACAAGGTCAATTATGAAGGTTTTCTATTTTCCCAGAGCCTAGAAAAGTGATTTTAAAGTTTATGACATAATTCCAATGTAAAGCCTATGTGTTGAGCAGGAACTCACAGGTGGGGCCAGCGTGAAAAACGCTTCTGCACATATTCAGTGGGCTGCATGATGCGGCAGCAAACCTGGAAGCTAGAAAACTTTTTCAGCTTATGCACCAGATGAGTAATTTTCACGCTCCAACTTTCATCTCCATTACTATCATCACCACAATTTTTTTTAAATGCCACACACAACCAGATACTCTGGAGAATCTGCGTTGCCTCGGCTTGCTCCAGGCACCACGCCGCAAGACCTCGACATCGCTCCACCAGCATGATTGCCAAGGGGTGCCGAAGGAAGCAGAAGCGCAGCAAGTGAGCCCCTTTTATCTATTAAAATTAATTTTGGACTGTAAAGTCCAATAAAAAAAGACTTTCCTTTCGGGAGGGGCGGGGCATTGGCAGTAAACCGCCAAACCGTGGGGATACTTTGCTTTTTTATCATGGTGAGAAAAAATCCATATCGTCACAGCCCTAGTTCAACTTTACTGTGACAAAATCTACGAGGAGTAGACATAGAAAATGGCAAGATTATCAACACACCAGTGCAGGCAGTAATATGTTGCACCACAGAGTTTATGTTCATATTGTACAAAACTCTGGAGCACCCTGTGGTTTTAACTACAGGATGTGTATGTTAGGCTCTCCTGTGTGTCAGGGAAACTCCCTGAGTCCACTGAGCAGCTCTGCACACTTCAGCATTATGCACTCTTACATGCAACTGTGCAAAATACACACACACTATAATCTATAATTCAGATCCTATAACAACGTCATCATCCCTGCCTTGTCTTAAGCCAACCAGGATCTAAGCCACTGTAAGACAAAGTGCTAAGTCCATTCACATATAGTGTATTCCACTTAGCCTATTTAATAGAACCACCCTCCTTGACCTAATAAGGAAACAGAAGTGAGGAGTATTCAAGTAAAAGTAGCAGTTTGGTCTCTCTGACTGATATATTATTACATATGACATCATTAGATTATTAACACTGAAGCATCAGTGTGTAAGCAGCATGTTACTGTTGTAGCTGTTGGAGGTGGAGCTAGTTTCAATTCCTTCCAACAGTTAGACCTTAAATCAGCCTAAAACAGCTGTTAGCAGGTGTCCTGACTCAGAAACAGAAAGTTTCTTGCAAGGTGTTGTTTTCCTTTTCCACTGCAGCAAAACTAAATAAGAGACCAAACTGTTATTTTCTACTTTTCTTTTTTTTCCCCCTGCTGTACCGAAAACAGGCCTGTGATCCCAAAACCAAGATACACACAGAACCGTGAACTTTGTGTACTGTTACACCCCGAATGAACAGCACTGGAAAGATGCCAAAACAGGTGTAGATTTGCTGTAAGTAAAAGTGACATGAATAAAAATGAAAATGAAAACTCACTTCACTGTTTTAAAAATGATTGTAGAACATATAATTCCACCAATGACCAGACAAAAAACCATAGCACTTTCACTGTTTACTGACTACGTTGCTTGCCCATATGTCTTTGCGTAAATGCTAGCTGATGTAAGCAAGAGACGTTTTGACCAGCCATTGTAAACTTTCAGTCCACAAGGATATAAAGGTTGTTCAATTTACACAGAAGCTGTATGGAGCTGTCTGTTTGACTCCTGTTTAGATGGACAGCAGTGTTGCTCCATACGAAGCCAGTTACCTTGTTGGGGTATGATTAGTCATGAGCTTAATCTTCTAAATCCAGTCACCATGATTACTGTCCTCTAAGCAGGAGGACAAGGCAAGCCCTGCCATGTGAATGCTGCATAGACACTCCCTAAACGCCCGGTCAAGACCTCAAGGACAATACCATGAACAACAGGCACAAACCAATCAACCACTACTGTCTCCACAAGTGTGTGGCTGCTTAATGATGGTGATGTGTGTGTTGTAGTGTGAATAGAGCATACTACAAGTACTCTACCAGTGTATTAAGCTCTGTGATACCATCCTGTTACAAAGAAATAATGTACTGTAAACATTTCATATATAAAATAATTATTTTGATGATCTTTTTCAAGAAAAAATGCCAAATATTCTCTAGTTCCAGCTTCTCAAATATGAGGATTTGCTGCTTTCATTTGTCATACATTATTTTTATTTAATCTTTATTTAACCAGGAGAGTTGCATCAATATTAAGAGTCTCTTTTTCAAGGAAGACTTGGCCAAGACAGGCAGCAGCATAAATAAAAACACATAGTTACAGACAGAAAACACAACATAATTATTTCATTTTGGATTTAAAAGTGTTAAACAAGTTTAATTTGTTGAGTCTCAAGTCATTTCATGCCAAGGGTGTAGAATACACAAATGCCCTTTTTCCAATTTCCCACTTTGGGACAGAGAGCATAAAAAAAGTCCTAAGAATGCAAAGAGTACTGTCCAGAACATTTCTGCATGATAAAAACACATGGGTGGTGTGGGAGCAGACCAAAAATTGCCCTATATATAAAGGTGTACCAACGTAAAAGCCTACAGGTGGCCAGAGCAGGCCAATCTACCTGAGAGTATAAGTCACAGTGGTGAGTCAGAGCTTTACAATTGGTAATGAACCTCGAAGAAGCATGGTAAGCTGTGTCAACCATATGAAGACACTGAGCAGAGGTATGCATATATAAAAGATCACCATAGTTCTATCTAGTCTTAGCCTCAGCTTTTTCAATAGGTACTGCACATGTGGCATATTTGTGAGGCAGTCATCAATCAAAATACCTAGGTATTTATAAGTTAACCTCTATATATAACCACTTCCCTCAAGAGTGGCCACCACAGAGATGGTGGCCTATTCCTAGAGTTGGTAAACAACATAAGTTTATCTGCATTAAGAAGGACTTTCAGCTGGAGACGGGTATTTTGGACAACATTAAAAGCATTTTGCAAGTATTTAATGGCCTATAACAAGAGTTGATGCTGAGCAGTATATAACAGTGTCATCAGCATAAAAATGAAAATTAGTATCTGACACGTTTTGACCCTGATTATTTATATAACCAGTGAATAAAAGTGGACCTAATACAGAGCCAACAACACAATGGTCACTTTGGTCACTGCAAAAAACACTAACAGCTGAAAATATATGAGGAACATTAGTCAGAATCAACTCAATTAAGACGGACTTCTCAGGGCATTTAAGATTTGGACAAGTGGGTGAATTAATCAGCTGGGTTAATCATAGTTAACACAAAAAGATTTAAAATCGTCAGATACTAGCTGAAGCCAATCCCAGTTAAGATCACAGGCTAAAACAATTTTTCTATGATTTAGTCTGGATAAAAGGTGAATCAAAGACTGCAACACATCATTTAAGGCCTATAACACCCAACGACAGTTATACAGAGGCCTTTATCAACTTCCACATTCAGTGCCAGAAATACCAATTGCTTGCAGATTGATGTAAACAGAACTACCCTGACATGAAATTTTGATTTCACATAAATAGCAACACCAACACCTTTCTTTGGTCTGTCACCAAGATAAACATTGTATCCATCTATGTCAATATCTTTATCAAGAACTGATTCTGTCAGCCAAGTTTCGGTTATTAAATTAATGTCCACATATTAACACATTTTCTAATCATATCCTGCACACATTCAGATGAACAATATTTAGACCAGACAGAGATTTAAAATCAGATGGCATCTGAATACACTGCAACTGAGGGCCAGGGTTAGGCTGCACGTTACCAGATATAAGTAATAGTAAAACAACCATCTGTTTAGCAATATTACATGACAATTTCTTCAACACTTCGTACATTAAATCCGAACGAGATCTCTCATTGAACGCTAAGTAGTTATGTAAAGCCAGAAGGCTTTGAAGGCGGGGTAAGTATTTGGGTAAGTTCCATGATGAGTTCATGTCCTGTGCCAACCGCTTCGGGGTTTGCATGGATTGTACAACAGTCATAGAGCAAGTGCATCCAAGAGCAACGTCCAGCGGGCAAAACACATTGTTAGATGTACTCACCCAGGAACGATCACTTGCTCGTAAGTCTCACACAGACAACGCTATTGTCTCTGTCCAGAGAATATGTGTGTGTGTGTTCGAGTGCACAGCAGGCCGCAGGCAGAGGAGTGGAGATGGGGAAAGGGGAGGAGGAGATGCGATGGCGAGGGCAGGTGGAGACTGAGAGGCGCAGTTTTCGAGACCCAGGAGCATTGGAGAGGTAGATTCAGAGGACTGGATCAGATTATACCCAAATTAGATGGTCCAGAAAAAGAGATATCCTTATAATTTTCATAAAATAAAGTTTGCAAATGTACTATGTAAATACTTTGCTTTAATTCAATTTGAATGTTACAAGACTTGTTGCAAAAACAGATAAACACTTAACAGTGACGTGGACTGACATGCTGCCATCTTGGATTCACCTGATCACATGATACATATTGACATGACATGACAATTTAATATAATTAGGTTTTGGACTGGAATATGAGCTTCGAGAAATTGTAAATGGCATTTTTTCACTATTTTAACATTTTAAAGAAGATTAATTGATTAATCAAAAAAAATAATCTGCTGATTAATCTGTAATGAAAATAATCAGCAACTAATTTGATAATAGAATTTGAAAACATTTGCTGGTTCCAGCTTCTCAAATGTGATGATTTGATGCTTTTCTTCGTCATACTTGTTAGTAAACTCAATATCTTTGGGTTTTGAGCTGTTGATTGAGTAAAACTAAAACATTTGAAGAAGTCAAATGTTGTATATTGTAATGGGCGTTTTACAATTTTTTCTGACATTTTATAGGCAAAATGATAATTAGATCAATCGAGAAAAGAATGAGCAGATTAATCAATAATTAAAATAATCGTTAGCCTAGTTGCAGCCTTACACGCTACAGTGAATTCCTTGTGGAAATTAGTCAATACTCTGCATAATTTTCTCAAAGCTGTTTAAAGTTCACTGTTGTGTGGCTCTAAAAGTCCAGATAAGCAAAAGAAAAACCTTTCACTTCCTTTTCCTGATGCACAATCAGCTCAATCACACACATAAAACATGTTCGTCTGTCACGTTTCATGCTCCAGACAAACAACAGAATTTAAGGGAGGTGATTTTCCTGAATCAAAAGTAATAATGAAAACTGTCAGAGATGTTTTGGAGAGAAAATGATTCAACCTCTAACCAGTGCCATCAACTGATTACATACTATGCAATTAATTTCTTGCATAATTTAAAGCCACGTGCAAAACTACAGGGTTCATTAAATTGGACTCTGGGTAAACAACTCTAATAATTTGGTATAAACATGGGACAAAGTCTTCATTTAGACAATACTGTTGTCCACAGTAGCAGCATTTTTACAATGTATGCCCAATTCATAGATTACTATGACACTATGACAAACAGGTGATGGTAAATTCTTTGTAGTATTGGATGCTATATAATGTTGGTATTTAATCAGGAATCTTATTTCACTCATTGTACGTTAATACATTGTAATAAAGAGTGGGCTCAACGTTAATGGTTCAATAGTTCATAATAGTTGTGTCATTTATGCACCAAAGCCAATGATCCAATGTTATGTAATGTCCATTTTTGAGAAATCTACTTCTTTCAAATTGGGTTTGCTGTGTATTTTTCATAGTCCAACAAAAACAGTAGCTGTGATCATAAGAATCCCATTGTTGAATACTTTCATTTCCTCTTACATTAAAAGACTAAAACCGAATAAAACCTACAATAACAACAATCTGCTTTGCTGAAACGTCTTTGAATAAGATGCTAAATTCCTGCAGGCTCCAGGGTTTTTTCCCTGGCTGAAAATGTGCTGCAACCTTAGTGGAGGGTGACGCGTGAAAATGTCAAATTTTTCCTTCAGGGATCATTTGAGTATCACAAATACAGTAAAGCAGTGACTATCATCTGTGGTGTCGTGGGTCAAGCCGAGAAGAGCAAAGGAGAGAGTGGTTCAGAAGACTGCAGTAATATCTAGATATGCCACGTTCTGTGAGATCTGACAGAGATCAAGAAAATAAACTTGAGAAAAGAAACAAAAACCAAAAAACTGATCACTTTCTGCTGTATATTTGGATGTCTACTGCTGTTAGTACACATTAAACACAAAGACACACATGTTACTAACAATAAAGTGTGACGGTAACTTACCAGCGGCGGAAACACCTTCATGTTTGTGTCACCACATCTAAAAACACCCACGATATCACACTATCAACCAGCACTCTACAAGTTTGCTGATCTCACTTCTCTGTTGCATAATTAAAGTGGGCCAACAAAAGCAGACTTCATGTCCCAAGATTACATTACAGGGTCTTTGAGGAGAACTATTGTCTGAATTTACAACGGGCTAATAATGCATATCGATCAGCAGAGCAGTGTTTCGACTATTGACCCAGGTGTACAATAACAGCCTAAATGGATGTTGATCTTACGTGACATCTGGAGGCAGTGAACAGCACATCTCTTAAAAGTAAGGCCTGTCTTTTTTTTTCTTCTTCTTTTTCTTTTAACAACAGTAACTGGACAGAGCCAGTTTATCCTGCAATACACACATTACATCATCTAGGTAGAGCTGGGGATCACGCTGCAATACTTTCTGGGACTGACTGACCTGGGCCCATATTGGGAAGTGAAGTATTGGAAACTGTCAAGGACTGAAAAGTGGCACTGAATCCTCGGTCTCGATGGCTTTTCTTAGGGCACATTTTGTAACTTTATACTATTCTTACATGCTGTATCTCACAAAGTCCTACAGTTTTTTTGTGTTACAAGAACACTGATGCATTTTAAATGTTTAGTTTCATTTGGGAAATGGTATCATGATGGCACCGGTGAAGTCTGAATGACACGAAGCACTTTACTTCCTTAAGACATAGGAAATGAATGAAAAAAATGATCACATGGGCACAAATGAGCATGGGCACGTGACATGCTTGTGATTATTAGCAACCAATCATCAAAGCAAAGGACAGGGACTGCTACAGATGAGTCATAGGCCTAAAAACCACATATCAGTCTGGCTCCTGCTTTAATTTTGTGATAGCTAAAGGAGTTAGAAGCAGTAATTATTCGATTGTGGCGAAAAAAGACAATCTAAATCTAATATTATGATCCCCTCTCCTCCCTCTATCATAGGATAAGCTGTGCAAAGATTTCATCTAAATGGGACAGGGACACCTTCAGCGGGAGGGTTATTCAGGCTGGGGCTAAGAAATATATTGGAAAATCAATCATCACTGCTGATCAAAGCAATATCTATTCAAGAAAGCATGCCAGTGACAAACTACAAACGCATTGAGCTTTCCAGTCCCCTCTGCTCTTCTTTAATTTATGTGATTTGAGGCTGTTTTTAAAACAACTGCAAAGTCACTGGCTGACCTTCAGTTGAGAGGGGAAAAAAACAGTGATATAGTGGAGCAAATCCTGTAAATGACAGAAGTTGGCAAACTTTCAATTAGTTGCCATCTCAACAGTGACCACAGGATCAGTGGAATATAAAGGATGATGAGTGGAGATTATGTGCATCAGTAACACTGATATAAAGGTGAGAAAGGCATCTAATGGGACGTTAAGAGAAACCATGAAGCTCAGTTAAAGAAAAAAAAAAGGTGAAAATGTCAGTGACGCATTACGTCTTCATCACCAGTGTCAGTTAACAGAGCTGACCGCCCTGGTTGGGTTATTACTCCTCTTAACTGCATCCATGTTTTTGTTGCCCGAGTCCATAATAATGTCCCTGCGGGTGTTGGGGGACATTCATGTTTGGATACATGGTCGGAGGGTCACCTCTTCCCTGGGTCAGACTAGCAGCAGCTAGCTAAGTCAGCGGCGGCTAGGTGGTCATGTCTGACTGGTCCTCGGTGATTCACTCAGGATGCTAATACAAAAGGATGCTCTGAGCAGCGGCTGATTCAACACAGCATTGTTATGACACGGTAGCTTCCTCCATATAAGCAAGACTGGCATTCAGGTTGCCTTTGGAGGATAGAGAGAAAAAGCTTATTGCCTTACCACAGATGCGGTGTAATGACCATGTCTTTACAGTTCTTGGCGCAGGAAACAATTGAGCGGGTCTCCTCTTTTTGCCTGGGCAGAGACTCCCAGCTTTTCAAAGACAAGCGGCTTCCATAAGGGCGTCCACGTCGAATATATCTGTTTCTTCTTATTAAAGATAGGTGTTGTTGTACGAAAACAGCATTGTGGGGAAAGTCACAAAGAAAAGAAAAAAAAGTGCTGTGTTTGGCTGTTTCCTTGAATGCGGCTGGTTGTGATGCTCCGCTCAGCTCAACTGCACTCCGCTCGCTCCTCCCTGCAGCAAGATCGGCTCTGAGCGGGAACAAATCGCCGGGATGGATCCAAACACTGGCGGGCACCGGAGGTTCACAAAACACGGCCATGGAGTCCACACATACCTCGGACTCGGAGTAGACGTTCATCCGGATATTTTAACCTCGAGAAGATTAGGTCTAGCTGAAAATATTATGCAGTATCATAGCTCCACTGATGGACTCAGTAATGGAGTAATGGACGGAGCTCTAGCGTCAATAATGGGTCCACTGGAGGTACATGGTACTAGTTTAGCTAAATAAAATAGTGAAAATTGATCAATGCAATGTGAATGCTTCCTGTACTGTCTAAAAGCACTATAAATAATCACCCATTAGCCTCTCTTAGCCTATTTTACTCTTTTGTTTCACTTATTATAGCAGTTCCTACATTGTTGGTTGCCTGGCAACGGCTCTCACATCCATATAGCTAATGGGCATCATCCTGTCAGCTTTAGCAGTTTATGTCACTTCATACTTTCTACTCCACCACAATCCTGACTATATATGGCTATACAGTCAGTTTGAAGTTTAGATTTCCCTTTAAAAAAGTATTAGTTTATAAAGTATATGCATAGTTATCGATTAAACAACTCAGATCTATAAATCTGTTAGCTCCACCTTGACCAGATTTGACAAAATGCTATAATAATAATTTTCCAGTATACAGCATATAAAAATATGGCACTCTGAAAGTGAAAAGGGCCATTCAGCATATTTACTTATTATACTTTAAGTACATTTTGCTGCCAATACTGTACTTATACTTGAGTATAATTTTGAATGCAGGACTTTACTCAGCATTTTGTCGTTATAGTGTTAGGGTGGGTTCAGCAAATGTGGGCCACTTTTTTGTAAATGTGCCAAGACACTACTACCACTACTATAATAGCCTAGATATTCATTTGGATCAGTCACATTTTTGTTAAATGGTACAACCCTTCTTAACATACTGATGTAAAGTTTTGAAGGGAATTGATTATTGTTTAAAAGTTATAGACTCAAACCCAACAAGATCCTCTTTTTCCCCATGTGGGTTTTTCAGGTTTAGCAGGACAGCTTGTCTGCGAAAGTGGGACACTGGTCTACAATGTCTTTTAAAGGCAAAACAATGTATTAACTCTTAGAAAATCAATTAATTCTACGCTCTAACTGTCTTAACTTCAGTTGCTGTTTTGACTCAAGTAACTCCTTACATTCATCCATGGCTCCTGTCATTCTTTCCTCAGTCCACTGGTTTATCTGATCAGCCCAGCTTCACTTGTTCTCTTTATTTCGCTTTCTGATTAGTTTTGCATTAATCAAGCTTCCCTGCCTTATTTTCTCTTCTTGTTAATTTGTATTTCTGTCTCTCGTCACCTTTTCCTGAATGAATGGGTGTCGGGGCCTTTTTTTGTAAAGGTGATATATACTATAAGAACTATAGGCTAATGTTGATTTATCTAGAGCTCACAATATGTTGTAGTAGGCTAAATAAATAGAAGAAACGGTTATATCGATGTAGATTTTTAAAATCATTGATTAAAAATGTTGATATTCTTGATATGACTTGAAGCCGCAACTTCTGCTTTACAGTACAACAGCCTTAAAATCCTGAGCCTCATCAAACTTTCAAACATTATTAAACTGATATATATAATATTGCAGGAATACTGCATGAAACATGCTTAGAAAAGTGTCCCACTTTATGTGAAAACACTGTCCCAGTTATATTGAACACCTTCAGCAAAAGTGGGACAGTGCAAAAGACAGATCAGAAGACAATCTTGTGCCTGCTTATTATGAACTGAGATCAGAGTCATAGTAGCTTTAATAAATATCAAATAAATATAATATCAAATCTGATCTAGCTGGGACTTAATATTTAAATAAATCCCTTATGTTTTTTAAGGCCAAACAGTCTGTGTTTTACTTTCAGCCACATCCCTCAAAAAATGATGTCATAGCAACAGAAATGATTGTTCATTAACAAGTAGTGTTGCAGCAAGAATTAAGGATTTAAAAAAACCTCTATCCGGTCAAATACTAAAATAAAGCAATGCTTAAATGTCCCACTTTTGCTGAAACTACTTTACTGCTTTTACTTAAGTAAAGGACAGGTTCACAGTTTTTCAAGTCTGTCGTAAAAAACAGTCAGGTGTCCATATGGTCACTGAAATAGGTTTTCCTCTCTGTAATCATACCTCCTGTTCGTTCTGGCTATTAAAAGATCCCCTTCAAATGTACTTTCAATGTGAGTGATGGGGACCAAAATCCACAGTGTGTCCACATGGTCATTTTGTGAAAAAATGCATTTAAAAGTTTATCTGAAGCTTATATGAGGCTTCAGCAGTCTGAGTTAGTCATATCAAGTGGATATCTGCTACATTTACAATCTTTTTAGCATCAAATTCCCTCTTTTCCTCAGACAGTATTTCCCTGTTGAGTCGAGGTGGAAGTATAGTAACAAAAAGACTTTGGCACTAAAAAGACTGTAATGTTGAAAGATATCTACTTGATTTAACTATTTTCAATGGCTAATGGCTGAAGCTTCATATTAGCTTCAGATAAACCTTTAAATGCATTTTTGCACAGAAGGAGGTTTGTGGATTTCATCTTCCATCACTTACATTGTAAGTGCATTACCAAAGGATCTTCTAATGATCAGTATAAACAGGAGGGATAATTACAACAAGAAAAACCTGTTTCAGTGTTCAGTTGGGCCCCTGACTGTTGATTAAAGACAGACTTGAAAAACTGTGAACCTGTCCTGTGAGTACTTCCACCACAGGTCAGACAAGATGAGAGTAAATAACATTTACAGTGCTTAAACAACCGAGAACCAAAGAATGATTATATATGAATGACTATAACTAAATGCATTTACTCAAGAGTTTTGAGGTACTTTACAGGAGTGTTAACTTATGTTACTTTATTCTTCTAATCCATCACATTTCAGAGTGAAGTTGTGTACTTTTCCAGTGCATTTATCGAACAGCTGATGGTTACTTTACAGATTAAAAAAACCTTTCAAAACATGATAAGATAATAAAATAATGTATTGTTACAAATTAAATAACCCAACCGTTTATAAAGAAGTTAAAATAAGCTTAATGTTGACCAATTATAGCATAAGAATGCTGCTTACATTTATTCATTGACAATATATTCCAATATTGTGATATTTTAGTCATAAACACTATGTATAAAGACATTCTGAATACCTTAACTGTTGATACTTTATACATACATATAGTCCACCCACACTGTTTTCACATATGTTGCCTGATTAGATCTCTCTTCTCAACACTGTGGACATGTATAGACTGTACATAGAGTTATGTGACATCTCCACCAAATCAGCCAGAGTAATTTAAAACACCCGTGTGGATGTTCAGGGCCTTTACTTACATTCTGCTGATAATACTGTATATTTACTCCAGTAAAATGTTCAGGACTTTTACTTGTAATGGAGTATTTACACTGTAGTATTGCTACTTTTATAGAAGGACCTAATACTTTTCCAGCAATGTGAGTGGTTCACATAAAAGGAAAAGTCAAGCATCTGAAGACCCAGGTAATTTTCTCCAGAGTTGATGGACCAAACCAGAGCTTAAGGTTGAGCGCAAATTGGACTCACATTCATCAGGTGAAATTGGACTTTAATGGGATATCCATGTTGCTTTTCCTCTACAGGGTGTTTTTTCATGGGGAGCTCATTTGCTGAGATATCCCCTTGATGGTCTTTATATTGCATTCTACCAAAAGACTTATTGGACCTTTAGCTAATTGTAGCATGCTAACAAAGAAATTGTTGTATAATTGGTAAATGAATAATGTGCTTGAATTTTACGATTCAGTACATTCTGTCCATTTAACCCAGAAAACAGACAGAAACTCCCAGGAACCTGCTTTGTCTTTACAGAAAGACTAATGGAGGGAGTCCAAGAAGAAAAGCAGGGTGGCGGGATACTATGTATGCAAAATCACAAAGTGCTTAATAAATCAGATGTGAAGAAAGAGAATGACAACCAAGCGACAGAAAACAACAACAATGATCTGTGAGCTGAAAGGTGAGATTGCTGTTGGATTAAAACTGTTGCAAGCCAGCTATAACATTAATGCTGGTGTCTGTGTGTCATCAAGGGTTACAAGCTATGTTGGATTTGCACAGTGGTTCTCAAACTTCATTTGATAAGATTTTGTCCCAGGATCCCCCATCTGATGAGATTTTTGCTTTTACACGTTTTATTACAGAAAGCGTATGAAACCCATGACCAAAATAGTCACACATTCTGTCATTGTGTTATTTATGGACGGAATTATAGTGAAAATAAATTATTCCCCTTTTTGCTGGCGACCCCCTGGAACCCCCTCAAGGATCCCTGGGGGTCCCTGGACCCGACTTTGAGAACCATTGAACTAGATGTCTTTCAACATGGTATTATAAATAAATCCTCTTCCTTATCATATTGGTCCACATTTGCTGGAGATATTTGTTGGGAAAGAGTTGTTTTTTTATTTTTGACTAACTAGTCAAAGAGATATCTTTTAAAATGCCTCACAGATTTTATCCAACTAATCATTATTTGCAGAAACCCAAGAGAAATGCTGGTACATTTATTTTGGTCTTGTCTGCATACAAAACAACTGTGGAGTAAACTGTTACAATGTGTTGCTGATCATATCTGCCCTCATTTTACATTACTTTGGAAAAATGTATTGTTTGGATTCATTGAATATGACAGGAATCTCTGCTCGCAGTTCTAATTGATTCATTTCTTTACTATTTTGACCAAATTTTATATTCATATATTTAAAAGCAAAAAGCCAAACTTTCAGAGCTGACTATCCATATCAAGCAATACATTCCTTCAATATCTGAATGTACAAACCAAAAAAGCTGATAAAACATACAACCACTGTGCTTTTAAAGATATTTTTTTTAATCTGAACTACCAATTTAGCTAAGTTAGCAGCAGTGTTTTGGACAGGTGTAGTGTAAAGAGTGGAGGACGTGGGCAGTTGACAAACTGATGCATTAGTGTGATCAGACTATTTTATCTGTCAACCATAGGTCATAGGTCAAGTGGCCGTACAGAAGCAGCCGAGCAACTAGTCCTGCACTCAGGTGATGTTAAGAGGTGAGACAAGGTGAAATCAGTTATATCAATGAGAGCATTTTACACATTTACCCTGTTCTATTGAATATGGAAAAGCAGGCAGATCAGTATTAAGGCATTCAGTCACTGTTTCCTTGAATGCTTGAATAGTCGTTCAATTAAACAGGTGTTGGATTGGTGTTCATTATAGTTTATGGGTAAAAGTAACTTGAGAGGCAGTTTATGGGCAAGGGTGACCATGAAGTCTTCTCATCTGTCTGTGTCCGTCTCAAAAATGGCTGTGTATCAGTTTTCATGGCTGGCGTACTAGACCTGAATTCTCCCCTGTCTCACAACTTGTTATTACGAGAGTAGCTCTTGACATGATATAAAGTTTCATTTTAAGGCTTTCTATTGTAGAACAACGGGGAAACTGTGAATCCTGTATGGGCAGAGATTGGTGAAAATGTGTGGGAAGACAAAAGAGAACCAATGAATCGCAAGTCTATATACATTAGCATGTAACAATACCTTTTCTACAGTCCAGCAGTATGACATAACACACACTTTGCTGTTCGCTGCTTTGCATGACCTTGAAGATGATGTAATTATCATCTGACAACAGTAGAGATTAATCCCACACTGTAACTTGAATCAAATCATATGTATATGATCATTTTGTGAAAACACTGTTGTCTGATAACAGAATAAAATATGTTATATAAATATATGTCAGAGACAATTACTGGGATTGTGTTATAAGCTACTGTATAGTGATCACATCCTGAAACTGGGGGTTGGAAGATGAAAACTGGACTTCTTGTTTAGAAAACCTAACCCCATTTTCATGGATTCTTCTTTCCATTGGAGGAATTTGGTGAAATTCAAATTTTCATATTTTTTTTGTTGGTAGTAATTGTATCGGATAGAAAAAGTTACTCTGAGAGATTTGGAAGTTTTCAGTGGTGGAAAGTAACTTAAATACATTTACTTAAGAACGGCACTTAAGTTCAATTTTGAGGTACTTGTACTTTACTTGAGTATTTCCATTTTATGCTACTTTATACCTCCACATATACACTCCAGAGGGAAATATTGTACTTTATACTCCACTACATTTATTTCACAGCTATAGTTACTAGTTACTTTTCAGTATTCAATATTGTCAACATATAATCAGTTTGTTTTATAGGCTACATATTGTTATAAATTAGACTCTTCAACAGTATTGTGTTAAAATTAGCTCTACCTTGACAACATTAAAATGCTGCTTACATATACACATCAATAAATCAGTTTTAATATTCAAATATTATCTATACATATGACACTCTAAACTGGGTCGTTTTGCAAAATGTGTACTTTTACTTTTGATACTTGAAGTTCATTTTGCTGACAATACTTGTGTACTTTTACTTCAATAAAATTTATAATGCAGTTCTTTTACTTGTAATGGAGTATTCTTTCATTGAGGTATTGGTACTTTATGTGAGTACTTTATATTTCAACCATTAGAAGTTTTACATTACATTGCGAAATTGCAGTA
Source organism: Thunnus maccoyii (assembly GCF_910596095.1). Taxonomy (NCBI): domain Eukaryota; kingdom Metazoa; phylum Chordata; class Actinopteri; order Scombriformes; family Scombridae; genus Thunnus; species Thunnus maccoyii. The sequence continues at coordinate 18,846,024 of NC_056543.1, read as the reverse complement.
TTTGGTACAGCATTCACCAGCCGTCTGACGTAACGAGCATGATGAAACAGGTCAGCTGACCGATGACGTGAGAGGTGGAGTAACTTGACGGGAAGGAAGCACGTTTTGTGAATCAGTAGTGAGTGAAGCCGGCAAGACGACAAAAGCCGAGGAGTTAACGGATAAGTTTCACATAGTTGGTTTGACTGACTACATTTAAGTAAAGGTAAGAGGTTAATTATCTGAATATCAAACGTTTCTGTTGGTTGTTTTTAACGTATCTGTTTATTCGACGTAGTTTCGGCTGTGCCGGTTCCTTCATATGCAACGTGGTCTAATTTAACTGCCCTGTTTCCGGAGATTTCCCGGTTTTTTCCTTTCCGTTTATATTACCTCTTGTATTAATCTGATAGTCAGTGTTTTACAGCACAAATATGGATTCATGTATCGCAAATACAGTTTTTGCCAGATGTTATTATCTGACGTTATTTGACATCGGGCCTGTTTAAGCAGCCGTATGTCACCACTTGTTTTTTGCTGGATTGTTCATATCACAGAAGTATTAAACGCATGTAGGCACCGCTTGTGTTATATTATCTAAACTAAACTAAACCAAACTAAACGAAAGTTACCTAAGCCGGTTTTGTAACAATGGCGGGCCTACATTGGTTGCGCAACCTCTGGACTCCCCCCTTGCGGCTGAGTGAGGTTTTACATTTATGAACTTTTTTAAAGGGCAGCAGTCGAGTCAAATATCATGTTATTTAACCATAAGAGTGACAATAAATTAGTAAGTATTGGAAACAAGTAAAAGCTAAAAATAAAGCAATGAAATCCAAATGTCCTGAGTATGTGTGTGTTTGTGTATTTTTTCCACAGAAGCCATGCCTGTGGACATTAACAAAGGAAAGAAGGCATTCGTCCAGAAGTGTGCCCAGTGTCATACTGTGGAGGAGGGTGGAAAACATAAGGTGGGGCCCAATCTCTGGGGTCTGTTTGGACGCAAAACAGGCCAGGCAGAGGGCTACTCCTATACTGATGCCAACAAAAGCAAAGGTAAATACTGGATATGTATATTAACAGTATTATACATATAAATCATGCTATTTTGATTAAAACATTATTCTTATTTATGTTTGCTTACTTTAATTCTAGGCATTATCTGGGATGACGACACCCTGAATGTTTATCTGGAAAACCCCAAGAAATACATTCCAGGAACAAAGATGATCTTCGCTGGCATCAAGAAGAAGGGCGAGCGCGCTGACCTTATAGCATATCTTAAGTCTGCAACTTCATAAAGAACTCTACATTTGCCAATTTTGTGTCTTGACAAACTGCTCAAGAGGCCAGGGATCTTCATTTTTATCCAAACTCAGGCAGAAGTGCAGGCAATCTAAGTGGCGCTGGCTCGATTACTTGCCACGTTTGTCACAGCTGTCCTGTTTCTGGCATGATCCTTCTCTTCGGTGGAATGAATGATATCCCCCTGGTTTTAACAGGTTCTTTTTCTTACATAAATTATTAAACCATATACTGTGTGTTCAGAATGTAGGGACTGAAATCTGTGTTTTGTTTGCTAAATAACTGTCATCCAGTTGTTTTTTTTTTCTCTCTGTAGGTTTGTGATTAAAAATCAAGTTGTGTTCATAATTGTCTATTCCAATAATGAATATGCCTTTTCTGCCTCTGAGTTGATACTCTATTGGTCTCTACTTATGTCATTTTTGAAATTTCAAGTTGAATAAAACTGACACTATACACAATTTTTAAAAATCTGTTTGACTTGATATGTATCTAAAAGTGAATAATTGTTCAGTATAAAGTTTCTTTATAGAAAAGTGGATTAATACATGATGTGGATGATCATATCAGGCTATAATTATGTTCTTGTTTGGACAGTTAAAGCTAATATGATACATTTGTGAATGACATTGGAGTGATATACGTAGTCTTAAACATCCTGATGTTTGCCAGAAGGTTTACAAGTCTAAGATTTATCTCATCAAGGGATTTGATATATGCAAAGTGGTTTGGTTTGTCCCTTGCATTTTGCAATACACGTATGAAACCTCAACATTGGAATACTGCATGTGTGGGTTTGTGCTGCTGTGATGTGTGTTATGCGGCAAATGTTTGGATCATTTCAAGAAGAGAGTAGTTTCTTGCCCTAAATGAGGTGCCTTGCAGTTTGTAGCTTTCAAGAGTGTATTTGAGTTTGGAAGCTGATATGTGCTCCACACCTGTTGCATGTTTTTTTGTAAAAGGTTGTGTGACTTCAGTGAAAGATGGAGAAACTCTGCATATGAAACGATTGTCTTGACTGGCCGGTAGTTACTGAATGTGTTTGGATTATTGCATGTTCATATATTAAAGGGTTAAAAGTGTCATGGTTTTGGTTTTCTTTATTGTCCTGCATACAAAGGCATTCCAAACTTGTAGTCAGGCCTCTTTTTAAAAGTGTTTTTTTGTTCAAAATGTCATGTTGAAGTAGTATTTTCCATAATGTTGGCCTCCTCAGAAAGGAAATCAAATGAAGCAACATGAGGAGAGAAAATTATTATTGGATTGAATTTAATTTTAAAATTAGGGGTGTCCATGATAGGAGATGGCAAGTCAGACCATATCAACCATTAGTGTTGTGCTGTAAACATTCATTTTTATTTCAACATGTGGAGTATATCTCCCTCTAGCGTTCAAAATGAAGCATCTGCATCTAGATGAACTAATAAGATAGTACATAAAGGAATTTGATTTTCTGACATCCTCCTTCTGCCAAAAACCGTCGATGTTACATAAATAAATGATATAGGCCACTGCAGATTCCACATTTGCCAAGGTTTTGAGGTTATGAAATATATTTATTGTCCAGTCGAGTTCCAGTATCTAATGTACTGTATCAACATTTTTCTTAAGCGACACTATTTCACTTTGATTGCTCTTGTCAGTCAGCAGTATCATAACCAAAGCACTGAAAGGGAATGCATATGAATCCATTCCACATGACTCTACTGAAGCATCATTTTCATTAAATTATAATTAACCCACCTGGGGGTCTTTTGCTTTAAAGTAGCATTGTAGCCCTCGCCTTATAAATCTAGAGTAGCACTTAATTATTGCTGAAAGTAACGAGCATCAGCGGGCAAACAGCCACCACTGTAAGCATTAACAACATCTTTTATGTTTGTATAGTTTACCGCGTGCATATTATATTATGCATGCTATGATGATGATGATAGGTGAATGTACCCGAGTTATCATCATCATAATCATCATCACAATCATCATCATCATCATCATCATACTTGGAGCTCTCTAAAGAGGGCAAACGGTTCAAATGTCCAGAGGGCTGACTGCTGAAACAAACCCTGAGCTCTTGTCAGTGTGACGACGCGAGCGTCAGCGGGATCGAGCCAACCACAGCCAGCATCATTTGCACACAAGAAGACCCATACGACGGTGATGCTCGGTAGTGGCTCTCTGTGAGGTTTCCAGTTCTTGTGATAGTCTACGCGAACCGGAATTTGCGTCCACGCTGCTTTGCTTAGATCTCCTTAAATGTTCTTAAATCAAGTCACCGGTGTGGAGATGCTGTGGAGGAATATACTGGTGCGCAAAGAGAGTGTATATCCCACTCCCCACAGAGTGGAAACTGGAAATGTAGCCAGAGCTTTTGGGGTGTTTCCAGCGTAATATGCATCTTGGAAGTTGTGGTATAAGTGATTCTCTACTTTAACCCTCAGTAAAGCATCATAGATGATATTTCTCTGTGCGACTTCATGGATTTGGTTCACTGAGGACCATCTGAAGAACAGACATGGCAGTGCCAAATATGGTGTTCTCTGACGTGGAAAGTTTTCTGGACTCGCACCCCGAGTTATTCGAGGACTACCTGAACAGAAAGGGGAATTATAGCATGGTGGAGAAATGGCTCAAGAATCACCAGGCGAGTAAAAGTCCGGCGGCTGCAGCTCCCGCCGAGCCGAGAGAGGAGAAGAGCAACGCGTGCAAGGACAGCTGGGCGAGCAAATGTGATGGTCTGCAAAGGAGAGCATCGCAGAAGGAGCTGCGTAAAACTTTCGCCAGATCAAAGGCCATAAATGTCAACAGGACATACGACGAGCATGTCAGCTCCAGGGCCCAGGAGCCGCTGACGAGCATGAGGAGGAGAGCTCTGCTGAGGAAAGCGAGCTCTCTGCCTCCGACCACTGCGCACATACTGAGCGCACTGCTGGAGTCCAGAGTCAACATCCCCCAGTACCCGTCCACCGCCGTGGATTTCAAATATTACCTCAAAGAACATAACGAAAGAGAGTTTTTCCTGGAGCTTGTAAAAGACATATCCAACGACTTGGATCTAACGAGCCTCAGCTATAAAATCCTTGTGTTTGTTTGTATTATGGTGGATGCAGACCGGTGCTCCTTGTTTTTAGTGGAGGGCACAGGCAACAAGAAGACACTAGTGTCCAAATTCTTTGACGTGCACGCAGGTACCACAGTTTTGCCCTCAATGAATTCAGATGAAGTTCAAGTGCCGTGGGGGAAAGGGATCATTGGATATGTGGCTGAACACGGAGAGACAGTGAACATCCCTGACGCTTATCAGGTGCCTCATCTTGGTGCATGCATGCCTGTGTGCTTCTGCATGACTCACAGAAAGAGAGAGAGAGAGAGATTCAGCCAGGGAGACAGATCATTTTCTTACAGTGTGTCATTAGATCTGTCACAGTTAATTGATCATCAATCAGACTGTGTAACTGAAATAAAAGCCTTGAAACCAACACTAACAGCCATCTAGACAAAGCTTGTGTCAGACAAATCATCACTTAGCAATAAGAATAAGGCAATAAAGGGAAAACTCACACTTGGTTTTTGAGAAAATTAGACAATATTACATTTAAGCACAAGAGACACTAAACTATTTGATGTTTCCATCACCCTCTTTTCAAGAAAAGTCAAAGCAAGGAAGACTTCTTCTTGGTCAATCAAACATTTGCAGTATAAATGAGTTAAATTGCTTTGCTGTCTAAACACAGCATTTTCTGAGCACCTCTTCAAGTCAGTTTGTCCAGGTTCAGGGCTCAAATTAATAAAGCACACCTGAGACTGTGCTGCTGTATATGTATACGGTTTGTTGTAGACCTTTTGTTTTTTGTGTGTCCAAGGCATGGAGTCCTGATGAGTTATACACTTTACTGCACTGTCATCTGAAAGTAAGAAGGGAAAAACTGCCTTTTTGCAGCAAGTGCTTACATTGTGTCTTTATTTTGTACTGTATCTGTGGATTGCAGGATCGTCGGTTCAGTGATGAAATTGACAAGCTGACAGGATACAAAACCAAGTCACTCTTGTGCATGCCCATTCGCAACAGCGATGGAGAGATCATTGGTGTCGCTCAGGCCATCAACAAGACTTCAAGTGGCGAACTCTTCACTGAAGATGACGAAAAGGTAATTTCATTATTGTAGTTGTGAGTACAAATGATGGGTGACGATTACATGCTACCATAGTACAGTGTGTATCCTGCTGCCTATGTGCAGAATAGAAAAGGATGATAAAGTTTCCTTTTCTTTGTTCAATTCTAATATCATGTCATTCTGTCTCACAACTAGTTATTATTCTCTCAGTCTTTGTGTAACAAATGCTTGTTTTCTGCAAAAGGTAGATCTTCACTAAAAGCCTCCAAAGAGTTTTGAAGTCTGAATCAATCAACCTGATCAAGCACAAAACAGATAAAAATAATATGTGGGGCAGTGTTAGTACAGCCACTCCTCATGTGTGTATAAATAGAACAGCTATGTGTAAAGGGACTGTAAGTCACACTGGTAATTTAGCAATTCTTTATCCTGTTAGTTTAATGTTCTTTGTGTTTACTTATTATGCTTACATACTAGTGTTGTGTTTGATAGGATTGCAAAGCAAAGGATATAGATAAGGATTATATTAAACCATTGTATGTTTTTATCACAAAGTAACACATAACCACATTACCATATAGTTGGTAGGAAATATGGTAATAAGGTATGGCAATATGGTAGTTTTGTCACACTTTTTAACCATACTTGTGGCAGGTTGCTTGTGCTGGCGGTGTTTGGTGGTCAGTCCATCCCTCTGGTCTATAGAGCAAAGGAATTTTGTACAGACATTCATGCTCCTTTCTTAATAATGACATGACTTCTCCTCAAGCGCCACCGTTTTTTGTTTATGTGCAAAGTCTCAATTATCCAGTGAAATATCTATACCTTTTCCTTTATTGACTGGCACAAAATGTGGTGCAGACATTCATGGTTCCTTAACGATGTATCTGAATAAGTTTAGTCATCCCCTGACTTTTGTTTGTTGACATTTTTGGCAATGAAATTTGGTACAAACATAATTTTTTCCCACTGGATGACATGTATTAACTGTAATATGTAATACCCTGACTTTTCCTCTAGCACCGCCATCAGGTCAAAATTTTAATTAGCAAACGTTAGCGTTCTAACACGAAACTAACATGTAAACATGTTAACATTGTCATGCTGACATAAGAACATAGGCACAGCATTGCTTAAGTACAGCCTTACAGAGCTGCTAGCGTGGCTTTACTCTTTATTAGTCTTGATATTTTTGCAGCACAATGGAGGATAGTGCAGAGGAACAAGTAGGCCTGAAGTAAATGCTTACAGGCTTCATGATTCATGCGTGACATTTCAGGGATGTTACTCAGTTTTTTTTTGGGCAAATATGGTTTTGTGGTGTTCGTTGTACACACGCATAGCAGGGTTGTAGTGATGTCATTTTTCATTGCTGTCAATGTTGCAATATTCATGAGTTTGCAACAGCAGAGATATTAAAAGCAAGATGGATTAAAGTAAAAGGGGCATTTTCTCATATTTTGTCCCTTTCATATGTTTTGATTTGCATCGTGACCTGCAGGCATGAAACATCTTAAGGATCAGTCCATTCATTCCAAGTATCGAATCTTCAGTTGTGGAGACCTTTCTGTGACCTGATGCTCTGATAATTGTTATTTTTAATCTTTACACATTACTTCTGGACGTCTGGAACCAAGCTAACTGTTCTGTCCTCTGAGTTTTGAGCAATTCAATAATTGTTAAGTAATTTATTGTCTTTAATTGTTCGGTACCACTAGCTCTAAACCTTGTTTTTTTGTTATTATGACTGATTTATGGCAGTCTCTAATATGTGTCAAAATTTGTCTGTTTCTTACTCGTTCTCACTTTATAATATTTGATTTCCTTTCTGTAACACAGTAGTTAAACAGTTAAATGAATTACTACATTTTATATTCTCACAGTAACCTAAAAAGCACATTTCAAATGAATATGAATTATATTATATATGTGACTTCACTTCTAACAGAGCAGTATAGTGTCTTTACACTTTTTCATGTAAGTAATATTGATGTCCAGAAAAGTATTTTTTAGGTTTATGCTTCATGATCTGTGCATTTTATATTTAAATCAAACCTTTGAGTTGTGTGAGTGTAATTATATTTTGCTGTGACAAAACTGAAAAGAGCTTAAAATACAGAAATCACTTTAAGTTAGACCAAATTCATCATCAAACCAGATAAGCTCTCCTATCTTGAATGTAATCCACATCACATATTGTCCTCAGAGTATGGATGGAGCTTGTGTCTATGCTGTCACATCTGTCTTTTCATATTGCATCCTCTTTTTTCAAATAGAATATTTCACAAGCGGCAGTAACTGCATATATGTTGTCTGATAAACAGCAGGCAACGTTTGTTCTTTCTCTGTTCCTGAGTCCAAACAGAATGTAAACAATATTTATTATTTAAATAATTCACCCCGCTCACTTGTCTGATGTGTAGCATATTTGTCATGAGTCTCAGTGCTCAGTTTCTAGCTAGCTTGTCTCTCAGCACCATCAAATCATCCAAAGGCATCACCAAGAACAACTTTATTCTCAGAATCTTATTGGTTATCACTTCATTTGCACGTTGAGCGGGACAGCCAGTGTTCACCTTTTATGTGATTTTAAATGGTTGACTAGGAGTTAACACCAGGAAAATAGGAGGTGTGGTGGAGTTTGAGGTTCTCCTCAACTCCTCTAGTGGAGCTGCTCAATGGCCAACAGATTAGACGGGTACTGTGTGGTTCCAGGTGTGAAGTAACTTTGTGAGTGTGATCAGAAAAAAATACAAGTAGTTAGGTTGCAGTGCATACTTTTGTAACAGGGAATTGAGACAATCTGCTATAATTTGTCCACAGATATACTCTTTTTGATCAGACATATGATCCAAGACGACTGAAGCATTATGTTGATGACTGCTGTAATACAAATATGGGGGGGTGGGGGGGCTTATCATACTTATGAATGATTATCATAATTATCAAAGAGGCACAAGGAGCATGTGTGTTGTCCATCAGCATACTTGGTTGAATAGAGGGGTACAAAAAAATGAAATATGAAAGCACAACTAGCGTTCTTCTATCAGAGATGGGTTTTACTGCAACAAATGGCTGTACTTTTATATTTATAGTGTGTTTTTTTCCTCAATTGAAGTTCTACTGTCAAAACTACATCTCTAGATTCTATCTATTGTTCATAATAGATGCATATTATGAATTCCTTTTTTCTTTCCAATGTGTTGAGCACATTGTCCATGTGTTGAGTACATTTCACATTGCATTAGCATCACACTAATGCTTGGGATGGCTACAGTTGAATTAGTAATGAAATGCAATGCTAGCATCAGAGAACACAGTAAGCTCCTCGCACAGCACAGCTGTAGCTGCAGCTCTGCTTTTATGGAAGACCTTGTAATAAGAAAATGCATCACACTTCTCAAAGCATTAAATGATACGGCAATAGCAGATGTCATTAGCCAGAGATTTCAGTGTACCTTTATTAGAACAAATGCAGTTCTCTACATAGTGAAACCTTATAGGATATTTTAACACATTATATGGCTGGTTTCAAATCCCACGCTGCCTTATAATTGTGTTGTTTTGATACTCTGTAGGATTGAAGTCCTTGAGGGAGCTTGGATAATGGTTCTGCCCATGTACAATTATATTGTCTCATTATCTTCTTCAGAGAAATATAGCTATTGACTTAATTTAAGTGTAAGGCACCCTCATCATGCTATATGTACATTTTGCATAATTACCTTGATTTAGCTTTTCTTTCATTTTGCATGTCTTTTAATATGTTTTGCATGAAATGTATTTTTCACAGGTTGACATTTTCATACATTTTTTCTTAATAAGATACAACTTCCCCTCATGTAAGTTCTGCCAATCTGCCAATGTAGTTTAACATCTGTGTGGGTCGATTGTCAAATAGCATCGACAATCACCGCTGTGTTCCCTCTGGCTGCCAAACTCAAATTGACTTGAAGCAATACTGTAATAAGCACTTACACACGATTTCACAATGTAAATATACAGCAAAAGAAGAGAAAACACAATTTCTGCTTTGAGCCAGATGTTTTTAATACATTCTTGAAGGATATCAGATCAAATCAAGTTTATACAGAGCATCATATCAAACTGGTTCCTTGAGAAGTATTTTATGTAACAGCACTAAAATCCACTTTAATCAAGAGGAAATTGAAAAAAAACAAACAATGGCAACAACATTTGTAATATGAGGGCAGATGTTGGATCTGGTCTGGGACACAAGCTCGTGTGAGCCTCAATAATCTGGTTTGAGAAAGACATCATTGTACCCATTTGTGTACAGTATTGTTGATTGCATTCATTTTAGACTGACTTTGATATGATGAAATGTGAGAAATTGATTCTGAGAAAATCAGAGTAAATCTTCTGCAGATGTTTTTCTTTTTTTTTGCAATGGAGGATCTTGATTTACAGTTTGCTGTGGCCTTCAGGTGTACTCACTAGTCTGACAAGCACTCTGTCCTTTTTCAGGAAGACACACTGACTTTCAAAATATTTTGGCAGAAAAAATTGAAAAAAATTAAAAACCTTTTTTTTTCACCAATTTTGAACAAAAAGATAGTCAACCTTCACATGTTAAAAATAAAGCATGATACTGCCCAAAATCCCCCTGGTCTTCAAGAACCAAATTACCTCAGAGTGAGGCCCCTCATAATTCTTTACAATTTAGTTCAGGCTGATGTGGTCTAAGTTATCCCTCTTTGAAAAACGCAAGAGACAAAGTAAACTAAGTGCTAACATGCTCAAAATGACAATGCTAACACCCTGATGTGTAGCAGGAAAAATGTTTACCATGTTCACTGTTATAATTTAGCTTGTTAACATGCTAACACTTGCTAATTTTCATTAAACACAAAGTACAGCTGAGGCTGATGGGAATGTCATTAGTTTTGCAGGTATTTGGTCATAAATTTAAGTATTGGACAACTTGAAATTTTGACCTGATGATGGCACTAGATGAACAGGGATCACCAAAGTGATTATAATTCATCCTGGGAGGAACATGGCATGAATATGCGTTTATGTCAACCCATCCATAGTTGTTAAGATATTTCACGCATAACCACAAATGTCAACCTCATTATGGTGCAAGAGGAAAGTCAAGGGATTAGGATCCATTGTCTGGGAATCATGAATATATACAGAATTTTTCAGCAATCCATTTAATAAATATTGAGATATTTTACCGAATAAGTGAAAACTTTGATCTAGCTTAATAGTAAGGAAATAATTGTTAAAATATATTAGCCTGGACCTAAGTGGTGGACTGACCGACTGAACGTGAGACTGGCATTGCCATCCTTATAGCACCAATGCGGCACCTTCCTGCAGGGTTGTGTGGTGGTGTGGGCGTGTTTATTTGTACTTTAGAACATAACCGCTGTGAAACAATCAGAAAAGAATCACTCGCTCTCTTCATTCACTCTCTAGCTTGCTTGACCACCGCTGCTCTCTCTCTCGCTCGTACTCTCACCTCGCTTGCAACAGACATACATAAAGACAGAGAGACTCCTTCTTTTGTAGTCAGATGAGTCAGGGAGCCAATAACAAGTCTAACTTTACTTTTAACATTGTCAAACAGAGAGAAATGTCCTCCCCTCGTCCTAGTAATGTCTTTGTACTCCCTCAATGCTACAATGCTACATGTAAAATAAACACAGGCTCTTCTGGTCTGCGTGCTGTAAATCGTTTTGTCTTATTTTCAGTGGCAGGCATTTAGAATAACTATATGGAAACAGCCAACTTCTAATGGTCTCGTCTGCTTATGTAGGTCATACTGAGGCATCATGAGACTGTTTCATAACCAGTTAGAAGTTCCTTGTAGTAAATTTAAGACAGAAACACATTTAACTTCCTGGTTAGCTAACTTCACAAGCTAGCAGTAACCGACAGAAATGTCTAAGAAATCCTAATCATTATTATTTCTTAATTCACTTGCAATTTGTAAATATTTCCACTATTTATTGTAAAATAACACAAGAATCATCACCTACTGTATTTTAGTTGTTTTTGTTTTGGGGGGAAACTGTGGCCTTTTTAGTCATGTTTTGCTGCAGTAATCCCCAAAATCTGTGTGATCTGGAGGGAATGTCTAATCAATACTGACTAAAGTAAAAAGAAAGTTTTGCAATTATAGTAATGTAACTTTTAACTATGCATCTTTAACTGTTAGTTGTAGTTCTTCCAGGTCCAATAGAGGAGATTAAGAGTTTATCAGGTGGAGAATCAGAAAATTTATATATTTATATTATATTTTACACTGTAGGCAGATCTGATACATAATTAGGAACTGTGTGAGTGTGCAAAGAATATATATCACTACCTCTAACTTACTCATTGTTAAATTTGAAGAGCAATCTCTGCCTTGGTTATATTTTACACAGGATTAATATCATTGATTAAAATTCCAGGTTGTTTTTTTTTTTTTTTCAAGCTTTATTTCGAAAAACAATTCCAGGTCTTTAACATGCAAATAAGCCCATGACTATCACAGTAAGCATGATGATACTCTCTACTGCTAATTAGTAAATTCATTCATTACATAATTCGTAATTATTGATGCTAATTGATTACAATTTTTCTCAGACAAGAAATTAACATGTGAAACAATCTTGTATCACTGCTGAATGTGGTGGCAGTACATTGACGTTAATGGGCCGCCACTGATGCTCTTAAATTGCATAAATTCAATGACTGAATCCACCTTACTGTTTGGGAAAGATAAGAGACAATTCATTGTCAACATAAACTACATTATATTCTTAATGAGTTTAATGTTGCTTAAGTAATTAATACAAACAGTTTTTCATGTTATATTTTTAATCTATATTTTAAATTACTGGTGTTTTTGTTAGCTTTGAATGCTGCCCTGTGAGGCTTTATTACATTGTGGTATTGTTTATAAGTCAATATCTGCAGTTGTCACATCTGTACCTATTTAGAATATTTAGAATATACTGAATATAAAGACAGAACAGCTGTAAATTATTGTCACAAAACAAGCACAATCTTTGTTGCCATGCTCCCGTATCACCGCTTGCAGTTTGTCTTTTGAAAGAAAGGAAATATTTGTTTTTAGGTTTTATGTGAACTTGCTTACAAAAACCCTCAGTAGAGTCATTGTAGTTTGAAAGGTTCGCATATCCAAAAGAATTAAGTTTAAAGCAATCTTAATGGCCACAGGAAGATTCGTCTGAGGAGCAGTAAGTGTTTACAAAGACTCAATCTGTCTCGATGTTACTGCACCGATGCAACAACTGCAGCTCAGTTGTTGTGACCTCTCTTTGCTCATGGCTTTTTTCCATGTACCTGCGATGTGTAGGACAATTTCATAATTTATGTATGACAGCTATTGAGTAGCACACCTGATGTGGTAAAGTGTTTATTAGATGTGTTTTGTTAGTGCCCAAATTACAGCCAGTCAATTCAGTTTATTTCAAATGCTAAAGCTGGTTGTATGAAATTTAATTTGTATTGTATTTATTTAATTTGTAGATTAAATACATACTTAAAAGGGAGGAAACAGGATCAATAATGTTAACTTGATATGTGAAGTGTCTTATTATATATCAGTCATATCACTATTCATGTAAATATTCATGTTCTAAATAAATAACAATTACATATTTTGTAAAATTTGTTGAGGTGTAGATTCTGGTTGCATAAATATTTGATATCACTTAAAAAAAAAAGAAGCTATCATTGCTAAGTGTATTTGCAAAATTGCTATGTGCTTTGCTGATACCAGCTAGGGAGTCCCATATGAGATCAGAGACAACTGAAGGCTTAATTTTTATTCCCGAAAACAATAAAGGCTTCACTATGCCACATATGCAAAGTGAACACAGTTATTTATAATCAACTAGTAGCTGACATCCACGTGGTATAAGTGGAGAAACAAAGACATGGCTTTGTAATTTTCCTTGGCTTTGCCTCTATTATGGTAATCGATGGTATGGCCTGCATGTTCCTCTTCTTTTACTCTTTCTCTTGTTCAGCTTTTAAGTTTTGCATGTGTTCTATCATGTTAAATTGTTGTGAAACTGCTTATGCTTGACCAGGACTCCCTAGAAGAAGAGATCTTGTATCTCAATGGGACCTTCCTGGCTAAATAAAGGATAAATTAAATATAATATTCCATTTGTGAAACAGGACATCATTGAGGGTAGAAGAACTGACTGTCCCTAAGGACTTGGCCAGTTAGTTTTGTTATTAAACCACTCTTTACTGGTCAGTCCACAGGTCTCAAGGCAAAAACGTCTTGTTTGTAATGCAACCTTGTATAATGGCCTGCCTGACAGAATGTAATTAGAGAGAGCAGCGCTTTTCTTGGGTTTGCCTGTTAGTTCCAGATCCATAGCCAGATCCCCAAAGTCCTGCTTGCTAATGAATCTGCTCCTGCTGGGGCTATTGATGGCCACTGCCTTTCTGGAAGATCATTATTAGAGAATTCCACAGGACAGCTGAAATAGCATTACGTATAAGCTTATTGCTCAGCATCATCTGTTTTCCATGTCTTGAAAACAACTGCATAAGGCACTTATGATTGTGTATAATGACTGAGTGAAGTGCATAAAGTTAATGTGCTCATTAGTGTGACAGAGTAAATATTTAATTCACATTATGATTTTAAGTGTTATTAATTTAGTGATTTAATTTGTGCTTAGTGTGATACTAAACAGTGTCATGATATGCACATCAGTATGACATGCCAGAGCAGAAGAATCCAGTTTTTGATGGTGTTGATTAATTGAATTTATTTGATGATTAAAAAACACTACTATAAGTACAATACTGTAGCACTGCACTGCACATCAGTATTTATAATCATAGAATATAAAAAAACGACTTATTTCAATTTTCACAGGGCAAGAACTTATCTCCACTGTGATCCTTCGACATACAACAGACAACACAACACTAACACCATATAACCAGTCAAACACACATACCAGCATAGTGACAAAGCGTACATGATAATAATAATATAAAATTATATATTATATATCACATTTCATACATTAAGATGCAATACAATGTGTTTCATAAAACATGAAGATGCAAGAAATAGGAACATTAAATATGTAACAGAGAGTATTAAAAAAGAGACTAATCAAAGAGAGATTTAAAAACGAATAAAATTGATAGCAAATAATATGACAACTAATACTGTAGGTGAGGTTAAGATACAGTAAAAGTTTTAGGTAAAAGTGATTTTAAAAAGGTGATTTTTAAGTTTCGAGCTTCACAAGACCAGGGGGCATATTCATAAAGTTTCCTACAAGTACAAAGAGATGTAATTCTAAGAACATTCTTACAATTATGATGTTTTCTAAGACTTTCCCCTCACAGTTAAGACTAGATCCTGGTAAAGATAAAGGTTATTCACAAAGCCCTTAAGAGAGCTCCCAAGGTGAAAAACTGTAGGGAGGAGGACCTTTAGAGGCATAAGAGTTTCTTAAGCACATAAGTTTCTTAAACACTATTACGCCAGAAATGAAAGTGATCACAACACTAAGATATTTGGCAACTGGAAAAATTTTGAATTTGCTGGCAGCTGGAAAAAAAAAGATTTACATGCCAACTAACGCTGCTACTTTATACACTGGCCAGAAAACACAGAAACTTCTTGTCTATTAATATAAAATAGATTAAGTACTAAAATTACCAGTATGGTAAATTAATGTAAAAAATAAACAACTATCAGCATGTGAATAGGCTACAGGACAAGTAGGCCTGTGTTCAACATTTCATAGGCTACTTTTAAAGGATGGCTCACAATTTATTCAGCAGAGATGTTCATTACATAAAATAGTATTTATAATTACACCATGAGACTAAATTCTATGATTAGATCTATTGATTTCACTCTCCGTTCTGTGCCTGTTATCACTATTTTTCTTTCCTTTTGTTTTTGTTTTTTTGATCAAAAATGTGTTATACCAAGCAATGAAGTCATCACACCTTCTTCCCCGTGGTAAAAGTTCCTGTCCTTTCTTTGCTCAGAGTTACTCTGACAATTTACTCTCAGCTAAGAGTCCTTGCTAGAAATTTTTAGGTTGAGTTAGGAGCTCTCTGAGAGTATGTTTGTGAATACGGCCCCTGGTCGATAAGTTATTTCAAATATACATATATAGCTTCAAATGTGTTATACTGAAAGTTTAATATATTTTGAATATATATATTTATTTTCTACCAAAGCAGATATAAAGAGACTTAAATAGCCTTTATTAGTCTATTAATTCCCTGCATATCCAACTGTATCCAAGGTGGTGAACCTGCAACCTGCGGACTACCTAAGAACATTTTTATGGAGTAGGTTATAGATACAAGCTTCATAGTTATCAACACTGTGCTGTAGGATCCCGCTCTTCACGTGTTCATTTGTTGCTGATGAGTAATTGATACATTATCTTTCCTAAAAGGAAAGAGATGTCGTTGTATCAGCAGCCACAGCTGAGTGACTTCCCATTCATGTATTGTTGTTGTGTCCCAACCCTCAGGTTAGACTGAAGGCTGGTAAATATTAGTGGGTTTGTTGTACTGATCGTATTGTTTACACAGCAGCCAGATGCTAAAGATAGATAGCTAAACAAAGAGGCAGAGCAAGGAGGCACACAACCTAAATTCTATTGATTCCACGTTATGGGGGCTGAGTGTCTCTCAGATAAGGCCACATTGTGAGGTAATTGTAGTCGTAGAATTCAACCTGTGTATTTACATCACAGCTGTCTTAATAGCATGCAGATGCAGCCACATATGTTGTGTCTTCTGAGTGTGCTTGCATGTTGGTGTGCATTATGAATCAACGAGGGATGGAGGAGGTGAAAGAAATGTAGTTCGATTCCAAACTAGTACGACGTTGATTCGATTTCAGGATACATATTAACCATCATCAGGCTACATTAAGTAATTACATTATTTATGTGCAGAAAATATGAGTGAATTTATGTTATTAGCCCAAGGCACAGTAAGTCAGACTATTCAGTCAAATGGTAAAATGTCAGTTAGATAGATTTATTTGTCCTAGCATGTAATGATGCCAATGAATGGCTATTTCTTCTCTGTTCCAATTCAAAAGCTACGTTTTTCTAGTGTGAAAATATTACTCACTCACTCCTTCTTCTTTTTAAAATAGCTTCAAGTTTACAACAGTTTTCAAATTGGCTGCATCACTGAAAATTTATAATAATTTAATTTATATTTTTAAAGTTTTTTCTTTTGGGGCAACTCAAAGTGTCTGTATGTGTGTACAGTAATAGCAGTCATTTTGTGACATCAGGGACCATATTAAAAAAAAAGCTTTTTTCTGTATGATGCTCATTGATGAGAAAAGTCTGCAAATTACAAATACAGATGTTCAATATGTCCACAGGTGCTGCAGATGTACCTGCCTTTCTGTGGTATCGCAATCTCCAACGCCCAACTCTTCGCCGCCTCACGGAAGGAGTATGACAGGAGTCGGGTAAGGGCCACAGGGCCAACGGGGATAATAACCCCACACCATCCCTAGGATCAGCATTACTTCCTCCCCCCTGATGCTGACATTGAGGCTGAGTATTGATCAGCAACAGCCCACTTGCTGCCACTGCAGTGGGGATCACAGAGCAGCATGCAGCCCTGCATGGACATTTTCTCTGGATGTGTAGAGGGGGGATGGGTCTATATCCAGATAGGGCCTGGTCCATGATCTAAATCTCCCAGGGAATGTTAAGAGATGCACTAATTCATGTCACACATTGATCTGTGATGGAAGAGAACATAATGAGAACACAGTTCAGTGAATAGAGAAGAGAAATGAGAGGAGCTCCCTTTACACCATATGATTTTTATGTGGTTGTGCATTAAATTGCCTTAGATAAAGGGCCTAATTTACTTTTATTGGGGAAACTATTTATATTATATCATCCTGTTGGTTTATGGTTTAAGGATATTACTAATAATCATGTAACAGCTGAGAAAGGCAAAACATCTTTATTTAAATGGACTAAAGTATTATCTGCTGACACATTAAGTGGGTTTTGCAGCAGCTTGTGGTTCAGATTGTTGAGCCAGTGATATCTTTTTCTGTCTCTGGTATTAAGGCGCTCTTGGAGGTAGTCAATGACCTATTTGAAGAGCAGACTGACCTGGAGAAGATTGTCAGGAAGATCATGCACCGCGCCCAAACATTGCTTAAGTGTGAGCGCTGCTCTGTTCAATTGCTGGAGGACATCGAGTCACCGGTACTATTTTTCTCTGTGCTACAGTTGTGCATGTCTGTTCTTTCTGTCTACTTCTGTTTTTATCAATAAATACTGTGTACCTCCGTGCAATTTTTTCCTAAGCGCTTTAGTGATTTCCTCCCTTTCAAATCTTTCAGGTGGTGAAGTTCACCAAGTCATTTGAGCTACTGTCCCCTAAATGTAGTGCAGACACTGAAAGCAGGTATGTATGTTGTCTCTGTTCAAATTTCCTCTGCTTTTAGAAGGCACACACAGACAGAGCCCTGAGTAACATCTGGCCTGATGAAAAACATGCTTTCCATTTTCCCTTTTTTTATACCAGTAACCTTTTTCACTAAATAGTCTCCACCTTTGTTTGCCTTTGGCACCACAGCACCTGCAGAGAGCCTTGAATCTATAAAGCTTCCATCAAAGACAAAAATAAGGGAAGTATAAAAATTAAATATTCTGTAGTGCCGTGGGAGTAATATGCTGATTCTGAATAGAAGGCATATTGTAGGAGCCCTACTTAATTGGGTTTTGAGAATTCTCTCCACTGCTAGGCATGGCTGAGTGGAGAAAAAAAGTGGCTTAATACTGTGTGGGATGTTTATGGATGAAAACCAACACTGAAAGGAAGACTAATTCTTCCCCTAGTCCTGCACTCGTCATAACTGATGTGGTCACTTCAAGGCAGTAGTGATAAATGTAACAATACTTTAAAAAATATGTCATAACACAAGAAATATCAATAGAAGTGAGAAATTAGTAATCAAAGAAAGGTCAGGCTGCTTGACCGGCCAGTTAAGTCTTTCTGTCTGGACACACTCCCTTCTGATCTGTTTCTGGTGTCACTTATTAAATAAATAGCAGGTTTGTGATTTCAAGTATGAAACTACACAACATTTCAAATCAAGCTGAGATGACAAAAGTACATCATCTCTGTGATGACACGAGTCTTCCTAAATGTTCATATCTGAATAACAAGGGCAGCTGTGCGAGATTTATGTGTGTAATTAAGTGAATAAATTTGGTGTCAAAAGGCGAGCGTACTGTAGGATTTCTAATGTGCCTCAGAATCCCCAGCCGCCCCCATGGGGAGGATAATGTTGAGCTAGTGTACAGTTCTGCTGGTGTGTCTGTGGCAGCTAAATGACAGACAAGAGACAGACAGAATGAAGAGAGAAAGCGAGCTAGAAAGAAAAAAAGAAGATAAGGCACCTTGACATCACAACCGTGAGGTTTATTCCCTGCTGCACTGTTGGTTTTCACATCCACACACAGCTGTCTCACTAGATCAAAGGGAGTCAAAAGATCTGACATCAGTGTCTCTCCACCTTTGTACTAATCTTTAGAGACAAAATGAGCCACACTGAACATTTACCTTGTTGTGTTTGAAGGTTAAAAAGTCAGTGACATCCTACTGCAATAAATGTGAATGGGAAGTCTAAGCAGCGATGCAGGTGTTTCTGTGCCAGAGTGTGGGGGCGTTTGGCATTGAGGAAGACAATCACACAATTAACTTTTCATTACTTCATGAGCTGCAGGAGAAGCTTACTGATATATACAGTATGAGAAGTTCATTAAATGTAAGTCAACGTAAAAGAGGGCCCATAGAAATAAGGATATCCTTCTGCAAGCTTGCAGTTCAGGTGCGAAAGAGAATAAAACCTTTTTTACTTAAACGCAATAAAAAGGGATTTTTTTTTTTCAGGAAAGCAAAGTTATTGCCCAAAGCAGTGTGTCTGAGAAACAATGTCTCCTGAGAAAAGGCGAGGGAACAGATTTTTTGCATTTTCCCCTCTTGCTTTCTGACCCTACTGTAGTTTCAAAGACAGTATGGAGAAATCGTCGTACTCAGATTGGCTCATCAACAACAGTATTGCAGAGCTGGTGGCATCCACAGGACTCCCCGTGAACATTAGTGACGCCTATCAAGATCCTCGCTTTGATGCCGAGGTAACCACACAGTAGCACGCCTTCCAAAATCGACATGAGCATTATTTTATCTGAGTGAAATGATCTCAACTAGCATTAGAGGAGAATCTGTATTACAGTAAATGTGCCTATGATGCCTTGCATCCAGGCTATAGTATATCTAGAAGGTGAAAACTAGACTCACTGCTTGGTGTTGAAGACGTTACACCGTTCATTGAAGAGGTATCTTCAGTCCCAGGCATTTTAAACTAGGGGATGTTCACACCTTGATGTCACATGCGAGTCACTTAGGTCACACATGATTCATTGATGGCTGTGAAACTGCCTTGGAAGCATTAAACCTTTTATATTATCACCACGTGGTGAGAGATAACAAACTACCCATTTTGCCATTTTGTCAGCTGTTAATTGATCTCTTTAAAGGTCCTTTCACACCAACTGCAGCGGCTGGTGCTGATGCCGCGTCATATAACCTGACTGATGCTGGAATTTTGAGGCCGATACTGATATCGATATTTGGGAGAAAAAAATCTGATATATTGGCCAATAGTAATTTTTAAAAACATAGACGCTCTCAGTCTTGATACAGATCCCTTACAGTTTTTGTTGTTGTTGACCAAGATACATACGAAACAGGACATTTTAAAACTGAAAAATCAACTTGTCAGTGCTCTCTGGTGGGCAAACTATCTAACGGTGACACTGCTTCTAAATTAAGTCAAACCTAATTTGGCATTTCTGTACTGCGGGTTCTTGTTACTTATCGGCCAACATGTACACCAATATCGATATATATACAATATTATATCAGCTTAATATCAGCTTGGCCGATTTATCGGTCTAGCTCTACCACATGGATCTAAACAGAAACCCACAGCGAGCGGCACAGTCGTCTGCTCTGCATCCACCTGTAAGCAGCAAAAGTTTGACGTGTTCAACTTGAAACAGCAGTGGCAGAAAAATAGAAAATCTGTACTCATTCATGGCACTACTACTACTATCGCCTGGCTGGGCGGAAAGGCTGCCAGCGGTCTCAACTCCCGCTCTGAAAGGGTTCTTATGCTGTATCCTGCAGTCCATACATTTCAACGTAGCATTGCTCTTCCATTAGAGGTGATGCATGTATGCATAGTTAATACTCCAGTGGTGAAGATACAATTTATACACCAGAGAGCCTGGTGTCATTTTAAATATTTCAATATCAGTGCCAGTACAATACTTTAGTTTCCAAACAGCTAAGGTGATACTTTTTTGATACCCTCACAGTACTTACAGACTTTTTCAAACATATCTTATATGTTTAGTAAATATCAAAATTTATACTCGTGCTATGGAAATATTTTTGTTGAGGCTCAGAAAGTTTTGAGGTACAATATTTAAGCTAACACCTGTATAAATCAGAGCACAGTGTATGGAAAGACATTCTCTATGCACATTGTTTATAATGTGTTCACACTCCCGTTGTTTTTAGGCAGACCAGTTCTCGGACTTCCACATCCGCTCTGTGCTTTGTGTTCCTATATGGAACAGCAACCACCAAATCATTGGTAAGTTTACAAACAGAGCTTCATTTTCTCTTGAACTTACTTGACATATCTATATAAAAAATGAATTAATAATTTTTGATTGTGGAGAGGAAGAGGTTGAGGTTGAGGCTGAAGCGGCGTGTGTGATTAGATCCATGCTGCACCATCACTCCACACTTGGAGGTGGAGTTCCCGTCTTCTGGCTGTGTGCTTTGTGTTTGTGAACGGCCGCAGGCCAACACCACACTGACACTCTGATAAATCATTGATCTCTTGTCTGGTTTTGGTGCTGGATATTGCAGGGAGAAGCAATGATAGCAGCTCCACTCAGTCCACTGAGATCTGACGCAGGAAGTCATTAGTTTTATTTGAGTGCAAAGTGATCAGCGTATATGCTGCAGATGGTTAGTTTAGACCTGTGTATGTGTGATTTCTGTGTATACTCTAGTTTTTTGCATAGATATACCTGCATTTGTCAAGGAGGGGAGAAGGAAGAGGAAGAAGAACAGAAAGAGTGATGGGAGAAAAAAAAAATGCTCTGTGCGTGGGCGGCACCTGAGGATCTGGAGTGAAAAACCATTATACAAACAAAGCAGCAGGAGATGAAATTCTCAAGTCAAGGATACATTCAGTTAGAAAACAGATGTCCTTGTGTCATCTGCCAGTGTTACAGCCAGCAGCATCAAAACAGAACCAAAAGAAATACTGTTGTGGCTATATCAACAATAATGAGGTTTAATGTCAAATATCAAATGTGAGTGAAATCAATATTAGCACTTCCTGTAGAAATATGCTGTGAAATTCACCTTAATAAAGGTAGCTGCCACTACCAGGTGTTTTTTTTGGATGATTCATTTTTCAAATTTAATGTGAGTTGCCTGAAAGATGTGTTGGTCTTACTAGCCTGTTAGACTGAAATGCCATTTCGTGTTTGATTCTATTTGAATCACTGAAAATCTAATTTAGAGGTCTGAAACCAGGCCACCTCTTTAAGACCACATTCTTATATTATGAATCCATTACATCACGGGTAACATCCAGGTAACTTAAGTTCCAGATATGTAAATAAATAATTTAACTGAACAGCCTCAGGCCAGGAACACACTATTAAAGCATGATTATAACCACAGTTTGGTTGTGACAACTGATTTTCAAGATCATGTTCAGTCAGGGCAGATCACCACAGACATTTGTCGCAGGCCTTCTTGTAGTGTTTGGGGTCAGGATTCAGATGTCTCACCTGCTTGAGTGTCAGACTAGTATTCTGATTATATTCAGGACAGATTCAGGACAAAATCTAAGTTATCCTTTTGTTTTAGATTGTTAATGTCCAGGGTGTACATAGCTGGATTACACAGGTATAGATGAATGGATGTTTAATGACCAGTAATGACCGATGTGGTATATTATATTACAAAGATAAAATACAAAATAATTGTGTGGATAAGTTTTCACCACCTCCAAGATGGTATTTAGTAGATGCTGCTTGGTTGTAGTGGCAATAGACTGAGGCAGGTAACCCAGATGTTCTTCTCCTTAGTAAAGTCCTCTAGGCTTCCTGGCCCAAATGAGATACATAATCCCTCCAGCGTGTTCTGGGTCTCCTATCAGCTGGACATGCCTTGAACACTGCCGAAGGAAGGTGCCCAGGAGGTTTCCTAATGGGATGCCTGAACCACCTCAGCTGGCTCCTTTCTACGCAAAGGAGCAGCGTCTCTATTTCAAGCTCCCTCCGAATGTCTGAGCCCCTCACTCTAAGCTCAGACACCCTACGGAGGAGACTCATTTCAGCCGCTTGTATCTGAGATCGCATTCTTTCGGTCACTGCACAAAGATCATCACTATAGTTGAGGACCATAGGTGTGGTGACTACAACAGTCGGGTATGACGCCTGCATTACTGCTGTTGCTGCACCGCTAAGCCTTTAAACTCGATGTTCTATCTTAACGTCGGTCATGAACAAGACCCCGAAATACTTGAACTCCTTCACATGGGGCAGCACTCCCAACCCAGAGGGAGCAGTCCATCATTTTCCAGCAGAGAACCATGGCCTCAGACCTCGACTGCAAACCGTTTTAAGTTTTTGAAAAATATAGTAAGATAACAGATATCAGCATTGTAGAATTTCTCAATAAACAGCTATTTGTGTTTTAGTATGTAGTGTCTCTGTTTAATTTACATTAATAATGCATTTCAGTCATTGAGACAGATAATATGAGCCTTAGAGCCTTACCAATATCAAACTTCAAGCATTTCTGTTAAGTTCTATTGGACGGATAATGAACTGTGTGCAACAGGTGTCGCCCAAGTGCTGAACAGGCTCGATGGGAAACCATTTGATGATGCAGACCAGCGTCTCTTTGAGGTATTGCTCTTGCTTTTATATCTTTTCTACTTACAGTAACCTGTGAGCGTATTGGAGACTATTGCAGTTGAGCATTTCTTCGTTTGATTCATTTCATAGGCGTTTGTGATTTTTTGTGGACTGGGGATCAACAACACCATCATGTACGACCAGGTGAAGAAGTCCTGGGCCAAGCAGTCTGTGGCTTTGGATGTAAGAACATCCCATTTAATTTCTTGTCTCATATGATATTTTGAAAATAAAGATATGAAATTGCTGCCCTGTTTTGAACAACAAATATTTATATCCACTTAAATTTACGAAACATGATTATGCAAACTGTAAAGCTGCCTTTAGAGTCTTAACTGCTTCTGCTTTCTACTTCACTTTCCTTTTGTTATGCCCGTATGCTCATTGTGTTTATGTTAGCGTCCCTCAGATGATGTTTTGCCCCCTATTCCATTAGCTATAATGGTATCAAACTTTTTTTTTTTCCAATCAACATATGCTCTACGCTGAAACATTTACCCAGAACTCACAGGCTGCCGCATGGCTAATATAAAACCTCTTCTGACTTAGTCTCTCTCAGGGGTCTTCGTGTTTGGCTCCCTTTTTTAGTCTCATATTTCCACAAGAACATACGCATGAAAAAAGTGCTGATTTCTCTTTGTAGATAACCTTCTCACAAAGGTTTTATTGAAAATTAATGAGAGGCAGTGAAAAGCAATCCCTCATCTGCCCTGCAGTATGTAGCCATTCAGCACTACTCAGCCTTTACAGTATGTCCTTAGATTACAATAGGGAGCTTTCAGGTGCATTATCGTAGTTAGTACCACTCGGTTTCAAAATAGGAAGTATAGAACAGAGAGATTGAGCATTTAAGGGAGAGGCAGAGAATGAACTAATATGTAGATGCATTGCTTCTGGCAGCATTGAATAAACATGAGCGTTTATGATCAAATAAGCAACTGCAGGTCTGTGCGAGGTATTTCTCTCAGGAAATGAAGGGAACATGGCGATGGAATCAGGGCTGACATAGCTGCTCTTGTAGACTGTTCTGTAGGCGAGCGTTAACTTCCTCATCTGGAAGACGCTCTCCGCTGAAATGCGGTGATACCAGAGTGCAGTGTTTTCAGCCGTAGCCACAGTCGTGCTTCTGCTAGAGTCTTGCTGTGTTTTAATGATTTGAAAAATACCTTGAGCGACACAGATGTCATTATTTTACAGGTTCTGTCTTACCATGCCACTTGCTCCAAGACTGAAGTAGACAAATTCAAGGTAACTGGTATTTACTATTGTCATCATTACATTTTTCTCAGCACAAACCCATCTGTTTCTCTCAGTAGTAACAGTAGTTGGGGGACTCAGTTTTTACCTCTGAGCTCTACTTAGATATTAAACTCACAAAGCTTAGACTTTGCATGTTCGTCCTTTGTCTCACAGAAGACAGTAAGTCTGATGATACTCTATATTTTTCACACTGTGAACAAATGCCATGAAAAGACCAAAACCAGCCATGAATTGATCCCACTAACATGTATTGTCTGTGTAACCAAAACCTGATTAGAGCTTATTCCTCTGCGCCATAGACTTCCATTGTTGTCCAAAAACACATCATTAAGCCACACCATGTCATGCCACATCACATGTTCCTTCATCAAAATGAACACGATGATGATGATGATATTTGTGACCTGTTTTTGAAGACTTGTGCCTTCAGTAGGAATGAATGGGCTCGAGGTTGAGTGCTTCAGAAAGTGTAGGACATTTAGAAAGGTTTCAGATATGGACTAATGCATTGTTGGTTTTGGTCTCTTCTGACAGTAAAACACCAGCTTCATCCTTTAAAATAAACCTACAGACCTTGACCAGACCAAGCTCATAGCAACATATTTTGACTCTATTACAGCGCATTTTAATCAAAGAACCCATTTAGCGAAAAAACTAATTTCAGCTGAGTAACTCTGTTCTAATGTATTTATCTCGCTGAGTGATGGATGATGTGAAGATTTTTTTTTTTTACCCCTAGTTACCTGGAATATTGCATTTTTTTCATTTAGCCTTTACTAAATGAAAAAAATGGGTCATCCATTACTGCCTTCCAAACAGACCCATATGAGTGTTTTTTGATCTGGAGTTTTCCTGATGAAGATAGTCTGTCCGATATATTGAAGTGTCTCCATACTCGGTTTGGATTATAACTTATGATTATCAGGTTTGCTCTGATGGTGCAGATAATGCCATGCCATAATATAATTTCATTCCTACTAATGTAGATGTGTTCCTTAATGTCTAGGCTTTATATTCAGTTCAATTAAGACATATTAAAGAAAATAACAACATTAATTATGATTCTTCTATACCCCTACCATTAACAAAAATAAGATCCAAGGCAACAGATGATGGCCAAAACTATTGTTAACAGGATGATAAAATCTCAGATATTTAGTTCAGAAAGCATTTACTTTGCTCACGGGCCTTTTAATTAAGATATCTTTTTCTAATTAAATAACAATCTCTCATTAACTTTAATGGGAAAGAAAAAAAATCTATAGCAACAGAGGGGGATTATTGGCAGCCTGTCTTCTAGACTTCATTTTCCAGTTCCTTCTAAAGAACTGCAGTAGCGCACAAGCATTAATATGTGAGTATTCCCCAGTGAAAATAAACTAATTGTGGTATTTGAAATGGATTACTCCAATCAATAGACAATCATTCTCTATGCATTATTTATAAAGATGAAAAAATGAAAATATCTACATTTTTAATTGGCATGACATTTCTGAAGTATAGATATGACCTATTTTCTGGCACTTTCATGTGCAGGATTTTCCCCTGTGGCCATTACTGCGAAGTAGGAACCCCGCTTTCCAGTGTGCCTGTGTGATCTCTCAGCCCCCTCATCCAGCGCTGCTGCTGCGCTCTGCTTCCTGCCTTTCCCCCTTCTTTTATAACTGCTCTACATATGGAGCCGTATGGCGTGCACTTGACTGGGATTCCACCGGAGTGCAAATGGCAGCGGCAAACAAACCCCGGCTGACATTTCGTAACCCGGAGCTGTGAATTAAAAGAGAGGACCTGCTGACCTGACAGGCAAACATTTGTGAGAGAAACATTGGTGGCTGTTAGAGAGGAGAGAGAGGATGAGAAAAGAGAAACACTCATTGTACTGAAACTATAACACAGATTTGTAAGAGATGCAGGTTACACGGCATTAAATGGTCGTATTATAAATGCTGTCTAGAGGCAGGAAGGATATATCTGCTCCGATTGCCATTGTGCTCATTAGACCACACTGAGGATAGAAGACATGAATACTTCAGTATGAATGTGGTTAATTGGATCATGTATGTTTTTGTTTTTGTTTGAATAACGATGAAAAATGTTGATTATTACCACCGCACAACTACGTTTGTCACTGAGCTCTGAAAGTAAACAACAGTGAAATCCTTTGGTTAAGCTCCCTCATTAATCTTAACCCTCTGAATGAGTCCTCAGAGTCTTAATTAGCATGTCTCCATATTTCCATGTATCATCTGAAAATGGCACAGCATCCTCTGACCTCTCCATCCTCCTCTGCTCTCTGAGCTCATATTCTTTTTCCCCCCCTCCATGTTCTCTCCCCGCCACGATGAAACAGGCTGCTAACATTCCCCTAGTGTGCGAGCTGGGCATTGATAAGCTCTCCTTTGACGATTTTTCTCTGGACGTTGATGCCATGATAACGGCCGCTCTGAGAATGTTTATGGAGTTGGGAATGGTACCAAAATTCAAGATTGACTATGAGGTGAGACCACTGACTTTTCTTATCCTCTTCTCTTTGAATACTTGATGGAGTTTACCCAGAACACAGTTCCTTTGGTAGCCAAATCCCCATGTATCCTCATAATGACTGCTGACCCATGTGCTCATCTACTCTTCTGTGTTCCCCTCCAGACACTGTGCAGATGGCTGCTGACTGTCAGAAAAAATTACCGGATGGTCCTCTACCACAACTGGAGACATGCCTTCAACGTCTGCCAGTGCATGTTTGCCATGCTAACGGTAAAGATCACGCTGTCTGTAGATCATTAAATCAATTTCAGTCAGAGACACTTATGTCAAAGGAATTGATCATTCATAGCAAATGTTTATGCTTGGCATGAAACATTTGGCAGGAAAAGGATCCTCTTTGAGGGAAGCAGCAACAAGGAGAATTAAACCCCGCTTAATAAACACATACATTAGTTAAATCAACAATAGCAAAGGCCTATAATGTAAGGAGACATTTACTTCAATACTGCTCTGTACTGTACAATTTAGGAGGAACTTTACTTGAGTGTTTCCATTTTATGCTACTTTATAGTTGACTATATTTCAGCTAGAAATATTGCACTTTTTACCCCACTACATGTATCACTGTATAATAATGTACAATAACTATTCAAGGCACAAAAAGGTAAAACTTTCCAATATTTAACAAAAAAGATTTGATTTGAGAAAAATTTAAAAAAACATGAATACAATAATTATACAATTACAATGACCCTTTGGTGATAATACTAAATAACTAACTTACTATTATATTATGGCAAATAAATAACTTTTCCATGTGATGGAGCATTTTGTATCGCTGCTTTTACTTAAAGTGGCTATATTATTCATAATACCACAGTATGAAATGACAATGTGTAATGTGAGACGCGTCGCTCTTAGTGATGAACTTGCAGAAAATTATCAGTGACACTGCAGCTTCCCTTGTTTCAGCTCATTGTTTAGCTGTCAGGGCCACGAATCTCTCATAGCGTCACTTTTGGTGTAGCAGGCAGCTGTTTTCAGAAAAAAAAAAAAAACACTGTATACTACCTGCTCAGCACCAAATGGCAAACAGGCACAGTCAGATATTTCCCTCAGGACTTGATAGAGAACAAAAACAGAGCTAAAAGAGATTGAACATTGGACTTACATTCATCAGGTGGCTGGAAATATGACTCCAAATGAATGCTAATGTTCAACATATCAACTTAAAAGATAATGATGTGTCATGTTCACAACATGTTTCTGCTGCTCGCAAGTGGCCAAAAAAATCAGTTAATGCAGGTTTAAGTAAAGAATATTTTTTCCACCCCTGGATGCTGTGGAGAGCACTGTGATAGCACACAGTGTTGGCACGAGTATATCAGCATAATAGTGAGAAATGTCAGGTTATAAATACTGTGCCGTACACCTACATGAATATGGTTGGGCGCTACTAGTCCGCCGGTAGCCACGCAGCTGATGAATGAACCAGTGATTGTGAAGTATGAATGAAGCAGCTGCAACCTCAGCGCTCTACCTGAACTGACACTATGCTCTATATATTGAATACTATTCCAATCCAGTTATTATTAAAGTTCAAGAGTACATGATACATTCTGTTTGACCTACGTCCAAATCACTCAGATTCAAATTACAGTTTTTCTATGACAAACAACCAATTCTGTGCAGAACCAAACCAGAGATGTTTGTTTAAAATTACTTTGTGCAGTTCCAGCAGGCCTTTACCATTTATCATGTCCTTGGGGCAGCACGCACTTACATATACATACACATGCTACACATACATATACATACGAGCTCTTATACAAACACCAGTGTGTTGTTAATTTAATTGAGCACAGCATTAATGCATGATGTCCCATTGGAATTGATTATTGGCAGAGGGAGATGAAATAGTAGTGTGTAAGCTGTTCAGGGTCCCTCTGCTCTCCTGCCACGTGTTTTAATGAGTGGGCTGCAGGCCGTGCTATCTTTGCTGCTACCCCACAATGACCTATAGTGACTCACTCAGCACATGGCCTCCAGAACCCATTCATCCAAGTCATAAATCTCCCCGTGCGTCTGCGTTACTGCAGTCCCAGTGGCATTTTAGGGAGATACATTTTTTTAGGATGATGCTGCTGTTCACTCCTCACGGTATCATGAAATAAAAAAATAAGAAATGCGTCTGTGATGCTCAGAGAGTGCGTGCGTGTGTGTGTGTTTGTTTTCTAATTGGCCTCTTCCTCTCTGTGCCAATCAGACGGCGGGCTTCCAGGAGACTCTGACAGAAGTGGAGATATTAGCGCTCATTGTAGGTTGTGTGTGTCATGACTTGGACCACAGGGGTACCAACAACGCTTTTCAGGCGAAGTAAGTGTTCCCGCTTTCTGTCTCTCTTTCTCTCATACCTTCCCTGCCATACACACATAAGCACGCTCCTTCCCACACACTGTTTAGAGAATGTTTTCCCACCTGCAGCAGTCTGCAGTAGTCCAGCCCAGATCAGCAAGAGTCAAGCAGCAAGTTGTATAAGGCTTATATAAGAGTCCGTTTAACGAAGAGACTGTAAACACTGCTGACTCTGAGCACATTAAGATGAGCAGGTAAAGTTGCAGTTAAATTGCTTAGGGTTAGTGTTCTGTGTTATTATTGTAAACTGCATCTAATACCAAGATGGAAACAAGGTGGAAGAAAGACATTGTCATGAGCTGGACTGTAAACTGGAAGGCTTAAATGATTTTATAGCTGTGTCTTTTTTTAGCAACTTTTAGTACACCACGAGATGGTGCTATCCAAAGCACTGACTTGTTTGGCACCCATGAGCACCCTTTTACTAGGAGTTCTTGAAATGCCGATGTCGCCAGTCTCATTACGTCAACTGTCAATTATAGTTGCCATTTTTGTTTGTTATTTTGAGCTAAACGGTCTGAATTTAGATAACTGTTGACTCGGCTAGTGCAAAATTAGTTTAGAGTGACAAAAGACAGAGGAGGCAATAAAGCTCTTGTAGCCAAAAAGGCAGATTCTCCCAATGAACACATCTTATTTGTTACATAATTGGAAATCTTTAGTTTATTGGCTATGGCAATGTGTTATGGTTTCATTAGATGGTGTACGATAGCTGTAGTTGAGAATGCACTGAAATAATTAAAAAAGAGTATACAATTAGTTGAATTACACAGCAATGCTTGCTTTAAAATTTGCAAAAAAAAACTTGATGCTACCATCTCACAGTGCGGAGAGAAAAGTTTAGCACAGCGTCAGTTTTTGTTTTTTAAACTCTGTAGTTTGAATTGAAAAGAAACAATGACTGTGAGATTATAGCAATGAGTTTCTGCTTTGACTTCAGGTTGTTTACATCTAATCCCAGTTTTAGAGCATATGGAATGATTTGACAAGTAAACATATGTTTAAAAGAAGTCCCCAGATGTAATATTTGCGATCAGATTCCCATATCCTCTCTGCTGATGCAGTGCCAGGCCTGTAAAGCATTCATCTTCATTTATTCTTGCTTGTTTCAGGTATTGTTTGCCTTGTTTCTGGTCTTCAGCAAGTAAAAAAATATTTTTTAGTTGAATTAAGGTCAGATGACTGAGTTGGCCAATCAAGAACATTTCACTGTTGGCAGCAAAAATGCATCTGTATGTTTATAATCATTGTCTAAAAATTGGAGACCATGTCTTAAAGGGGCAACAAATCCCACACTTCTCACCTGATGAGAAGTGAACATCCAAAAGTCAGCATATTTACCTTATATCAAATCCAAAGTGTTGTCCTAATACTTTCTGACGTCATAGTAATACTAAAACTGAAACTAAACTAAAACATAAAATTTGTAAATGTTTTCATTTTATACTCTTGCTACTTTATACTTTATTTTTATACATTATATTATTTCAACATTTTTTTTACTGTGGAAATGAAAACTGAAGTAAAATAAAAATAAAGATAATAAATTCTAATATCACTGACTATGGCCCACATGCCTCACATACAGTGCAGCAGGCTTAGTTATTGCCGCTACATTAAACGATGATCATATTCAATGTTGAATGGGTGAATTTCAGCTGCAGTTAAGGTAATAGCTCTCCAATTTCTTTTATTATTGAGCCATAAGTTGGCGACACAGTGCAGAATGAATTGGTGAGGGAATTACAACAGACTCAACAGCAGACTTTGTTTCTCAGAACATGTTGAACACTGATTGTGTTTTCCCTGTGTGTGTTTTTGTGTGCGTGTCAGGACGGGCTCAGCCCTTGCTCTGCTTTATGGGACCTCTGCTACACTGGAGCACCACCACTTCAACCATGCTGTTATGATCCTGCAGAGCGAGGTGCACTATGTTTCAATTATCTGCCGCAATGCAATTACCATGATGTTCTGCTAATGTCTGTGACTGCATGTTGATATTTGTGCAAAACATTTAATTGCATATCAGGCCATTCCAAACAGCATTTACAACCAAGTTCTTAACCCAGTGTGTGTTTTTAACACACATGTTCCCCCTTGGAGACATTTTTTCTTTGCCATTACTTGTACCTAGATTATTTTACGCCATGCTAACAGCACGGCTCTATGAATGGCAATATCAGTCTGTTGGTAGGTCGATTCTAGCAACAATTAGTCAATCAACAGAAAAATAATCTCCAACTATGTTGTTAATCAAAAATGATCTGATTCCAGCTTCTCAAATGTGAATATTTCCTGGTTTCTTTAGTCCTCTATAATAAAAATTTAATATTTTTGTGGACTGTTGGTTGGGACAAAAGAAGACATTTCAGGTTGCATCTTTTATCTATTTTATAGACCAAACAACTAATCGATTAATTGAGAAAATAATTGATGGATCAATTGATAATGAAAATAATCATTAGTTGCTGCCCTTGTCGTTTCATCACTTTAGCCAACAATTGGATGAATTCCCATGAAATTCTGTACAGACATATATGTTTCCCACAGGATCAATCTTATTTACTTTAGTGACCCATGACTTTTCCTGTAGCGCCAACATCAGGTCAAAATTTGAGTTTGTCCAAAACTTTGGTTTACATGCACAACCATAGACTGTAAAAAATAACGGACGTAGCCACCATGACATCACCCATTGGTTTGTGGACTGTCATCTTGGATTTTTGGAGCCAGAAGTGACCATATCTGGATGAGAGGGTGGAGCTGACCCTAATGCTAGCTGCTAGCTGCTAGCTTTGTTTGCACGGTGCATTTACAGGCTATGGTTAACGGTGATATTGCTAATGCTAGTGCTAATTTTCGCTAGGGAAAAACAGGCTGAAACCCATTAAAACAAAATGTACTTACCGGAAAAAAATGGAACATCAGACTCCTTAGAGGGCCTTTTAGTACAACCAAATGCTGAACAAGACATTTTTAGGTGGACAAAATGTTACAATTAACTTTCATGAACTGAAAACACACTGAAATAGCAACGGCTACGCCTCTGTGAATCTGGGGTTACGGCATGGTTATGTTACCTAACCAAAGTTGTCGCTGTGGTAGCGACTTGGCTTTGACAGCACTCGCCGCAGCCATGCCCTTAATTATGCATAACTTTAAGCCTTAATAAAATTTAAACAGGTGAGTTACATAAAAATTCACAACCCCCCCGTACAGTTGTCGTGAATGGGGAAATTAGCTATAGTGACCAAAACCATTTTTGTACCAGGCTGTAAACATGTTAATTTGTGCTGTAAAGTTGGGCATTTTAACATGGGGGTCTATGGGGACTAACTTGCTTTTGGAGTCAACCTCAAGTGGCCATTTGAAGAACTTCAGTTTTTTGGCACTTTGACATTAGCTTCATTTTTCCGGCCCGGAGGTTGCTGCTTGTGCACAACTAATGACTTTCCCATCAGCCTCAGCTGTACTTAGTGTTTAGTGCTCATTAGTACATTTTAGCATGCTAACAAGATAAGCTAGGATGGTGTTTAGCAGGTATAAACATCTGCATGTTAGCATTTAAAGTCGTAGTATTTAGCATTTTAAAATCTGGGTTCAGTTATTTGTGTGCTGTCCAGACATGAAAATTTTCCCTCCTGTTTCTTACCTATTACATCTCTTTCATTAATTGTCTAGCTGTCTAAATTAATTTTTAAAAAATGCTATTAGCCCATTTTCCCTTAAAAATATTAAAGAAGTTTGTGCTTTCTGCGCCTGAAGGCAAACATGTGGTGCCTCGACTTCTATAGTATGTGAGCGAGTAAACAAATAGCTCATGCTGCCCTCAAATCAATGTAATTACAGAGGTGATAGATTTGGTGGTAATTGGTTGAGAGAGACATTTTACCAGGTGACTGGGTTTGCATGAAGTTGTAATTAAAGAAGGTCTGAGGGAGCAGCTGAGAAGAGGGTTTGTAGGGTAGTTTCCAGTGGCTTCATTATCATGGTGCTGACAACACAGTAAGCTGACAAATGTTTGCTTGGGATATCATAATGGTTTCTGTTGATACTGGGGCTGAACTACCGCTGTCCTATTAGCATATAAATGAATAGTGTGGCTAATTCAAGGAGAAGAGAAAGCTCACAATTCAATCCGCCAGCCTGCACAAACCATTAATTAAAATGTAAACTTTTAAACATCACACCCTCCCTTTGTATCTCAATTTACTCTCATCATTCTCACTTTCTATTTTACTCCCCCCCCCTCCCCCTCTACATCCGCTCCAGTTGTAACAGAATGAGAGAAGTCCTTTACAAATGTCTTTGCTGTTACATAGTTCAGTATTTCATGGGAACACATGAGCTGACGACGGGAGTCACAGGCGTGCTGAGACAATCTTAAGACTTCTATTCTTTAATTTTAAAAGGAAAATCTAGTTTTAAAGATCTTGGTTAATTCCTGCTGGTCATTAACATCCTCTCATCTCGATCCTTTTCTGTTATCACCTCCACATCTTCCACTTTGTCCACAGACAGACCCTCCATCCATTCAAACCATCCACTAGAGGAGGGTGCCTAAGTGGTGAATGAATGTATAATACATGACGGAGAGAGGCCTGTTTTAATGATAGAGTGAGAGACATTGCTTAGTTATTAAGAGCTGCTGGGGAGCTGCTGCCTTCCCTCCTCCAATGCACATAACCATTCAGTTTGATTATTGCATGTTTTTAACCATTATGCTTTAATTGTGCAAAAAAAAAAAGCCTTTTTCAAGAAAGACTTTTGATATGTCACAGCAGGGAAAGCGAAATCACTTCCTTGCTCGCTCATTCTCTTCTCCCTCTTCTAATAGACACTCAGTAATTTACTCCTTAGTTTAAGAGATTCAAGAGGTTTTATTGTCACATGCAACACAGTAGATGGTAAAATTGAAGGCAGTGAAATGTGACTTCTTTGAGCTCTACTTCCAATTAGAGTATATAATAAAATGAGAGAGAAATATAATAAAATGAGGGAGAAATGTACAGATATATGTACGTTATATTGCACATTGGTGCAGAAGTGCTGTATTGCACATAAGTGATAAATAGATAAATCGTGTACAGCGCATACAGTGCGCTAAGTGATGGGTGATGTCTGATAAAAATATAAATATTTTGTAGTGGGGAAGAGAGTGTGTGTGTTTGGTGGGGGGTGCGTAAGTGTGTAGGAGAGAGAGAGAGAGAGAGAGAGAGAGAGAGACATTGTGTGTGTGTGTGTGTGTGTGTGTGTGTGTGTGTGTGTTATGTAAGTTCACAAAGTCCCAGAGTTCAGCAGTCTGATGGCTTGCGGATAGAAGCTGTCTCTGAGCAGTAGTGAGCAGTAAATTGAGATTTCATACACTTCTGAATCACTGACAGCTGTAGTGTTGCATGTCTGTATTTTTCACATCTATTAAACGTGACACATTGCAAAATTGTAAGCAGAAATTAGTGTACATGAACCCTACTTTTTTTCCTTCTGTTGTGTGAATATAGTGTATTATATTATAGAGCTAGACGGACTACTCAACCCAGACACTGTATCAGCCAATACAAACTCATTGCAGGTATATCAATGTATGTGTATATGATGGCCAATAAGTAACAAGACATTGCAGTACAGAAATGCCAAATTATGTTTGAGTGAATTTAGAAACAGTGTCTGCATTACATAGTTTGTCCAGCAGAGAGCACAGACCAGTTGATTTTTCAACAGTAAAATCTCCTGCTCAGTATGGACTGTATCTGGGTCACAATAAAAATAAATAAATATAAGGGATCTGTATCAAGATTGGTATGTATTATATATATTTTTTTTTTTTAGAAAAAGACTTCATTGTAATCAGATTTTTTTAAATTCCCAAATATCGATATCAGTGTCGGGCTACGTGAAGAGAATGAACCATCATTAATGTTATTAGTAACACCTGTGCTTTTCTTACAGTGACAAGTCAAAATGTTTGCATTGACAAAGGCTTGTAAACTAAAACTACAGTCGCTCCTCTTGTAACGGCTAATCTTACTGAACCAACTGCAAAGTTGCCTTTCACCAAAGCAACAGGAACGAGTTGATCTCCACAGCTTGATCTCATATCAAGCTGTGGAGTAACAGCACATCACATTTGGAGTTATTCCTCTCACCAGAGGAATAACTCCAAATGTGATGTGCTGTTACACAGACCTGTGTGAATTCATCACAACATAAAGATCAAACAGAAGCAGTACTCACAACTAATTTTTTTTAGAATGGATCATATATTTTTTGAATAGCCTGATAATCTGACTAATTTGCTCTTTTTGTTCATCCCATTATTTGAAAAAAATCACAGATTTTAGCAGCCACTCAGAGGTCTAAAACCAGGCTATAATTTACATTGTATACATACAAAGCCCTTTAACAACATTCAGCAAGGAAAATTGCTTTCTTTATCTCTGTTATACATCCCCTGTTGACACAAATAGTTATTTTGATATACAGGGACAGAGTGCTATGTAACTAAACTGGGTGGAGGCACTTCCTGTCTAAACTTTCTGTATATAGTGAGCTGATGATGCTGGATTAATCGAGGCTGATATTATGGAATGAAAATCTAATCAAAATAATCTGAAAGTACACTTAGCAAGGATCCTTGAAATGTGTTTATCAAAGAATTGTGGCAAAGATATATACCAGAGACCGAATATTGTAAGATTGAATAATGAATGAATTTATATTCTTAACAGATTCCACACCAACATTTTTGCAGCTGTGTTTCTATTGTCCAACAATATTATGCCATATGTTCCTCATCCAGTTATCTGTGGTAAGCCAATATTTGCCTGCAGCAGCCTAAAGAAATGTTCAAGCCCTTATTATTTCATGATAAAAGGTGATATGGACCTTTTGTTACAGTAAATACTGTAAATGGGTCAACATATTCAATTATTTATCAAGGGACTGTAGCCTTTTCTTTCAGGCTCTTCATGTGATTAGACACATGTTTCAAATGTTTTTATCATGTTATCTCTGTATGTGTCTCCACAGGGTCACAATATCTTCTCCAACCTCTCGTCCACAGAGTATAGTGACCTCATGCAGCTGCTGAAACAGTCCATTCTGGCCACAGACCTCACACTTTACTTTGAGTATGTTCTGCTAAACACGAACATTATTAGACTGTTAAATGTCCTGAGACTGAGCGGTCCAAACAGTAATGACTAATCCACAGCCTGTGTCTCTGTACACTGTTGTCAGTAAGTTTGTAGGCTTGTTTTAGGTAATACTGCCCCCTTGTGGATTGTATGTAATTTGCACATGCATATTTAGATGTCTTGTTTCCCTTTAGGAACAGAAACACTTTCTTTGAGCTTGTCAGCAAAGGAGAGTACAACTGGAATGTGAAGGCTCATAGAGACATGTGCAGGTAATGCTCTGCACACAGAAACAACTGTGTCTTTGTCTGCTTAAATTAAATTAATAAAGATTTCATTGTGTAAGGTCTGCAATCTTATAAATACTACATAAAATAAATCTGTCTGATCTGTTCTCAGATCTATGATGATGACAGCGTGTGATCTTGGTGCTGTCACTAAACCATGGGAAATATCACGCAAGGTGAGACGTACAGGGAAAACTCTCTTACATATATGAAATAAGCAAATAGAGAACGCCTGTAAACCATTCATCTTCCTCTGGGTCCAGGTTGCAGAGTTGGTGACTAGCGAGTTCTTCGAGCAGGGCGACAGAGAGAGATCAGAGCTGAAGCTCACGCCCTCTGTGAGTACACCGGACCATCTCTGCTTTTGTGCTTTTTTGCAGTTTGTTTCACCCTGACGACCTCCACGAGCTGATGACGGCGAAGATATATTTTTCTTTCCACAGTTCCAAACATACCGACTGGGTAGGAAACGTGAATGCTTGTGTCTCGTAGTGTGAGAAAAGTGAATTGTCAGCTTGACCGCTCCACTGCTGTGCCAAGAACAAACTATGGACCGTGTAACAATCATTCTTAAAAAATGCTCCCGCTGCACTGCATTCAAAGCAAGTGAATGTTTATCTTCCTCATAAAAGGTGTAAAAATAACATTATATTAATTGCAGGCAAACTTAATTGATGATGAAGATGCTTGTCTTCATTCAGATTGTATTAATACCGTCCTGGAGGCACAACAGAAGACTCCTGTCTGTTTGATTGAAGAGCTTTGAAGGCTGAACTGTGTTGTTAGTTCATAAAGGGAAGAACCAGCAGCTTTCCATGTGCAGTTAATGGCTGTTGACTAATCAAGCTGGGCCACATTGCCTTCCCTCTGAAATAACTATGGCAGTAGCCTCAGGTCTGCCGCTTGTATCAAACCTTTACCACTTTGTGTGTGGGTGTGTGGGAAATTAAATATTAACTTCTAAGTCGTAGCCCAGTAACTATCTCTGAAGCACAGCCTCTGTGGAGCCTCTTAGGCTCAAGCTGCAGAAGAATGAGGTAGAATAGAAAATGTGAAATAAAGTAAGTTGTCTTAAGTGCTGGGGGAGAATTTCCTTTGACCAAAGCAGCAGTAACAGCCGCCTAGTTGACTTGTAGCCTCATAATAAGCCCAATAACAACGCTTCTCTTTTGTTTTTCTAGTGTGAGCGGAAATGTAAACTGACAATAGAGGAATCAAGAGGCTCATTGTGACTTTTGTGTTTCAGGCCATCTTCGATCGGAACAGGAAGGACGAGTTGCCAGGACTTCAGCTAGAGTGGATTGATGGAATTTGTGCACCGCTGTACGAGGTAACGCTCACTTCTCCTGAAGCTTCAGTGT
Source organism: Thunnus maccoyii (assembly GCF_910596095.1). Taxonomy (NCBI): domain Eukaryota; kingdom Metazoa; phylum Chordata; class Actinopteri; order Scombriformes; family Scombridae; genus Thunnus; species Thunnus maccoyii. Next base: position 18,807,626 of record NC_056543.1, on the reverse strand, counting down.
TCTGCGCTCGTCACGCAGCCGTGGCTGACATCAGTCAGGGGCGGATTTAGTGGTTTGGAGGCCCCAGGCAAACTCTGTCTTCCTTTATTTTCACCAGTGGGAATGTTGGTATTGGCAGTGGTAGGAGAAGTACTTCTAAAAGTAAAACTATTAATACTGCACAGTAAAAATACAGTAAGTGAAGAGTGAAAGAGAGGCATTATTAGCACAATGTACTTAAATTTACTTGACTTGTGTTAAAGGTGGAGCTCATATAATGCCGGATAGTTTAATCAATAATAATACATCATAATTTAATGAATTTAATTGTTATATTTTGTGAGTAAAATCTGAATCTGCAACGTAACCAGTAACATTTATATGTCAGGTAAATGTAGGTGTACAATGTTTTCGTCTGAAGTAGAAGTTGCTTTGGGGTCTTTTGTAAGTAATTTTGGGGTATAATGAGTCAGAAAAGTAAGATAATTCAATACTTTTCATATCTAAGCGTCATAATGAATCCACAGCTGTTTGGGGCCCTTTTACTTTGGGGACCCAGGCAGTTATCTACCTTACCTAAAGTCTGAGTAACGTCTGCCCCTGACACCAGTAGACACTGTCCTTCCTCAGCTATTGTCCTCACTGACGCCAGCAATGAAATTGTCACCAACAACTATTCAACTTTCTTTTCAGCCACAGTATCCTCAGCGAAGAAGAAAAGCTTCTTTTTCTTTTCTTTTTTTTATTGAAAGCTTTGAACGAGCTTCAAGGTTGCATCCTGTTCTTTTGAGAACAGCAGAATGAACGTGCATTCTCTGACTGCGAGAAAGCTCAGAGGTAGCCGAGTGTGTGAGGAGAGCTGCAATGTTCGTCGGGTTAAATCCCTCCAGTAAGACAGTGTTCTTTGGGCTTCGCTGCACAATAATGAAATGAGCGAGAACTGACTCTTGGCTGCCCAATTTTTCTTCTTCTTCTTATTTTTGGCTTACACAGAAAGAGAGAAGCTCTATTTTTATGGTTCAGATTCGAGCAAATTATAAGGTCAGAGTGAGAGGTAGTGGTTATCTTTCAGTGAATGAATGGAAATCTGTGCTGTGTGTCCTTGCCAGTATAGTAATGCGTGTGTGTGTGTGTGTTTCTGAATGACGTCAAGAGACTCGCCTGCTACTCCCACCGCTAGCAGCAGCGGCTGTGTGGGAGAAAGAATAAGGCTGAGTTACTGAGGAGATCAGGTCCGTTAAACGATGAGGCGTGTTGAAGGAAAATTTATGAAAGCAAACAAGTCAGACAGACGAGGAACTGCGAAAGGAGTCGAGAATAGTTCATTCATTGCTTACAGCGGCGGCTGTTTCTCTCTTGCATTTGGACAGTTAAACCTTCTTACTGTCATATTAAACACATCACGAGTAGAAAACAAACAACAGATCCCCCCCATCACGCTTATTGAATTATTACAAGATTAGTGTCAGAAGTTAGAGCAGAGCATAGTTATTGTCTGTGTGTAGTGTAGATAAAAAAGCATCAAAGCGGCGTGTTGTCTGCGTGGGAGGTTTGCCTCCACGCCGCCTCATGTAAAGGCTGATGTTTGGAGAATGCAGATATGGAGCTCACAATCATGCTGCTGCCAGTTAAACTTGCAAAGGGGGGAGAACAGAGGAAGTTCACAGGCAGCAGGGTTTTTTATCCGTGGGCGGAAGAGATCTCGTTCTTGATCTCGCTGATCTCCTTCTCCTGGTGGTGGCTCGCTACTTTGTGGAATATTAATCCCCCCATTATATAACCTTCCGTTTTTTTTGTTTTTTCTTTATATCCCACCATATGACAGTCTCTCTTCTCCTTCTTCTCCTTCCTCTGAGTCTACCTCAGTGGATTAATGACAATGTCCCAAGGTGGATGTATACTCTTCTTGTTCTCCTTTAGAAAATCCTCTTCTTCTAACCCGCAGACTAGACAAATCCATAAAGACTGAGATGATCAGCGCGCTTGTAGTTCCTTGTAGTTAAAATGACAGCTCTATGTAGGCCGCATCACGCCGTCCCACGTGTGACGACGGATGAATCAACACACACTCGTTCAGCACTTTGCACTCACAATACAACACACAACGCACATACCGAAACACACATGAGCAAAAAACACTAAAGTAGATACATAATTGAAGCAGTTCTGTCTAGAAAGGGGCATCGGTTCGCTCTCAAATCATGGAAACAGAAATCCATGTTGTGCTGTGATGTGATGAGGAATCACAGGTGAACCACACACATTCCACCACTTACAACATGATGAATTATTGAGCCACACACAGTTTTTACCACCCCTTTAAGAATATATTATGAGCTCCTGCAATTTTTTGATTAAAAAAGAAAAGTCTTGATGTCTGGATTTCACCATATTGTACAGTAAAGCAGCATCACCAGCGTTTTAAATGTTCATATGAATTAGTGAATAAAGCTTCTGAATATAAACTGTCTGCATTTAAAGGTTCCCCAGAAGTGCAACAACAGCATGCATACAATACACAATCCCTAGTGTAGGTGTGTGCAGGATTTACATACCTGTTTATTTCATTCATTTTCACATCGGCTACCCATTCGATGCTTATATACAGTATGTGTGAATAGAAGAAAGTTTTCATTGTTTTGCGAGTGGGACACATGCCCACATGTTATATTTCCATATGAAATGGGTTAATGAAACAAGAACTAATTACACAGACTTCCCTTAGAGCTACAGACAATGTTAACAGAACAGAGGGAACAAAATCCCCTTGTCTCGCAGGTGATTTATTAAACGGTGGATGGGCGGCAGCTTTGACTACACTGCCACTTACAGTTCAACACAGAAAAATGACAAAGGCAACTAATCTCAGTCATACATGTGCTGCTAATCTTTAAAGAGCAGCCATTTCATTAAGTGACTGTATGTTGCTGTTATTCTTCTCTGCATTGTTTCATTTGTTTTGCCTGCGTTGCATTTGATGAATAACGTGCTGCTTTTCTAGCCCCAGTTTGAGCCTCTCATGTATCACTGTTACATTAAAAGTCACAGAGCTAAGCATCTGATTTTCAAAAACAAACAAACAAACAAACAAACAAACAAAATAAAACACTTGACAGTCTTTAGAAAACCTAGAAAGTCATTTAACAACACTTATCCTCTAAGACTCTTCTAATCATCTGAGTGAAGAAACATTCAGTCGGCTGCACAGTTAAAAAGATTTTTAAATTATCTCTCAAGTTGTGACTGTATTACCTACGATTATTTTCATTATCGATTTAGTCTGGCAATTATTTTCTCGATTTGTCGATTAAGCGTTTAAACTATGAAATGTTAACTATCATACTCTATAAAAAACCAGCAAACCTTCACATTTCAGTAGCTGGAACCATCAGATATTTGGTATTTTTGCTTTAAAAACGATTGAGACAATTAACTGATTATCAAAATACTTGCTGATTAATTTTCTGACCATCGACAAATCGATTAATTGACTAATTGTTGCAGCTATAATATGTAGCCAGAAATGACATGATGTCCTTGCTATTATTAAGACAAGCAAAAAACAAGTTATTTTGTATAAAAATATATAGTTCTGTAAAGGAACATCAATGAATATCAATATAAAAGATAATAAAACTCTGGCTCACATTGTACAAACTGAGCAACATCTGGCTATCATTTGGATTAGGAAACACAAATTTGGGAAATGGGTTAAAAATCTTTTTTATAGCGCTGAAGACAGAATATTTTTTCATCATAATGTTTAGAAAAGTCTTTGAGGATTCTTAAAATGTGTTCAGATTGAGAATAGCAGTCCCCTCCAGACATGTTTTAAGATGTATATAAGATACTCTACTTTTAATAATAATGTGTGTCTGACATGGTTTTTCCACAAAAAAAGCTCAATTATCTCGTTAAATCCATAAAATGATATTTACTCCTTCTTCCTCATTAAAAAATCCAGAATCTATTAATATGCAAATAAGTTTCATTTCACAAGTTGAACAGCTGGGCACAAGATGTCTCCTACTTCACTGTTGAGTCCATTCTCAGTGTTTGTGCACTGGAGGCTTCAAGTTTCCACATCACAGTTGTGAATGTTGAATATTGGACCAGGACTGGCTTCCAAACTAGTTGTGATGTCACAAAACATGCTCGTAGGCCCGCCACTTAAAACTTAGATTTTAAGTGAGCACAGAAAAACTTTCCACTTTAAACAGATAAATGTGAAAACAGCCTTTCAGTGTCAAATTCTGCACATACATCAGTCTGCACAGTGAAGTTCAAACATCCAACTGAAGGAACAAAACGAAAAACACACTTTTGAGTGGAGGAGGACTTAAAAAAAATCGAACGCATCTCTGAGACTCAAATGCAACACTAATACATGAGAGGTTCAAACTGAGGCTACTGCTCCTCATGCTGATGGGTGTTTTTTTTTCTTTTATATCTCATGTGTATTTTTACATTCTCACCTCTCTCTCTCTCCCCCCCCGTCTTTCTCTCTCCAGACTCTGGTCAAGTTGAATCCTAAACTTCAGCCGATGCTTGACATGATCAAAGCGAACAGGGCCAAATGGGAAGAGCTGAACAACAAGAGACAACGAGGCCAGAGTGTTTCAGCTCCAGCGAGCCCCTGCAGTGGCGACAGCGGCTCAGAAACCAGTGGCTGCGCTGTGGCCAAAACAGGCAGCACACCTTGTTGTAGCGGCGATGCTGAGGGCACAATGTCTAAGCCTGTTAGTTAACTTATGCTGCCATCTCTTAGGCTTTATTTCCTCTTAAATGCAGCCTGCAACATAGGCAGTGCAGTGCATGCAGAGGTTCTTGGGCTCTCTGCTCCTCTTCGCTTTTGCTACTAGAGATGAGCTTTAGACTTGAGTGCGGCGCTATCGTAGAGGTTTTTCTGCTCCCCCTTCAGTTTTCCAGTGCTGAAGGCTGACAGAGCTGTGTTTGGCGAGCTTGTCGGAGCAGCTACAAATCAGCTGATGACACCATGTCAGAAAAGGAAACTCAAACCACTGTGTCAACACGTCAACCAGTGAGCTAACACTAACTATTCATGGGCATCGCACAGATTTTCTGCACAGTAAGGCATGGAGAATATTGGAGAGCAATGTTTATGGTTCATTTTTGCTCTCGGTACCTCGCATTTTGTCCGGGGTAACAGATATTTTTTTGTAAATCTGTACATAAGCTGTTGAGTTTAAAAACTGTTATGTACAAGTGCTGTTTAAAAACTGTAAGGTCTGGATTGTAACGTGGCTGTAGAGTTTCTGAAGGATAAAGTGGTGCAGGGACAGCAGGACCTTTGACAGTGCTTGCAATGCAAATTGAGTGCTGCTCTCCCTCCCCTCCTGTGCCTTGTTTTAAGATCCTAATGAAAAATGCATGGCCTCCTCATTCTTTTAGATCGTACGGAAATCCATGTTGAACCATGACGTATTTTTTTGAAATCATTTGTAACACCAATGACTGAAGTTACATCTTGACCCCATGTTAAGCCACAGAAGCATTGACATTATAATAGCCTACATACGGAAATCTATTTTGCCCACTTTTCTAAATGCAGGGTCTCACTTGTCACAAACACACACACACACACACAATGTGCCTTGATGAAATTATTCTGATATCACATTAATTTCTGCAGAAGAAGCCATTTCCTCTACTGATTTAACTCTAGACATAAAACTGTTAAACATTAAATAGAAACTCCTCTATAAATGACATTGAATCAAATATTTGGCCTTTTCTCAAAGCTCACAAATGCTACTTACTGTATGACAGCTTTTATAAGGTCAAGGAGAAACTGACACTCTTACTACTGAAGTGCCCATGTAGTCACAAGCTATTATTTTCATATTATTATAAGTATTTTTTTTTTTTTGGGAGGGTATGCCTTATGAATTGTGTTGTAGCTTTGTTAATTGGAGTTTAAACTGTGACTGTGCACATTGTGAGGCATGGATCTGTGTACTACTTTACTGTATTTTAGTTGAAGAGCTGAATTGAAGTCAATCAGAAAACTTTGAAATTGCATGTTTTATGCAGTATTAAATTCAACCACTTGCTAAGGATGTAGCAAACACGTGAGCCAACGAATACCTCGTATTTTAAACTCCACCAGTAAACACGTTATCTCATCGAAATGCATGACTTAAATTCTATTGCATCATGTTACGTGGACTATGAATATCGCTGTTCTATTTTTCTATCAGGGCTCCGAATGTGGCCAACTTCTACTTTTGTCTTTTTTGCAATGTAATGTGCTTCTTGTGTTTCTTCTTTCCTGCCCCCATCCACCCCACTCCCCTCACTTTGTTTGGATTTATTTATGGCGAGCTAAACTGAAAGAAACCTAAGGCATGAAAAGGCAAATGTGCGATGTTTCTGTTCAGACTTTAAATAAAAATATGCTGCTATATGTCCTCTGGTTTAATCTGACATGGAAGTGCACAGTGGTGATCCATTTTGCCTCTCGTTTCCCTCGGTACAGTGCTGACCTCATGTGGACGAATGTATCCTCACATGCAAAATGTATCATCAATGAGACACTGCAGGTATAAGCACATTTCATTAAGATGAGTTTGGAATCATGGAAAGAAGAAATTGCATGAAAGACATTAAATATTAGAAATCATAGATTAGAAAGACAAAAACAGGAAAATTGTAAAATCTTTGATCAATACTGGACAATTAGAGTGATGTTGGAGCTTAAAACCTTCACGTCCACTTTAATCTCCATTCACACAATCTCAGCTATTAAAGTACAGTGTGAGGAGTGTGATAGCTGCAGTGTATATCATAGTCTAAGGCTGAGCTCTGCTGCTGTTGATAGGTGGCCATGACGTCAGCAAAGCAGTGTGTGGGCGGCTGTGTGGGTGAAGAGGACTCCCAAATGAGCCTCTATGTAGAGAAAGAAAAACCTGTCAAGAAGCAAGAAGACCAGCTCTGTTAAAACTCCTCTGAGCTGGATTACCTCAAGCTCAGTGTGGGGCGCAGGAAGAGGAAGCGCGAGACAAGACAAAACAAAACAAAAAGCTCTGCTCTCAGGCTCTTGTTGACCCTTTTAGCGCTGTCTGACAATATAAATAAGGGCTTCTACTGAAAAGCTGAATTGGAAATGACACGCGTAGATGAGAGAGGGAGGGATTTCTGCTCTCTTCTGCGCAGGAGTGAATGAGGTTGTGTGTGCTAAAAGAAAAAAAAAATAATCATCAACTGGGATGTTTTAGTTGAATTTATTGCACAAACAGCGTTGACAAAATGTACTTGGATGTTACTATGTTGTGTAGAGAAGTGGAAAATAACAAAAGGGCACATCCATAACATTCAAAAAGCTCTTTTTGACACAAGGGTAAAATATGAAACCATTCAATATCAGATGGCAGGTCCCAAATGAGTCCTTTTATTTGGGGAATTATTAAGAATTAGAAGTATGTAGAGATCCAAGACAATGTGTAGGGGGGGAAAAAGGCAAGTTCAGTGTTAATACAGCTCTCTTAAAGCTAAACCTTCCTTCAAAACCAATGGTTAACAGTATGGTATCAAATTACAATAAATGCACAAACAAGGGAAACTAATCGAGAAGCTAAGGAATTTCTGGGTGACGATTACAGTAAATGGAGAAAAAAAAGGATTAATACAGTGTCTTGAAAATAAGAAAAGGTTTTAGCACATGTAACAATCATAAATAACTACATTTAGGGTTATCTTTGCATATGCTGATTTAAAAAATGCAGTTTAGCTGTGCATGAGTTACTAAATATGTGTGAAGGTGGTGGTCAAACATATGGGCACAGTATGTTTGCATGTTTGGATGTGTTGAGTCTTTGGTACGACAAAAGCACCGGGATCCAGAGGCGTTTGCAGACGTGGTCACATTGAAGCAGGCGTGATCGAATGGCTTTTTTCCATTTCTCAGTAACAAACCATGCAAGGTAAACGCTCTCAGTACAAAATCTAAACACACAAGGAATATGTCCTTTTGTAATCATAATTTACTCTAGTGTTTTGTTTTTGTTAAAATTTGGTGGGGCTTGAAGTTCGTCAGTGGAGGCACGCACACATACATACAGTCCAGAAAAAAGTCTCTTATGGCAATAGGTCAGTATGATGAAAAGGCATGAAAACACTGAAGTGGAGACAGACACACAGGACACATGTCACAAAGGGACTTGGTGTACACCAGCGGAGTGTGGAGAAGTGTAGGAAAAGGCAGACAAAGCTTTAGAAAGGCACAGAGCTTTAGAAAGCGCATTCATCTAGAAATGACCACTAAAGAAGTGCCACACACACACACACACACATACACAAACACACACACACACGCACACACACACATACACACACAAGAGGAAAAGTAAAAACAAATAAATGAATTAACTGTGTTGGCAAGGATATTTAGAAAAACAGTTAAACGTAAGCAAATATGACAAAATCAAGTTTATGTTGCATCATGTCCGGTTGCATCTTGGCCATTTTTTTTTTTTTGTAGGTAAACTCTGACTGTACAAAGTCTGTATTCTCAGCTCCAACAACAAGCAGAGGCCAGGACACAACAGCAACGATGAGCTTCAACATGATTGTTACAGCATATTAAGTGCAATATCATGTAAAAAGAAAAAGGTTTGGGTGTATCAGTAAATGGCACCGAATGATGAATTTGATGAAAAAGACAAGATCTCTGTCCATATTTAAATTCACATTTAGTATCTATTAATCCAAGATGCCTTCTTTTTTTTTCTTTTTTTTTTTAGAAAAAGGTGAGATAAAGATGGACGAGAGCGGGGGATTAGAGGAGGTTCCTGTTGCCGAAGATGTTATTAGGGTCCACGTAGTCCTTCACAGACTTGAGCATCCCAATGCCGACATTGGAGATGGTCTCTCTCATCCACTCCTTCCGAAGTTTCCCCACTGAATGACAAGAGGAGAGAGAGAGAGAGAGAGAGAGAGAGAGAGAGAGAGAGAGAGAGAGAGAGAGAGAGAGAGAGAGAGAGAGAGAGAGAGAGAGAGAGAGAGAGAGAGAGAGAGAGAGAGAGAGAGAGGGGGGGGGAGAGAGAGAGAGAGAGAGAATAAATAAATAAATAAATAAACTCAAGGAAGAAGACCGAGGGGGGAAAATAGAGGAATCGGCACGGCTGATTGCTCAGCAGGCTGCTGTGAGCCAATCAATCTTGTGAGAGTGAGTGAATAAACAGAGGGTGATAAATGCTTTTATTCAGAGAGGAGAAATGTTTTGCATGGCATGATTTATGGAGCTCAGCAGACTATCAAACTCATTAGGCTCTGTGTGTTCCCAGAGGAGGGGCCGGCTGGCGGCTGTAGCGGGCCGTCCCCGGCTCCCTCACTCTTTTCTCTCTCACCCTGCGAGCCGCCACGCCCCTCCAATTCCCTCCCTCCCGAGACACCGGGGTGCTGTGTGTTTCAGTGTGTGCTTCTGTCTGCTCATTGTGCACATGAGCGCGCTCCTCCGGCTAACCTGCAAGAGTGTTTTGCTTGCTTGTCCTGAACGCTCTTCTGCGCCCTCTGACACTGGCCCGAGCGCCGACGGGGTGCCAGAGAGGACCGTGGAGTGCTACACAATGCTCCTCTGTCAGCAGGACTTTGGCTTTCAGCCGCTCCTCACCCTCCCTTCTCCTCCCCCTCCCACCACAACCCAAGGAGTGAGTGCGGCTGTGGCATGAAGCCTAGTGAGGGTGCCCATTGCTTCACCAGCTGTCCAGTCCGACATACTCCATAGCGTCTGTACCCGACAGGTTCTTAGTGGAGAGTCTGGAGCCAGCGAGAGGTCTGGTGTCTGTGGAGTCTGCACAGAGGACTGGGAAACCTCACTGGAAAACCAAAGTCTTGTTGGGAAACTTCAATTAAAAAAGAAACTTTAATTTCCTACAAACTAATAAAGGAGAATTTTATGACCAAGTGTAAAAACAGGCACAAACAGTATGACGACACTTTTGTGGCTGAGACACCAACAATGAACTGCGACGTCCCCAGTTTGAATCCAGCAGGATTTTATCATCTCTCTACTGGTACGATCTAACACAGGCATAAAAAGGAAGCCCACATCATCTGCATATATGTAAATGCAGCATCTCAATGTTTTTATTAATGTAACTATTAGCATTTTGCCTGTCTTTGATAGGATGACAAAAGTGAGGAGAGGGCGAGAGGGCTGACATGAAACAAAGGTCTGTTGTAGGGCTGAAACAATGAATCGATTAGTCAAATGACAGAAAATTCATCTGCAACAATTTTGATAATTGATTCATCAAATTTCAAGTAAAAATGCCAAACACTCTCAGGTTCCAGCTTCTAAAATGTGAGGATTTCCTGCTTCTCTCCGTTATATATCATTAACTGAACATATTTGGCTTTCAGACTGTTTGTCAGACAAAATAAGTCATCTGAAAATGTTGTGATGGGCATTTTTCCACTATTTTTGGATGTCTATTGAAAAAAAAGAATTACTAAGTTAATTGATAGTGAAAATAATAGTTGTGGTCCCCAGCCAGAATTGAACTGAGGATGTTGCGATTACACAATATTCACCTATGACCAGTAGGTCACAAGATCATGCTTACAGTATCCGGATGTTTGAACATTTTAAGTGAAAATCTGTTTAAAAAAAACAATAACTGGTCTTTATCAGTAGATGGGAGGTGGTTAAATCAAGTCAGGGGGCCATAATCAAAGGACTTCATGTTGGCTCATTAAGAAAGAACCAAAAAAGAATTTAAAAATGCAATGATGACATAAAAGTCAGTCTCAGAGTGAAGGAGCAGCATAGAAATTAACCTTAATCTCTGTGTGTAAACTTTTGGAGCGTGCCAACTTTAGAGAAATACAACATCTACATTCCAAAACTCACAAAGATAGATTTGAGAATAGAGCAGCCTGGAACAGGTGCTGCTCGCTGAGTAAACACTCAAAACCTGCAGTAGAAATACCCGAGATTAGATATGGAGGCCTGGAAACACTAAGGTGTATGATGGGAGTGTTTACACGCCTTCCCTTCCCCTCTGCACACATGCCTCCTCTTTCCATCACGAGCAGGGGAGGAGCCCTCGTGTTAATAGGGCATGTTGAGGGAAGGGGGCGCCGTGTTATCAGAGTCCAGCCGGGGAACCCAGATGGGGATCAGCCATGAGGCTAGTGGGGCCTGTCTCCTAACAAAACAGGGCAGACAGCGGGGTCACCAGGGACTCTGATACCACACGCACCTCCAGATGGTGACAGAGGGACCAATCAGCTGCTACCCAATAACTAAAAAAGTCCCCTGGTCTCTACCACCTCCTCCCTCTCCTCGCTCCTTCCCTCCTTGTCCCACCTCCATCCCTCCCTCCTCCCAGGAAAAGAGAGAGAAAACAGAAGGTGCTGGGACTGCATCATTGCCTCCATCACAGTGATAATTTACACATCTATCTTGTCATATTCTCTCTTTTTTGCTTGCTATTGCAATCAATCTCTCCAGGCTTGGTCTGCGCAGCTGAGACATGCAAAGAAGTGCAGGTAGTTATTTCAGAAATGACAGGTTTTTTTCAAGTGTCATATTTCTCTTGCATAGAAAAGCCTGGTGCAGCACTGGGCGAATTGCGAGAGAACTTCACTAAATCAGGTCATTATTTGATCTCCTGCGTGCACTGACCTGTGTGCTGGTGCAGAGTTTGTGAGATTGGAGCTCTGCTAAGCCACAAGGTCAGGTGAGGATGCAGGGCACCCCGGTGTGGCCCCTCATACAGAGGAGACTGACCCCTTGACGCGCTGCTTTCACTCTCTCCGGGCCCCTCTGACAAATGGAGGGGCAGGACATGAAAGACAGGCTAAGGTAGTGGCCCTGCGCTCCTGTGATACAGCCGAGCCACAGCATTGGTTGAGAGGCTGCGGCGCAGGGCTGATAGATGGACGACTCTTGCGGTGATGGATGCTCAACAACTCTTCACTGCTGCAACACTGGTGACCTAGTTAAAGAGGACATTTCTCCCAATGTTCTGGCTTTCAGAACCGGCAAACGATCAAACAAACAGAGCTTTTGCTCGATAAATCTGACTTATTTTTTTTAAGTCACCGTTTTTGTCTAAACATGTTGTCGTTAGCTGAGTATTTTGTCCTGCAGAGACACTCTACACGCCCAGATTCCCTTACCTACGCCCACTCAGCACAACGCTGACCTGCTGTAAATACAGGGCCACAAAAATGTATATTTCCTCCGCTGCCCTCCCACCTCACCATCCTTGACTACATCTGTTTTGTTTGATACACAAAACCCAGTGAAACTAGCTCCATTTGTCAAGCACTGATTGTGGGCAGACAAACTGGCCTGTCTGCGCCCAGATAGCGAGCCCCACTGTTATTAATCACAATTACAGAGTGGGCCTCGCACGCAGGAGCTGCATCAATATCCCCTCCTCTCACCCCCCCCTCTGTCACCTCCCCCGGCTGCTCGGGGTGGCCGGGCCACCGTTTGGAGGTCAGTATACAGCCGGCGATAACGGCGGCATCATTTACCCTGGCCCGCTGCCTCCTTTTTATTAGCAATCTTTTAATTTTGAACCCGTCCCCGCCTTCAGGAAAAATTGTGATTTAATATCGCAGCTGATTCACTGCATACTGTTTTTGACAGGCGTGATGAATAGCCTGAAGTGATGTATGAAAACAGCGAGGCGGATGGCAATATAGATAAGGCAGCCATTTCGGTTAGCCCTGATGGGACCCAGGAAGTTGTTTCACCGCCCTCCTTTGCTCACGTTTCATTTGGTCACTGCTGAAATGAACAAATAGTCGAGTCAGAGCCATTCGTCTGAGCTGCAGGAACATATTTTGGAAACATGAAGGAAGCTGTGAAAGACCTCAGACCGAATGCACATCGAAAGCACGACCGAACGCCTGCTCGCTAGCATGGAAGAGCACGCAGGAAAAGCTCGCCATGCTGTCATCACGACTCCCGACAACCTCCTTTCACAAATTGCAATTTAGGGAGAAGGTGCAAATATAAATGCTCATGTTATAAGACTTTCATCCAGTTCAGTGTGCCCATATTTTAGTATGAATTTCTCAGGTTGTAGTACCTCCATGGTGATGTGACAAGCTCCCTCCATTGGCAAGGATCTCTTCTCTAGCTCCATGCTGGGAAATAAAAAAAAAACAAAACCACACTCAGACTAACATTCACTCTCTGAGGTGCTGGATATGAAACATGTCATCACATCAGATGTAATTATGATCTTTGTGAGGACTGGACCATGCCATGATGTTGATAAAAATAAAAGTGAACATACCTCGACTTGTTCATACACGTGTACTGGATCACTGAGTCCCCTGTAGTTGAAGGCAAAGTAGAAGTAGACGCAGGCGCCTGCATCGTACGTCTGAGTCACCCTGCAAAAGCAAGACACATGTTTAAACAGGCAGAGAGGACTCTTTAATGTTTCTCCTTCGACTGTCCCTCTGTAATCTAATTTATAAGAATCCAAAGAGCAAAGTGCTACATTTTCATACAATAAGTGCATTTTCTCCTTTGTAATTGGGAGGCAAAGTAAAGTGGGAGGTTTTACTTTTCCCTGTCAACCCCTCCTTATTTCCATTCAGGGTTTCCAGAATGGGG